>NC_091060.1:17728682-18050557 GCF_000393655.2 Nicotiana sylvestris | reverse complement strand
TTCGCCTGGTCATATAATAACATGACTGGTCTAAGTACGTCTATTGTGGCTCACAAATTGCCAACCGATCCAACATGTCCGCCGGTAAAGTAAAAGATCAAAAAATTCAAGCCTGATATGAGTCTGAAAATCAAGGAAGAAGTCACCAAGAAGGTCAAAGCTAAGGTTCTCAAGGTAGTAGAATATCCGACATGGTTAGCCAACATCGTGCCAGTACCAAAGAAAGACGGGAAGGTTCGAGTCTGTGTCGACTATCGGGATCTCAATCGGGCCAGTCTGAAAGATGACTTCCCTTTACCAAAGATACACATCCTGATTGACAATTGCACCAAGCATGAGTTGCAGTCATTCATAGATTATTTCGCTGGGTATTATCAGATTTGGATGGATAAAGAAGATGCTGAGAAAACGGCTTTCATTATGCCATGGGGAATGTATTGTTACAAGATGATGTCGTTTGGGTTAAAGAATGCAGGGGCCACCTACATGAGGGCCATGACCACCATTTTCCATGATATAATACACAAGGAGATTGAGGTGTACGTAGATGATGTTATCATCAAGTCCAAGAAGGCTATTGATCACATGGAAGATTTGAGGAAGTTTTTCAATAGATTGTGAAGGTACAACCTGAAACTGAATCCCGCAAAGTGTGCATTTGGGGTTCCAACCGGAAAACTACTTGGATTTATTGTGAGTCGCCGAGGAATAGAACTGGATCCATCAAAGGTCAAAGCTATTCAAGAGTTGCCACCGCCAAAGAACAAGAAGGACATAATGAGTTTCTTGGGAAGACTTAACTATATCAGCCGGTTCATAACATAGTCTACAGTTATCTGGGAACCAATCTTTAAGATGTTAAAGAAGGACACCGCTACCAAATGGACTGATGACTGCCAAAAAGCCTTCGACAGAATCAAGGAATACCTGTCAACACCACCAGTCTTAGTCCCGCCTGAACCAGGTAGACCCTTATTACTCTACCTTGCAGTATCATATGGAGATTTCGGTTGCGTTCTGGGGCAGCATGACGAAATGGGGAGGAATGAGCTGGCCATCTATTATCTCAGCAAGAAGTTCACCCCGTACGAGGCCCGGTATTCTCTATTATAACGAACCTGTTGTGCTTTGACTTGGGTAGCTCAAAAGTTAAGGCACTACTTCTGTGCCTATACCACATATCTCATATCAAGGATGGATCCTCTGAAGTACATCTTTCAAAAGCCCATGCCCACTGGAAATCTAGCCAAGTGGAAAATCTTGTTGAGTGAATTTGATATTGTCTACGTAACCCAGAAGGCAATCAAGAGACAAGCACTAGCAGATCACCTTGCTGAGAACCCCGTGGATGGAGAATATGAACCCCTGAAAACGTAGTTTCCTGACGAAGAGGTATCATTCATAGGAGAAGATATTGCAGAATCCTATGACGGTTGGAGAATGTTTTTCAATGGAGCAACAAACTTCAAGGGAGTTGGCATAGGAGCAGTCCTCGTATCGAAAACCGTCCAGCATTATCTGGTGTCCGGCAAACTCAGATTCTCGTGCACCAACAACATGGCCGAGTATGAAGCCTGCATCCTAGGGCTCAAGATGGCTATTGACATGAACATTCAAGAGTTGCTAGTGATTGGAGATTCAGACATGCTTATACACCAGGTATGAGAAAAATGGGCAATCAAGAACTTTAAGACACTCTTGTATCTACATCATGTACAGAAATTGAGAAAGAGGTTCGCGAAGACAGAGTTCCAACATGTTCCTAGAGTCCAGAATGAGTTCGCCGATGCATTGGCTACCCTATCATCCATGATACAACATCCAGACAAAAGCTTCATTGATCCTATTCCAGTAAAGATCCATGATCAGACAGCTTATTGCGCCCATGTTGAAGAAGAAGCAGATGGAAAACCTTGGTTTCATGATATCAAAGAATATTGGGCAAAAGGAGAATACCCAGAACTTGCAAATCCTACTCAGAAACGCACACTTCGGAGGTTGTCCAATAATTTCTTTCACAGCGGAGGAATCATGTATATGAGGACTCCTAATTTGGGACTATTAAGGTGTGTCGATGCAAAGGAAGAATCCAGGCTACTAGAATTCACGCTGGGACATGTGGTCCGCATATGAACGGTTTTGTCTTAGCAAAGAAGATACTCCGAGCTGGTTACTTTTGGATGACTATGGAGACAGACTGCATCTAGTATGTCCGGAAATGCCATCGCTGCCAGATACATGTAGACATGATAAAGGTACCTCCAAATGAGCTTAATGCAACAAGCTCACCATGGTCGTTCGCCGCTTGGGGAATGGATGTTATTGGACCAATCGAGTCTGCCGCTTCCAACGAGCAAAGATTTATCCTGGTAGCAATTGACTATTTCACCAAATGGGTTGAAGCAGCATCTTTTAGAGCAGTAACCAAGAAAGTCATGGCAGACTTTGTCAACGACCGCATCGTTTGCCGATTCGAGATTCCAGAGTCAATATTACTGATAATGGCTCCAACCTCAACAATGACTTGATGAAAGATATGTGTGAAACCTTCAAGATCCGACACAAGAATTCTATAGCCTACAAACCTTAGATGAACAGGGCCGTAGAGGCCGCCAATAAGAATATCAATAAGATACTAAGGAAAATGATAGAAAAGCATAAGTAGTGGCACGACAAGTTGTCATTCGCTCTATTGGGATATCGCACCACAATCCGCACATCGACTGGGGCAACCCCCTATATGCTGGTTTATGGTACAGAGGCAGTCATTCCCGCCGAAGTGGAAATTCCTTCCCTAAGGATCATACAAGAAGATGAGCTCAACGACGTAGAATGGGTAAAAAGTCGTTGTGAGCAACTAGCCCTTATAGACGGAAAGAGAATGAAAATAGGTTGCCATGGTCAACTTTATCAGAACAGAATTTCTAGAGCCTTCAGCAAAAGAGTCAAGCCGAGACAGTTCACACCAGGGTAGCTGGTGTTAAAGAAAATTTTTCCTCATCAAGATGAAGCCAAAGGGAAGTTCTCTCCCAACTGGCAGGGTCCATACATGGTTCATCTGGTTTTAATAGGAGAAGCCCTCATACTCACAGAAATGGATGGAGAAGTCTGGCGAAAGCCTATCAACTCAGATGCAGTCAAGCGTTACTATGTGTAATCTTTATGCTTTCCTATATGATGTAAATTGAACTACGCCTGACATGATTCTCGTTTAAGAGGGGATACGTAGGCAGCCCTATAGGTTGGGTCACACTTCAATAAAATTTTCATTTCCCCTTGCAATTGGAAACTAGGGCAGAATTTTGAAAAGGGCCCTCAAAATTCCGAAGTGATCTCAGCCAATCATCGCAAGCAACAGTCAGAAACATCAACCCATTAAACTGGGGCATAATTTTGAGGAGGACCCTCAAAATTCCATAGCAAGATAGGTTGCAATGTCTTGAACATCATCACAATTGTCGGTTCATCTAAAAGTTATTTCTTAATTATATACTTATGTCATATTTTACAAAATCATGCATGTTTATTACTAAAATTGCCCTGTTTAGCAATGCTACCCCAATTATACATACAGTATCACCAGATCAAAGCCGAGCAGATCAAGCAGAGCCAGCAAGGATATGAACTAACCTCCCCCTTTATAAAACTCACGATTTTTCTTTGGATGCAGGCACTTAGATTACGAAAGCATCAGGCATGCTATACACTCACGAGACAAACATTGTTCAGGAATACAATTCTAAGAATTATTGCACTTACCAACATTTGCTATCCATGCATGCTAGTGATATTCCGTGTGGCACAATGTCCTCAGCAGTCACAATATCACAACCTACTATCAGCTAAGAAAGCTCTGTTGTCGTTTGCTACTTTATTTCTTGCATAAGGCTACCATTCTGCCTTACGAGTCTAAACGCCATCTCCATCTGCATTTTTTACATTGCATAAGGCTACCATTCTGCCTTCTGAGACTAAACACTGTCTCCATCTACATTTGCATGGCTGAAAGATCGCCTCCTTATCTTCATTTTGCATGGCTGAAAGATCGTCACCTCTACATTTGCATGGATGAAAGATCGCCACCTCTACATTTGCATGGCTGAAAAGTCGCTACCTCTACATTTGCATGGCTGAAAGATCGCCACCACTACATTTGTATGGATGAAAGATCACCACCTCTTCATTCTGCATGGCTGAAAGATCGCCACCTCTACATTTGCATGGCTGAAAGATCACCACCTCTTCATTCTACATGGCTGAAAGATCGCCACCTCTACATTTGCATGGCTGAAAGATCGACACCTCTATATTTGCATGGCTGAAAGATCGCTACCTCTACATTTGCATGGCTGAAAGATCGCCACCTCTTCATTCTACATGGCTGAATGATCGCCACCTCTACATTTGCATGGCTGAAAGAACGCCGCCTCTTCATTTTCATGGGCTGAAAGATAGTCACCTCTACATTTGCATGGTTGAAAGATCGCCACCTCTACATTTGCATGGCTGAAAGATCGCCACCTACTACATCTCATGGGCTGAAAGATCGCCAAATTATCAAAAGGCGTCATTTTTCGGAGGCACCATTTTCATAGCCCGAGAATGTCATTTCATGGCTTGAGGACCCCTTTTAATCCTTTGCATATCATTATTCAAAGGCATCATAGTTCGGAGGCATCTTCCTCATAGCCCGAGAGCATCATTTGATGGCCCATGAATCCTTTATTACATGCTTCATGGCCCATGACATCATGGTCTAAGGACGTTATTCTAACCGTCTGAAGACAATCCTCATGGTCCGACGGGAAATTGGATTATATTTAAATTTATGCACAATATATGCTTGTGTTGCTTATTCGCAGGTAAACTGGAAAGTAATGGCTCTCGGCAGGAGCGGTTCCTCTCCAATTCCTACAGCCATATCAAACCTAAACATTTCCACACACCCGACCCTAGATATTGCGTCCGTTCTTGAAAAGTCTCCATCGGCATACTCCGCCGACGGATGCGGAACTACATATGGACTGATTCCTGTAAGAACAGGGAAATGAAGGCATCTCGGAAGCCAGGGCGTGGCCTAAACCTCATCGAACCATTTTGTTCGGTCAAAATTGGCCATCATATCTTTACCTGATAACTCTTTCATCCTTCCCGGGTAAAGAGGGACAGTTGTTGATACTCAATTTTTTTTTCTATATTTTAATATGCAAAATACTTTCAAAATAGCATATGTATGCATATATAAGTATGTCCAAATGTTTTATTATTTTTTCTTGATTTTTAAA
This sequence comes from Nicotiana sylvestris, assembly GCF_000393655.2. Lineage (NCBI taxonomy): Eukaryota > Viridiplantae > Streptophyta > Magnoliopsida > Solanales > Solanaceae > Nicotiana > Nicotiana sylvestris. The sequence goes on along the minus strand of NC_091060.1, from coordinate 18,045,272 downwards.
GAATTTTAAATCGATTTATTGCCATATTTTATCCATAAAAACCCAATTATTATTCCCAAAATTATCATTTTGGTGATTAATTTATTGGATTCTCGTATTTATGCTAAAATATAGGTAATATAGTTTTTGCATATTTTTACAAAGTCATTTAGTATTTTAAAGTTAAATTGTATATAATTATAACATTAGCATCTTTTATGATTAATTACATTTATATTCATAAAAATTAGGTCTGATATTTTTAAATAGTTAATTAAGTGCTATAAATCATTTTGGTACCTTTAATATTTCTAGAAATTAATTTATTATTTTTTGTAAATTAAATAGGGAAAATTGGCTATTTAAATGTTAGCCCAATTTCATTTCGATTATAGCCCAATTCTGACCCCAATTGAACTCAAATGAAACCATTTGAACCCCCGACCCAATTCCGATTTAATCCGACCCAAACGCATCTTCATAACCCGCACACTCGCCTGTTTTGATCAAGGTCGTTGATCATTCAGATCAACGGCCAACAACCATCCTTGCCTTTTTAATTCAAACGGCCCCTAACCCTAGCCTCATTTCCAAATTCTGCCACCTCTGAATTCCCTTCTCTCTTAACTCTCTCTCAAATCCTCTCAAACCCTAGCCGCCGCCATCAACTACAACCCTAATACCTCTCCAAATCTATGGTTCCCAAAGTCATCGGAGACCTATATCCACCTCTCATGGCTTCTACGTGCTCGATTATTATGGTCTCGAGGCTAGATCTAGAAAGAGCTTGGTCTAGGCTTGTTCGATTATAGTTTATGACTGTTCTTCGGTCGTCTCCGACTTTTTCTCCGGCCAGCCATGGCTATTCGAGTCAAACTCTTGACTCACCTGCTTAGATCATTGGTTTTCAAAGCCTTTCTCACCACTTGGGGTTCTTCTGAAACCTTAGCCTTTAAGGTTCCTTCGAAACCATGTTTGCTCTAAACTTCTAAGTGTTTTTGTCAAATTTTCTTTTAAAACTCTGCTTTCAAAACCCCTTATCTTTCCGATTAGGGTTTCTGTTAAGTTATTTCAAAATGTTTCTCTGATTCTTTGACATGTTTGGCTATGTTTGCTTATATCGTTCTTCTACCTGAGTTTACATGTTAAAACCCCTAATTTCTTTTAACTATTTACTAAACAAATGTTTGTTTGCCTGAGTTTTGTCCGATTTGTTTGCTTATTCTCTTTTAAAACTCTCCTATTGTTGAAAATCCCAGGGTTTTGGGTCTGAGACTGTTCGTTTAAGTGCATGACTCGATTTGAAGTTCTTTATTTCGAAATCTTTTGCTCCCTTTGTGTGATTCTTCTGATTGCTAGGTTTCTATCTTCTTTAAAACTCAAATATGCTCGAAACCCTAAGGGGTTTTCCTCACCTGCTACCGTGAGACCTTCGCATGCTTTTGATATTCAATGTTTTCTTTACTACTTGACCTACTGGACTGTCATGCTTCGAATGTTGCTATCTACTGAATCTCTGTGCTACTGTTGTGTGTTATTTCTTCTTGCCAACAGGCCTAGCCTCGCATGTATAATGTTTATGCACCCTATTTATATAATGAGTCTCCTTCTTTGACTAATTTTCAAACTCGTGACTAAGTTTAAACTTTTCCTTTGTGAGATTCTAATTTCACTCGCCTATTAAGGTTAATTGATTTCTTTCCTATTTTGCCTTACTGAATCCTTTCCAAAATTAGAGTATCTCTGTACCTAGACTCGAATTGCTTACTTGTTATTTTACTACTTCTTTTATGGCAATTTTCAGCCTGCTGTGAGCACATGATTTTTGCCCTATAAGAACTACTCCCAAAAAAGTCAAAATAAAATAGTTTTACGTTGCTTGTGATTTATTTGTACTTGTCTGTGCATGTTCATTTTTTTTACTTTAATTAAGAAAAATACAAAAATATATGTGTTGCATTTGCATTTACAATTTAGGATTAATTAAAAAGTAATTTGTTTTACGAAAATGAAAAATCGAAAAATAACGTACTTCGCATTTTTAGGGTTTAATGTCAAATTGTGTGATTATCTTTGTATTTAATTTTATGTGATAATTATTATTAAGGGTTAATTAGTATTTTCTAAGTTAATTTTGAATTTTGGTAATTAGGAATCTAAAAGAAAATAAAAGAAAAAGAAGAAACAAGAGAAGAAGAGTTAAAAATCGGACTGGGCTGGTTTTAAAAGAAAGGTTCAGGCCCAATGTCACACCCCAACCAAGGCCCAAACTGGCTGGTCTCAAAGACGGCCAAAACGACATCGTTCTCTGACGCCCAATCTGGGTCGTTGATATGACTTGATCCAACGGTCCAGATCACCCCTCCCATAACCCGTTTTGACCCATTCCCCGTACCCGTTCCTATACCCGCCCCGACCCCGTTACTACTAAATGACCACGTTTGGCTTAAGTGAATTAATCTGGACCGTTGGTTCCCATCATCCAACAGCCCAGATTAATCAACTTGTTTTCAATATATCAAAACACCCAAACCCCTTTCACCCGCCTCATTTTCACCCTTTCATCTCTTTCATGAGACGAACCAAATGACCCAACCAAACCCTAGTCGCCTCATACCCCTTCGCCTGAAAGCCGGCGGCAACGATGCTAGTGACCACGAAATTCACACCCCTGAACCTTCTAACCACCCTCAACACAAATCCCTACCCCTTTAACCTCGAATCATCCCGGTTTGTTTCGAATCTTCAATTGAAGATTCGAGCAAAACCCTAAACCTACCCAACCAGTCCCAAGTTCACACCCCAACTCCACCTGACCTCCCTCATTCCCAAACCACCCCTACATTGGCTCGAATCTTGCTAGAACTGGTCGAATTTTAAATCTGTTAAAGAACCCTAGAGAGCCAAAACTTGAAACCTATTTGAGTAAAGGGGAAATTTGAGGTCTTAACCGAATTTGGTCGAGTTTTCTCAGTCGAGAACACTCGATTAAGGTCCGTTTTGGCTTCAAAGTTTCAAGACAAAGTTCATACTGAAACGGATTGGGTTTGGTCTGAAGTTTCAAGGTATTTCTTTTGTTTGCCTTTTTCTTTTGTTGTTGTTTTATTTCTGACTGATTAGTTCGTCATTTAGGTCAATTAATCCTCCTCCTCTTTCGGACCTTTTTATGGTCCAATTTTTCTCATCTTGGTCGATTGGCATATGTTGAATCAATTAAATGGTCTCGTCAGTTGACCCATTCATGTCTGTAGTTCAGTTGTTCTCCTCAAATTATTGGATGTTGTTTTACCTTCTGACCTTTGTATTTTCAGCCTCAGGGCTCATAGTCAGTATACTTGTTGTTCCAGCATTTTGTTCGAGGTTAATTTAGAGTTATATTTGTTCCCAATATAGATAGCTTACTCTCATGCATCTATATGAATCAATTTCTTGACCTTAATAGTCCAGTCTGAATATTGTCCTGAATCATTGAATCCCCATCTTGGTTGAAATGTTGTTGGATTTGAGTTGAGTTCAATTGATGATTAAGTTTAATGATTCAAATCTATTTGTTCTGTTAAGTTTGTTCTGATATGAATCTAACCTTGTTGAATTGTCCTAATTGGGAGTTAGTTTCATGTATCTAATTAGTCAATTGATAGGCTAAAATTGGCTATAGCTGAGGTTTCATACAGTTTTAAAGTGATTGGGTAGGATAGTAATCACAGGGGTTTAAGAGGATAATTTGGGACTTAAAAGTTTAAAAGTGGTTGGTTTAAGTGTTCTGTCCAGTAAGTGCTAAGGTAACATTAAATTAATGCATTTGTTTAGTGTTAATGGGTAACAAAATATAATGGTAGGGGGAGGCTTAAAGGGGATTGATTAAAATATGTTGCCCATGACTGTTTGAACATTAAATAAGGAAAGGACAAGGGATAATGGGGAAAAAGATATTCTAGTGGAATTTTAAAGAAGATCATGGGCAGAATTAGTTTCTTAATTCTGCCTGAGTGCTCTTGAGAGCTGGCAAGGCCAGTGTTTGGATATAAGTGGAGGGACTTAGGACAGACCTGAAGGGGGGGCTAAAAAAAGAGAGACAGAGGAGGGGGCTAGAAAAGAAAAGAAGAAAAAAAAAAAAGGAGAGTTGGAGAGCTTTTATGGTTTCATTACCTTAATTAACTTTTCAAAATCTCAGCCAGTAGTCCAGCTCCCTGAGAATCATAAACAGTTTTAAAATTCTCTGCTTCAAGTTTCAGAGATCACTTTTGAGAGTCTTTAATCAGTTAGAAAGGGTCTTGAAAATTAGTTTCTAAAGCTTAAAGACTGGAGAGCTTGGTCAGTCTTTGAACAATATTCTGAGGAGTTTAGAGAGTTTTTGAGAGTTCCTTTGAAAGGCAGTCAGTTTTGGAACCAATTTCGAAAGCTTAAAGTCAGTTTCTGAGAGTTTAAAAGATCAGTTTTTTTGTAGTAAAATCTTGGCTTGACTCAAGCTCGGTTGAGTCTGCTTGTGGCTGTTTGGAACTTCAAATTGTTGCTATGAACTGATATTGTATTGCTGCTCGTATTACTGTTGCTGCTGATTTTTCTTCTACTTTGTTTCTGTTCCAATTCGAGGTACACAGTTTGACTTCAATAATTGTGAAGCTGAAATGTAAAGGATGAATTTGTAATTGAAGCCTGAAGATTTTAATTTAATTCAGTTTCTGATTTGTATATTTGAACGTTTTTGTTTGTTAAGGATGTTTAGACTCTTGTTTATAGTTGCGTTGGCTGAACTGAACTGGGCTACGCAATAACCGGATCATAGGCTATTATAGCTTAGTTCTCTTGGATTGGTTTTCCTAGTAAACCACCAATTGTAGTTAATTCCTTGTTAGCTGATTCTTGCACCGGTTGAGTACTGGTTGTAGCCAAATTCATGGTACAGAGTAGTTCATGACTAGTCATAGTTAATTTCGTGTTAAAGACCTTGCGAATCCGTTTAGCATAGTATAAGATAAAACCTGGAGTGACTATTTTGTTTCATTCTCAACAGGAAATTTAAATATGACCAAGTTGTATAGGGATTGTCGTAGATTGCCAAAATTTCCTTGGATGGTTTGCTACGACTATATAGTGTGACTTGATTTCAGTAGTTCTTTTAGAACCTTAGTTAAAAGGCCTACCTTGAATGTTTAATTTCAGTAGTTATAAAATAGGCTTGAATGGTTTTTAGTCTCAATGTGTCCTTCAGCAGTTCTATTAGGAAATCGTGAATCATTAAAGTGGTTAGTGTTTGTTTATTTTTCATGACAGTTCTTAAGCATTGATTCGTTTCAATAATTGTAAAAACAAGTTCAAATAGCTCCGGATTTCATATAGTTCACTTCCGTAGCCCAATAGTTTAAAATACCAAGTTATTCGAGTACTAGTTCAGTACTGATAATGTAAATAAAGTATTGTTTGGGTCTAGGCCATCAGATGATTCGCTTGGAGCTAATTGGGCCACCCAGATTCGTGTTGCAATGTTCCCGTCCAGGCTCGAACCCCGGGCTCGTTGGGCTGCAAACGTCCTTGTAGGCCCAATGTTGGAGGCAACTTTTCTCATAGTAAGGTTGTTGACGTATTAATTAGTTAGGGCCTTTTCTTTATTTTTTTTTAGAAACAAAAATACATAAATTGCGGGGCCCTTAATAAATGGTTAAAATGAAACATTTAGAATTCGGGATGGGCCGTTTAGTGATTTTCACGGCCCTCCCCAAAGATAATAACACGCTAGTCATTTCAGACGCGCTTTTAATAATTTACTTTCTTAAACTTAGGTGCACATTTATGTGACCCAAATTCAAATATCAACGGAGTCGAAATGTGTCAATAACCACGGGTGCATTGATGTGACGTGGTTCGAGATGTGTTTTCACGACGTTACAATTCTCGTTAAAAATAATAATAATAATAATAAAAGCGGTAAAAAGTTAAAATTTGCACATAGGTTCAACATGTATTAAAATCATATAAATAAGCCGAATATGACATTTGAGCGACCGTGCTAGAACCACGGAACTCGGGAATGCCTAACACCTTCTCCCGGGTTAACAGAATTCCTTATCTGGATTTCTGGTTCGCGGACTGTAATACAGAGTCAATCTTTTCCTCGATTCGGGATTCAACCGATGACTTGGGACACCATAAATATCCCAGGTGGCGACTCTGAATTAAATAATAAATCCCGTTTCGATTGTCCTTTAATTGGAAAAACTCCTCTACGCCCCTGCGGGCACAGGTAAAAGGAGGTGTGACAGCTCTGGCGACTCTGCTGGGGACGACACCCAGAATCTCTGGTTCAGGGTTTGGGAATTCGAGCTTGGAATAATTGTTATAATTGGCTTTGTTTATTATCTGATTTTACATGTTTGGTCCTAATGTGCTAAATGTTGCTTTTGCCGCTTTGATATTATCTGAACTGTATATAAACTGCTACGAAACCCTTCTCTTCTCACCTTCGGGGATGTGCTTGCTGGTCGAGACTCCTTATTCTGTTAGTGTCATACCTCGAAATAAGAAAGAGGCTCGGACAAGTTACTAAGCCGGATGACCTTTTGGTTCAGGTACGTAGCCCCCTCCTCAACTTGAGTTGTCCGCTCGGGTACACAGTCTAGAACAAATACCCAGGTTATAAACCTAGAATAACTCGGCTTCATGCCAGATCCCCAGTAGGAATGTTTGTTTGCATCACGTGCATTTGACTTTGGAGGCTCAACACAGGGGTTGGGTCTGTCTAGGACAGGTGTACCAAAAATGAGAAAAAGACCATCCTGATGCATCTTACTTGCTACTTGTGCATTTATTTGCTTCGGACTTGCATGCTGACCGACTTTTGAATATTTTGAGGAAAGAGAAATAGCAGTATGAGGGTTAAAGAGAGTTAATCGCTTGTTTTGAAAAAAACTAATGTCCAAATAGTGCCGAAACTCTGCCGAATTTTTGAGAAAATTTAAAAAAAAAAGAAAAAAAAGGAGAAGGAAAAGAAAAAAAAATTGTTTTCAAAAATAGTTTGTTTATTTTGCCAATAAAATGAAAAAAAGAATCTTGTTTTCGAAAATAGTGTGTTTTATTTGCCCGAACTACGCCAGTTTGATTCCCATAGGGTGTGAGATACGTAGGCAACCCCCATCGGGTCCAACTTCACTTTTGCGAAATTAGCCAAAGAACAAAAATTTTATTTGAAAATAACTAGGGCGATGTCATTCTTGCTAGAAATAGTCGAATGTCCCTAAAAAGGTGCCGGAAGGCTATTTTTGCAAGAACAGCCGCCTGTGGTCATTTTTTAGGGCTTTCACCAGTTAGCCAACACAGCCATAAAATCTTCGACCCCGAGGTGTTGAAAGGCCGTATTGGCAAAACCAGGTTTTATTTTAAATGAAAAAAAAAGTGTCCATGTTATCTTTGAATCGTGATTTTTGCTTAACCACCCTAATAAATGTGCAGAATGAGCACAAGTCAGAATTTGCACGTAGCAATTATGAACAAGATCCCTTTGGAGTTGCATATGTGGTGGGATGACTTGGGCGAATTAGGGCGCGACACAGTCAATCTATACCTGGGAGGCCTTACTGGGTTGTTGAAGATTAATCCTAGGGGGATATCATAAAGGCCTTGGTCGCATTCTAGGACCCGGCTCACAATGTATTTCATTTCTCAGATTTTGAACTTACCCCAAAATTGGAAAAAATAGTCGGATACATCGGGGGTCCCAAGGTTCCTCTAAGACACCAGGACCTGATTGCTCCAAGGCCGTAGTCGTACACAGGTTCCTAGACTCTTTGAAAATAAGCAGGGGGTCCACAATCCAGACTTGGCAGCTGGTTTTTGTACTTTGCAGTTTATATACAACAGATATGGCCACATAGGGGGTTCAACAAGCCGGAAAACAAAATCTGTAGCAAAGGAAACCGCCTTAAGTGGGAAGAACAAAGGTGTTTTGCATTCATGATTGCCTTTTTGGGACACCTGGTGTTTCCTAGAAAAGACGGGAACATTAACATACGAGTATCTGGGGTTGTCAGCACTTTACTTACTCAGGCCAACAGCACCCTCGCACCCATGATAATAGCTGAAATCTCCCGCGCTCTCACAGCCTGCAAAGCCGGGGGAGACTTTTTTGAGGGGTGCAATGTGTTGCTGCAGATGTGTATGATCAAACACCTATGTCATCGTCCTCAATTTATGAGTCATGGGTCGATAGAGAAAACATGCATAGAGGAATTTTCTACGAGGGTTGACGGAATCAGCTTACCAGAAGTGGTCACAGAATGGATAGCACATCTCCGTTCCGTCATTGCAAGCCAAATAGAGTGGACATTTGGATGGTTACCTGTGGATGAAATCGTATATATGCCAGCCACTGGACCCCATTTTCTTTTGATGGGGCTCAGGAGTATCCAGCCATATGCCCCTTATCGAGTTTTGAGGCAGTTGGGGAGATGCCAAATAGTTCCGAAAGACAAAGATCTTAGTGGCCAAGTATTCAAGATCGGGCCCAATGGACAATTTCATGAAGCAGCAGTCCGGCAAATTTGGAGCGAATGTCAATACTTAACAGCAAATACACGTGTACGTGATCGATCTAAAGGTGAAGTTTCGCCGGGATACCTTGCTTGGTTTAGGAGATAAATCGAGTTTGGGAGACCGGCCAAAAGACCCCATCTCCAGGAATTCGTCCAGGCATCGCAAGAACAGTGGGATTGGTTGGCTAAAGAAGAGAGTTACAGGGCAGAAATAGGCAAGCTGAGGCAACAGATTAGAGACCTGGAATTTGAAAATAGTCTGCAAGTTGATGTCGATCAAGGAGAAAAGAACAAATTGGCCTAAGAAAATGAGGCGCTGAAAGCCCAAATCTGACAAATAAGGATAGATGCTGACAACCAACAAAGGAGTCGATTGGATGAGCGGTTAATAAAAGGGTTGAAAAAAGAAATCAGTGAGTGCCAGAATAATTTGAAGAAATCTGAGGGTACCATAGCACAACTCCAGGCACAATGGGCAAAAAGAACAAAAGAGCGCACACAGTACTTACAGCAGGCAAGGAAAGATTATGAAAAGATCATTGCCGGTCTAAAAAGGAAGGTGACCACCCTAGAGAGCAAGGCGGCTAAACAAGCCAAGGCTTTTGAAACCAAAAGTAAACACTATTATAATCTAATGGCCTTGATGGAAGATGAAATACAGCAGTTACAGAAACAACATCTGCATGATTCTCGGGTTTTGAAGGCTAGAGGGGATCAGATAGAACGCCTACTCCTAGAGAAAAACCGAACTAGGGACAAGATTTTGACTATTCCTCATGTTATTACCAGGAAATGTCGGGTGTGTGAAAACATGACATGCACTACTTTCTTCTCGGTGGTGATGATATTTGTGAAGCAAATCATGTATGAATTGGAACAGCTAGAAAGGGGTCTTACACCTAAGCCCGCGGCGAGGCCAAATGACGCCCCGTGAGCACCCAAATTTAAAACCTTAATGTGTTCATAGTTCGAATCTACATTTTCTTTTTCCTTAGAGTCTGTTGTCTGTTAGAGTCTGTTTTTTTTTCTTTTTTTCGCATCAGAGTCTGTCAGAAGTTATTGAGGTCGTACTTGGTTTGGTTTCGAGTCTGTTATTTTCCTTTCCAAAAGCGTCTGGTTTGTAATAGAATGTTTATTAATGAAAAATCGAAAATTTCCAAAAAATTGTCTCTTTGCTTTTTGCACTTACAGGACAGAACTACGCACGGTCTGATTCATGCGGGGACATGATACGTAGGCAATCTCTATAGGATTCGACCACCACTAAAAAAGGGGGAAATGAAAAATAAATAAAGAAGGATAGAATAAAGAAAGTTTAAAAGAAGAGGCACAATTGTGAGAGGCCGGAATGCTGCATGCAACCGAAGCAAAGGCATGACAGAAATGGCTAATTGCCTAGGTGCATTGCATCCCAACGTGTAATTGCATATGTGTTAAACTCTAAAAACTAACAAGTATGTTGACTTCCAGAGAATTCAAGCAATTAGTATTTAGAGGATACTGGCACATTATCATTACCAAACCAGATCAAAGGGACCAATACCAGAAATCATGTCTATACCGGAGGTCGACACTAGTGTTGAGGTAGAGGAGTTGGACGTTAATAAAATGAAAGAGGAGATGTTCAAGCTTAAGCAACCGATGGCCGAAATGTACCAGGCCTGGTCCAAAGGGCAATCACCACCGTCTTACCCAGCCAACCCGTCTTTTACCCCACCATTAGCTCAGTCTCAGGATCATCCCGCCACCAATCCAGGTTTTCCCATTTATCAACACTACCATGGCACTACTTCTCATATGCCGCAAACTCCACCACCAAAATCGATTCCATGCCCTCCTCCGCCAATCACCACTATCTTTGTGACATCTCCACCAGCTGCACTCCATAGATCCCTGAGTGAACCCGTGCTCCAAGCTCAGGACAACCAGTATTATCCCCCGGAACCCACCTTCAAACAAGAGCAAGTTTACAGATCTAGATAAGATTTTGTAATTCCTAATTTAGTCTAGCTTCTTGTTTTCTTTTAGCATGGTGTAATAAGGAGGTCAGTAAGCAGGTGGCAGCAGCAGCAATAGCAGTAACAACAAAACCACAGCCTCATGGTAGTCCCAGCTACCGAAACTTCCCGAACTACATTGACCTGATTCCCTTTTAGCCTGGGATATGTAGGAAACTTTTGAAGTAGAGATTCGGTCAAATCTTTTAAAGATGCTTCAAACGGAGTAACCGAGCGGGCAAAAATCGCTCATATCCGCTCACTTTATCTTTGCACGAAAACTCTTCGTGTTTCCGGACAAAGAGGGGCAGCTGTGAGCACGTGATTTTTGCTCTATAAGAACTACTCCCAAAAAAGTCAAAATAAAATAGTTTTGCGTTGCTTGTGATTTATTTGTACTTGTCTGTGCATGTTCATTTTTTTACTTTAATTAAGAAAAATACAAAAATGTATGTGTTGCATTTGCATTTACAATTTAGGATTAATTAAACAGTAATTTGTTTTACGAAAATGAAAAATCAAAAAATAACGTACTTCGCATTTTTAGGGTTTAATGTCAAATTGTGTGATTATGTTTGTATTTAATTTTGTGTTATAATTATTATTAAGGGTTAATTAGTATTTTCTAAGTTAATTTTGAATTTTTGTAATTAGGAATCAAAAATAAAATAAAATAAAAATAAGAAACAAGAGAAGAAAAGTTAAAAATCGGACTGGGCTGGTTTTAAAAGAAAGGTTCAGGCCCAATGTCACACCCCAACCCAAGCCCAAACCGGTTGGTCTCAGAGACGGCCAAAACGATATCGTTCTCTGACGCCCAATCTGGGTCGTTGATATGACTGTAGACGTGTGATTTTTGACCCTCCCCGAGAATTTTCGCATTTTTAGCCTAAATATTTAATTTAGGTCTAATATAGCTATTTCAACTATTTTTGACTTCTTTACTTTATTTTCGTCACAAAAATGAAAAAAATTACAAAAAAAGGATATATAAATTTTAGTTCAGGTATTTCTCATAAACTCTAAAAATACAAAAATAGTACTTTATATTTTTTATCTCTATATAAAAACGAAAATTACAAAAAATAATTTCATTAATATTTTGTAGTCTTTTTTTAATCCTTAAAAATACAAAAATAGTACTTTATATTTTTATCTCTATATAAAAATGAAAATTACAAAAAAACAAATAGTTTCATTAATGTTTTGTAGTCATTTTAATCTTGAAAAATATCCAAAAATAGTTTTGTTTTAATTATCACTCTCAGTTTAATAGTTATTTTGCTTGCGTAGGATTAATTAAATAAGGTCGTGTTTTTATTCTCGGTTACGGGGAAGGAATAATATTTGGGTTCAAACGACCTATTTTTAGGCCCAATACCTACTAACCTACCCTAAAACCTAGACGTATAAATACATCGACTCTTCAGACATTAGAAGAGTCACGACTCTTCGGACACAATAAGAGACACGAACAAGGGGGACCTCTTCAGACTTTGGAGATAAAAAGAGAATACACGGACAAGAGAGGGGGAGAAGAGATCCTTTTCTTTTTGAAGACACCAACGGCGCTCCTAGCTTCTTCTGCAACGCAGAATCAGCTCCCTTCCAGAATTGAACACAAGCAACACCTTATCCTTGACTGCTTCTTCTGTTCTTCTTCACTTTTCCATGGAAAACACAACAGACCTCTTTCATTAGACCCAAACAGCAAAGGCTCCCAGCTTCTATCTTCTTCTTCATTTTCTTCAAACTCAACGATCAGATCTAATCCCTCACAGATTACACCTAAAAGGAAACAAAAAATCAAAGGTTCCTCTCTAAAGAAGCGTCGATTCCCTATATCCATGCTCTTGACCTCTCGCTCAAAAAGAAGAGGATGCATGCGGTCAAGCGGCTCGATTTCAACCTCAAGTTGTTTGGATAGATGTTTCGGCCATCTGCTTTCTCACTAAAAGCTAAAAAAAAGAAGGGAAACTTGGAATTTCAAGAGGAAGTTTGAAGAAAAACTGATTTTAAAGCTCAAACTCTTTTTTTTTCTGGATTCATATAAGCTATAGAAGTTCAGCTTTGTGATTGTCGTCACTGCACCTGCTGAAAATGTTCTGCTGGGTTTCACCTTGAAAGATTTCAACCTTTGCTTCGTCTTCATGAAATTTGTTTCCGTTTTTGCTGCTAGGTATGTCAAGACCTCTCTGTAATTCTTTTCAACTAGGCAAATGAAATTTGAACTATTCATGTTGTCTTCCATATTTAGTTTTGTATGCTCATTGTATTTACCTTGTTATGTCTATTTATGGCCGCTTGTCTTTTAAAGATTGAATGAGATTGTTTGCATTTTGGCTACCTGGAATTACCGTGACTCTTTTTCCTCCGTTGCTCAAAATGCTTTGCACACAGTTAAAATAGCGTCACCGACTTTAAAGCAGCACATATGAGTTTCCCTAGTCTTGGTTTATTTTAAGTTGTCATGTTAGAATTGAAGTATGTACTATGCTATTTTTGTTTGGCTTTTTCATGAACGTTAAGGTTTGAAGGAGTTCATAGTAGTTTATTAGCTTTGTTTTTCTTTGTTTTTCTACAAATGGTGGGACCGAATATGGTCCTTGAGTTTTGTTCTATGTGAAATTAGCGCCTGTTGATTTTTTTTTTGTTAGGAAAGTGTATTTGAAGTTTGAATCTAAAGAATAATTTTCAGAATATTGGAATGACAATGTGATTATCATTTTTTCAGTTATTTGAGTTCCTAATAAATAAACAAGTTCTTTTACTTTATTTTGGTTATGTTAGCTAGTTGTTAAGAAAGAAATGTTGCTGCCGAATGTTTTGTTATTGGAGAATGGAGTAGCAAGTTAGATCAAAATCTTTTTCTTGTTAATTTATATAATCTCAAACTTAGAAAGAAATAATCTTTGAACATCGTAGCTTAATTTAGACGTGATTAATAAATCATCGTGACTATGAGTATGGTTCTCGTAGCACAGTCATGATACATAACCCCAAAATTCGAGTGCACGCTGGCGTGACTCGACCCCAACTTTGAACATTAATAAAATGAACATGTTGTAGATCGTGGGTATGGTTCCCGTGACGCGATTCGCGATGTAGACTTCAAATTGCAGTTACTAGCAGCTAGAAATTGAAATAATGCATTTTTTTCCCTCTTAGTTTTGTTGTCCGTGGAGAAACGATTCCTGTGAAACATTTCCCCAAGTCCACAATGAACTTGAAAAAAAAACAATAAAATAAAATCAAATTGTCTTTGGGAAAATAGTTTAATTTAGTCAATAATCATGTAGAGTGGGAACCGTGGTTGTTAGGTAAATCTTAGTGTCAAACAATGTAATCTTATACTATATAGTAACAGTAATAGTAATGTAGGTAGTCAACGCAATTATATTGATAACAGTTAGAGAATCCTCCTTTTTATATTTATATTATCAAACATGTTGTAGATCGAGGGTACGTCTCCCATGACGCAATTTGCGATGTGTACAAAACAAACAAGTGCACGACATCGCGACTTGTCGTGCAAAACAAACAAGTGCACGACATGTTAAAAGCGGTTAAAAGGAATAAAATTGGTACACAGGTTCATAATTGTATTAAAATAAGATAAATAAGCCGAATATGACAGTTGAGCGACCGTGCTAGAACCACGGAACTCGGGAATGCCTAACACCTTCTTCCGGGTTAACAGAATTCCTTATCCGGATTTCTGGTACACAGACTGTAATATAGAGTCATCCTTTTCCTTGATTCGGGATTAAATTGGTGACTTGGGACACCCTAAATCTCCCAAGTGGCGACTCTGAAATAAATAAACAAATCCCGTTTCGATTGTCCTTTAATTGGAAAAAATTCCCTTGTACCCCCGCGGGGGCGAAAAAAGGAGGTGTGATAATGACTTGATCCAACGGTCCGGATCACCCCTCCCATAAACCATTTTGACCCATTCCCTGTACCCGTTCCTATACCCGCCCCGACCCCGTTACTACTAAATGACCCCGTTTGGCTTAAGTGAATTAATCTGGACCGTTGGTTCCCATCATCCAACGGCCCAGATTAATCAACTTGTTTTCAATATATAAAAACACCCAAACCCCTTTCACCCGCCTCATTTTCACCCTTTCGTCTCTTTCATGAGACGAACCAAACGACCCAACCAAACCCTAGCCGCCCTCATACCCTTTCGCCTGAAAGCTGACGGCAACGATGCCGGTGACCACAAAATTCACACCCCTGAACCTTCTAACCACCCTCAACACAAATCTCTACCCTTTAACATCGAATCATCCCGGTTTGTTTCGAATCTTCAATCGAAGATTCGAGCAAAACCCTAAACCTACCCAACCAATCCCAAGTTCACACCCCAGCTCCACCTGACCTCCCTCGTTTCAAACCACCCCTACTTTGGCTCGAATCTTGCTAGAACTGGTCGAATTTTAAATCTGTTGAAGAACCCTAGAGAGCCAAAACCTGGAACCTATTTGAGTAAAGGGGAAATTTGAGGTCTTAACCGACTTTAGTCGAGTGTTCTCACTCGAGAACACTCGATTAAGGTCCGTTTTGGCTTCAAAGTTTCAAGACGAAATTCAGACTGAAACAGATTGGGTTTGGTCTGAAGTTTCGAGGTATTTCTTTTGTTTGCCTTTTTCTTTTGTTGTTGTTTTATTTTTGACTGATTAGTTCGTCATTTAGGTCAATTAATCCTCCTCCTCTTTCGGACCTTTTTCTGGTCCAGTTTTTCTCATCTTGGTCGATTGGCATATGTTGAATCAATTAAATGGTCTCGTCGATTGACCCGTTCATGTCTGTAGTTCAGTTGTTCTCCTCAAGTTATTGGATGTTGTTTTACCTTCTGACCTTTGTATTTTCAGCCTCTGGGCTCATAGCCAGTATACTTGTTGTTCCAGCATTTTGTTCGAGGTTAATTTAGAGTTATATTTGTTTCCAATATAGATAGCTTACTCTCATGCATCTGTATGAATCAATTTCTTGACCTTAATAGTCGAGTCTGACTATTGTCCTGAATCATTGAATCCCATCTTGGTTGAAATGTTGTTGGATTTGAGTTAAGTTCAATTGATGATTAAGTTTAATGATTCGAATCTATTTGTTCTGTTAAGTTTGTTCTGATATGAATCTAACCTTGTTGAATTGTCCTAATTGGGAGTTAGTTTCATGTATCTAATTAGTCAATTGATAGGCTTAAATTGGCTATAGCTGAGGTTTCATACAGTTTTAAAGTGATTGGGGTAGTATAGTAATCACATGGGTTTAAGGGGATAATTTGAGACTTAAAAGTTTAAAAGTGGTTGGTTTAAGTGTTCTGTCCAGTAAGTGCTAAGGTAACATTAAATTAATGCATTTGTTTAGTGTTAATGGGGAACAAAACATAATGGTAGGGGGAGGCTTAAAAGGGATTGATTAAAATATGTTGCTCATGCTTGTTTGAACATTAAATAAGGAAAGGACAAGGGATAATGGGGAAAAAGATACTCTAGTGGAATTCTAAAGAAGATCATGGGCAGAATTAGTTTCTTAATTCTGCCTGAGTGCTCTTGAGAGCTGGCAAGGCCAGTGTTTGGATATAAGTGGAAGGACTTAGGACAGACCTGAAGGGGGGGCTAAAAAAAAGAGAGACAGAGGAGGGGGCTGGAAAAGAAAAGAAGAAAAAAAAAGGAGAGTTGGAGAGCTTTTATGGTTTCATTACCTTAATTAACTTTTCAAAATCTCAGCCAGTAGTCCAGCTCTCTGAGAATCATAAACAGTTTTAAAATTCTCTGCTTCAAGTTTCAGAGATCACTTTTGAGAGTCTTTAATCAGTTAGAGAGGGTCTTGAAAATCAGTTTCTAAAGCTTAAAGAGTGGAGAGCTTGGTCAGTCTTTGAACAATATTCTGAGGAGTTTAGAGAGTTTTTGAGAGTTCCTTTGAAAGGCAGTCAGTTTTGGAACCAATTTCGAAAGCTTAAAGTCAGTTTCTGAGAGTTTAAAAGATCAGTTTTTTCGTAGTAGAATCTTGGCTTGACTCAAGCTAGGTTGAGTCTGTTTGTGACTGTTTGGAACTTCAAATTACTGTTGTGAACTGTTGTTGTATTGCTGCTCGTATTACTGCTGCTGCTGATCTTTCTTCTACTTTGTTTCTGTTCCAATTCCAGGTACACAGTTTGCCTTCAATAATTGTAAAGCTGAAATGTAAAGGATGAATTTGTAATTGAAGCCTGAAGATTTTAATTTAATTCAGTTTCTCATTTGTATATTTGAACGTTTTTGTTTGTTAAGGATGTTTAGACTCTTGTTTATAGTTGTGTTGGCTGAACTGAACTGGGCTACGCAATAACCGGATCATAGGCTAATATAGCTTAGTTCTCTTGGATTGGTTTTCCCAGTAAATCACCAATTGTAGTTAATTCCTTGTTAGCTGATTCTTGCACCGGTTGAGTACTGGTTGTAGCCAAATTCATGGTACAGAGTAGTTCATGACTAGTCATAGTTAATTTAGTGTTAAAGACCTTCGCGAATCCGTTTAGCGTAGTATAAGATAAAACCTGGAGTGGCTATTTTGTTTCATTCTCAACAGGTAATTTAAATATGACCAAGCTGTATAGGGATTGTAGTAGATTGCCAAAATTTCCTTGGATGGTTTGCTATGGCTATATAGTGTGACTTGATTTCAGTAGTTCTTTTAGAACCTTAGTTAAAAGGCCTACCTTGAATGTTTAATTTCAGTAGTTATAAAATAGGCTTGAATGGTTTTTAGTCTCAATGTGTCCTTCAGCAGTTCTAGTAGGAAATCGTGAATCATTAAAGTGGTTAGTGTTTGTTTATTTTTCATGACAGTTCTTAAGCATTTATTCGTTTCAATAATTGTAAAAACAAGTTCAAATAGCTCCGGATTTCATATAGTTCACTTCCGTAGCCTAATAGTTTAAAATACCAAGTTATTCGAGTACTAGTTCAGTACTGATAATGTAAATAAAGTACTGTTTGGGTCTGGGACATTAGATGATTCATTTGGAGCTGATTGGGCCGCCCAGATTCATGTTGCAATGTTCCCGTCCAGGCTCGAACCCCGGGCTCGTTGGGCTGCAAACGTCCTTGTAGGCCCAATGTTGGTGGCAACCTTTCTCATAGTAAGGTTGTTGACATATTAATTAGTTAAGGCCTTTTCTTTATTTTTTTTAGAAACAAAAATACATAAATTGCGGGGCCCTTAATAAATGGTTAAAATGAAACATTTAGAATTCGGGATGGGCCGTTTAGTGAATTTCACGGCCCTCCCCAAAGATAATAACGCGCTAGTCATTTCAGACGCGCTTTTAATAATTTACTTTCTTAAACTCGGGTGCACATTTATGTGACCCAAATCCAAATCTCAACGGAGTCGAAATGTATCAATGACCACGAGTGCATTGATGTGACGTGGTTCGAGATGTATTTTCACGACGTTGCAATTCTCGTTAAAAATAATAATAATAAAAGCGGTAAAAAGTTAAAATTTGCACATAGGTTCAACATGTATTAAAATCAGATAAATAAGCCGAATATGACATTTGAGCGACCGTGCTAGAACCACGGAACTCGGGAATGCCTAACACCTTCTCCAGGGTTAACAGAATTCCTTATCCGAATTTCTGGTTCGCGGACTGTAATACAGAGTCAATCTTTTCCTCGATTCAGGATTCAACCAGTGACTTGGGACACCATAAATATCTTAAGTGGAGACTCTGAATTAAATAATAAATCCCGTTTCGATTGTCCTTTAATTGGAAAAATTCCTCTACGCCCTGCGGGCGCAGGTAAAAGGAGGTGTGACACCTGCTTTTTAATTGATTGCTTTCCTTATTTCGAACCTGTCACTGCCTGTTAAGCAAGTGACCCCTTAATTAAGGGCAATCACTTGTATAATTGATTCTGAATCATGATTGTTTCCATGTTTGTAGCTTATGACCTCTTTCTTACTCGTTTTCAAAAAACTATAAATACTCGTTACTTCTTCTCTTTCAAAAACACGAACACTTTTAGTTCTGAACTCACCCTTACACTCAAACACTCTCTCTTGCTTTACTACTACTTGTGATACTGCCTGTTTAGCCGGCTGAAAGCCAAGGCTATATTTCGAAGTCCTGCTACTTTTCTTTATTGCACTTTGCTTCTTTGACCGGTATGTTCTAATTAAGTTTTTCAGCACCAACAACAACATGCTTACTTACTGATTTTGCATTCTTGTCTGCCTATTGCTTGTATTTAATTCAATACCATTATTTAGCATGCTGTAATATCCTTTCTCCTGTTTTGAATCAATGTATTATGAATACCAAATCCATACCCCAATGTGATTAATACTTGTGGTTAGTTTGGGGCATGACAGTATTGAATATTGCTGAGCATGACCCAAACTTGATCCTCCTAGGATCATAACCTCCATGTTACCCTTATATGTTGTGTGTTCTGGTTGATTTACAAGCATGACATCACTCCCTATTGTTGTGCATGCCCAAAATTAACCCATGCCTAAGTATATAGGCCCCCTTTCAGTGGATTCCCAATCCCCTGCCCCGTTGTGTGAAGTTATCAATTCTTTGAAGTGTTAATGGATGACTCCCCGTACCCTTTCCCTCTCCTTTATTCCCTCAGTTCTTAGAACTCAGTTTCTGCATTTTTTACTCTCTTCTTAGACTTAAGTTCTGCCCCCCCCCCTCATGTGAGCCTTGCCTTGGGACCCATGAGCTCCCTCTGAACTTGGACACATGAGGGCTGGCATTTCCACACTGCACTTGTCCCTATTCTGGTTATGAAACTTGGGTGTGAGCACTGTCCGGGGTCCTATTGAGGCCCTTAGGGAACTCTGACACACTCAAGGCTGAGAAAGGCTTTGGATCAATGGTATTTTGAGGCTGTTTATCTCATAACTCAGAGAGGAAGTCAAGAATCGGGCTTCCTCTGGTTGTAACTTTTCTTTGGACTTTTTCTGATGTAATTTATTATTCCTGGTTTGTAATAATTTGTAATGAACATTTGGGGCTGGCTAGTGAAAAAAGGGTTGGGAAATTATGCATGCTCAAGGGTAGAAAACATTCATATAGGACTGCATTCTCTACTTGTTCAAATCGTCTTTAGAAAACATGCCTATAAGACTGCTCTAATTCTGCATATTCACATTACATTTAGAAATCATGTCTATAGGACTTACTTGTTCAACATCACACTTAGATAACCTGCCTATAGGGATTGTCTAAAATTCTGCACATTTGTCACCGTTTAGATATCATGTTTTTTAGGGCCCAATTGGTTATCACCCAGTAGCATGCTGAAATCAGTAACACATAGAAATCATGCCTATAAGGGTTCTTAAATAAATTTGAGTCGTTCCATTCACATTCAATGTTAGATATCATGCCCATGTGGATTAAAATCAGTAATAGTAGATACCATCATCTGCAGAATTTGGAACTAGTCTAATTTAAATTCGTCTATTCTGAATCTCTATTTCCCTTAGTTTCAACAAGGTTTAGCAAGCATGCCTATAGGATTTCTAGCAGTACGTTTTGAGTTGTCACTGTTTCACCACCTTCTGAATTAAGTAGATATCATGCCCATAGGACCCCGTATAAACACTTATGCAAGATTTAGAGTAATAACTGTAAAATTGAATCCGCCTTTGTTAATTGTTACAACTAGCAGACATGCCTGATTCGGACTTCTTATCTGAGTTATGTAATAAACTAATCTGCCTCAACAATTAATTTCCCTCGTCTTTATGTGCTTTAAATCAGACCTAAAAAGTATGTGCAAGTTATGTTAGTTATGTGCTTTTGTTTTGAGGAGGTATACATGAACCTTTTGTTTGTTTACATGCTTCCCCTTTATATGTCATATTATCTGTTTTTGTTATGTCGCCTTAGATTTTTATCCTTTGAAACCAATCAACCTAATATCCTCTCCCTTTAGGAATAGTAGTCCTAAGTGCCTCCGGGACTGATTGGAATGGGACGGGTAAAAGCATGCAATGTAATCGAGACCAATCCGCGCGGTAATACCTTAACGGGGTGGGAATGGTAGATATGGATATGATGACCGGTGCGCTAATGCCACGTGTAACCCCTATTTTGAGGAGTGATTACCGGGTATTGCATTGATGTGATCCATATTTTTTGTAAACCTAGGACCCCCTTTCTTTATTTCCCCCTTCTTTTTTTAAGCATTGTAACTCCATATTTAAAATCAACTCTTTTAATTGCTCTTTCAAACTTTATTTACTTTCAAACTATGGTGCATTGAAATCCCCTCTTATTTGAGCCTTATCTACTTATATATTAATTGCACCCCAAATTCACAATAACTGTCTGGCCGGGAACCACACTAGTGGATCCTGAGGGGTGCCTAACACCTTCTACTTGGGATAATTTTAAGCCCTTACCAAATCTCTGGTTACCTAAATAAACTTAGAATTGAATCTCTATTGGCGTCCTAATACACCTTAATCATTAGGTGACGACTCTTCAAATGCAAAATCCCAGTTCTCCAAAGGAACGAGTTGTCCTTCCAAATGTCATAAACCCGATTTCGCGAGAAAAAAGGGGCGCGACAATATCCATATCTATCCTTTCCCGCCCCGTGAAGGTAATTAAAGCGAGGGTTGGTCTCGACCCCTATTGCTTGTTGTTACCCATCCTTTCCTATCAGTCCCGAAGGAATTTAGGACTCCTATCCTATAAGAGGGGGGTTCTAGGTAGACCCTCAAGTTTAAAGGCAAAATACTATGCGACAAATAAGAACACATAGGACTGCATTTAGGGGGGAAACACAGGAAACAGATAGAAGGCTCAGATATACCTCCATAAGTAATGCACATAGACAGCATGACTCATACACAAATAAGGTCTGAATTAAGATCCTAAGCATGGTATCTAAGTGATAACAGCAAAACCAGATTTATTGCATGACTTAGAAAAGAAGTCCGAATCAGGCTTGCCTACTGATTTTAACAATTGATAATTAAGCAGCATAAAAAAAACATGTTTCCAGTTCTTGACAAATTTAGCACCTAAGGCTTGCCTAGGTGTAAAACAGTGTTCCAGTTATCAGAGTTACTAAAAAAAGTTTGGAAATTGTTTGTACCTAAAACATGTTGTTCTAAATATTACAAAGACACGCAGGGATTATTACCAGTTTGTTTAAAACAGGATGAGACTGTTGATACTCTTTTTAATGCATCAGTAGTTAACTAAGTGTTGCTGAATGAGGATGAACGAGAACCTAATCATGGTATCTAATGATTTATATGCAAGATTCCTAAAGCAGGATTTTTAAATGCACAGCATGATTGCAGAATTTCCTAAGAGCAAGATTTCTAAATGCACAACATGATTGCAGAATTTTCTAAGAGCACGATTTCTAAATGCACATCATGATTGCAGAATTTCCTAAGAGCAGGATTTCTAAATGAAATTTTAAAACATGTTTATGTGGGCAGAATCACATAATAGCAGCTTATTTTATTGTTATTATCTACCCTATAGACAGGATTTCTAAGTGTGGATGAGATGCTGAAAACAATACATATAAATCCTAAATAGCATGATAGCTAATGCATGGCATGCTTGGCATGTTGTACCTAAACATGGCTGTTATTGTGCATAGAGAAAGGTAAACCTAGGAACATGATTTCTACCCTGGATTATGCATATTACCCACCCCTTTTCACTATCCAAACCCAATACTTGTTTATAAATTATTACAGACCAATACTAAAATGAATTACATAAGCAGAAAAGAAAGATAAAAGTTACACTATACAGAGCCTGAAAATAGGCCCAAACTTTCAGCACTTGATTAGGACTTTCTCCCTGAGTTATGTGATAAATCACCTCAAGTGCCAAGATTGTTCTATAGTCTTTATCATACCTAGGTGTGTCAGAGTTCCCTAAGGACCTCCAGGGATCCCGGACAGTGCTCACACCCAGATTTCATAGCCAAGACAGAGTAAGTGCAGCGTGGAAATGCCAGCTTTTATGTGTCCAAGTTCAGAGGGAGCTCAAGGGTCCCAAGGCAAGGCTTACAAAAAGGGGCAGAACCTAGTGGTCTAAGAGTATGTGTGAGAGTGCTTGACATAGCTTTAAAAGAGTTGAGTTGAAAACAATTTGAAACAACATGTTTGAAATAAGTTTGCAAAAACAACAGAAGAGTTGCTTAGGGAAAAACAGTTTTGAAAGGAGAAGGGGATAGGAGCAACAACAACTTGGAACAAGCCAGCACACACAGAACAAGTTCAAAGAATAGTACAGTTTCAAAAGTCACAAACAAGGAAGTAAGGGGTTGGGGCCAATTATGAAACACATAAACATGGATAAGAAGAGAAACACATAGACCAGCAAGTACAAAGAAAAAGTAGGAACTGATGGGCCTCCAGACCACAAACTACTACTTCGAAGCGTTAATAAAGGGATCATGCTTGAAATTAGAATAGTAATAGGCAATAAGACATAGAGACAAGGTATGAGAGTAGTCATGCTGAGGGCAAGAGTCTATTACATACAATTAGTCATGCCACTTAGTGTTAATCAAGTACATTAGGAGTCTATGATACTAACATGGCATATTAGTTGAGAGAAATAAATAAGGACTCAAGTAAACATGCTAATTACACTTGAACAAGAGAGGGCAAAACTTAAGCATGCTGAATAAAGCAGTAAACAAGAAGGGCAATTAAACACATAAAGGATCGACATGCATCTACCATTGTTAATATAGGTGCTGTTGCACCTTGTGAACCTGAGCATCTTCAGCAGATGGTGGAGGACAATGCAACAGTAGTAGCTGATCGTGACAGAGCTGGGCATCCTGCTAGGGTCTCGGCGGAGTTGAAGCCTTGCCAAGCTGGTGCAATTCCAGAAAACAAAACAGCTGCTCCTTTGTTGAATAAAATTATTGATCGAGTGGTGTCTAAGATGGATAAACCTACTGCTGCAAATAAAAAATCAACAGGTTTAGACGATGGACCTAATGACGCGTCAAAGGAAGGTGTAAAGGGTGATACCATTCATGGGAAAAAGGCTGAAAACTAGACAATGGTGTCCAGCAAAATAGCATCTCCAAAAAATACAAAAGTGCAACAGCTGAAGCAGAAGCAAGGAGTTGAATGTTCTAATTCTTTTCATGCCTTAAGCAACGAGCATGAACAAGTGGTGAATAAGGAGGTGAAGAGTATACAACAGGTTCTGATGCACGAACCTGTTTTGGATGATATTGCGACGACTTTGCACCACTGTGATCGTGAGGCAGCTTCAAAATCTGGGATACCCAAATCTCCATGCAAGCCAGAATAATAGTTACTTTCTAATCATGCAGGTGGACAACTTTTTGTATCGAAGCAAATTGTCCCAGTTGATGAGGCAATACATAGTGCAGTCTCACCAACGTTACACCTACTCAATCCAGATCTTGCCAAAAATGTTAAGGGATTCTCAAGCAGCGAGGTTTAAAAACACAAATCCAAACATCAAAACGCCATTGGTTACCTTGAATAAATTGGAGAATGAAGGAAATAATGGCGGCATGGCAGGGGTTGGTTTTAATACATCCCAACATAATATCCCTTCAAATGATTTGTTTGATCACTCTAGCAACATGGTACAAGTTTCAAACAACCAACAAACTTTATCGATGATGTCGTCGACAACAAAAAAGGGTGGGGCTGACCACACAAGACAAGAACATGAAGACATAATAGGTGAAACTGAGCTAAGTGATGAACCTGTCCAGTTTTCAAACAATCTGCAAGAGGTAATTAGCTCTAAGCAAAAGCTATGGGCTGACCAATCAGAAGAGTATGAAGAAGATAAAGTATATGTTGGTGATTCCCAGGAACAAAACACTCAAGAAACATGTTCGTCAACACAACGAGGTGATAACACAAAGGAAGGGGCAGTAATCTACCAACTATGCAAACCAAGACGAAACTAAGTCCTAATGCTGCTGCATTTGTACCAACTGGACAGAACAGGAAAACAACAACTGCTTCAACATCTCACCATAGTCCTAAATACATCAACATGTCTTTAATTCCAGCTGGGCAGCGGCAAAAAGAAGAGGTGAATGATGCTGAAATTTCAGAAATGCACAACACAGTAGCAAATGAAAGAACTGTTGGAAGTTCAATCTCATTGACTACTAAATTCAACTTGACACCTACCAGTATTCTCCATGCTCTTGTTACACATGATATGGATACATTGAAAACTCTTGATAATCCGAGGAAGGAGCAAGGTACATTAGTGATGTCCGGATACAATCATAGTGACACATTTGGAATGGACATGGGTAAAGATTTCTATGAAGAAGGGGAGGAAGAAGAACTACTGGATGCCTCCTTCAAAAATGTATCTAGGGTGGGAGACCTTTCGCCTCGACACATGAGAAGTGGATCAAATAAAAACAAAAAAAGGCACATGAACGGCAACACAGTTGGGATGGAAAAGCAACACAAGAGGTTGCCCTTAGGAAGCCACCAATGAGAAATGCAAAGCAGAAGGCGAGTCTTCCTACCACATCCACAAGGTCAAATAAATCAAAAAAGAAATGATAAAGTTTGAAGAGTATTTGAAGACAGTGGAACAAGAAGCCAAAGAGCTACAAATTGAAGAATGCACAGAGATCAAGAAAGAGGGCCAAGACAAAAAAATTTACATGGTATTATTTTATCACTTTTTAACTATTATCATGTGTAATATCATCACAGAGTATGTTATAAACTCTGTGATGATCATTGAATATTTGGTACTTTTAAGTTCTTATTTTTTACATGCTTGTTAGTAGGTGAGACCTTTTCTTTGCTTCGATAGGATTAGTAAGGTAAGGTTTAACCCGGGTTGTGTTGCCTTGGTCCTATGCCTTTGGAAAAATATCCACACGGCTATGAGATTATATGCCCTCGTGAGACTTTGCCGGCAGCTACACCATGAATCCTCTACATGAGGCTGCCATCATAAGGCAATGTGAGGCGCAGATGAGTGATTATATAGCCAAGGCATATGGGTAACAATACGGTGCTATTGTCCCCCTTATTTGTACTTTTCCTAATTGTTGTATTTTTCTTTTCTTTTCTTAATAAAAAGTAAAATAAAAAAATAGCCACCGCAAAAAAAAAAACAAAAAAAAAAAAACACATAAGCCATTAAATTAGTGCAGACGGAGACATGGATTAATAGACAGGGAGCACATAGAGTTGAGTTTCAAAATTGAACTAGGAACATACCAGTTAAGGAAGCAAAAGTGCAGAAAGTAAAGCAAGTAGAGTTCCACAGTCTAACATTAGCTTTCAGCCGGCTAGACAAGCAGCTAGCACAAGTAGTAGAGAAAGAAGAGAGAGTTTAAGTGTATGTGTGTGTGTTCTGAACTAGTTGTTCATGTGTTAAGACTGTAGAAGAGAAACTGGTTCAAAATAAGGCAAGAATCAATTCTTCAGTAATTATAGAACTCAATATCAATTAAGAATGAAAATCAGCCAAGTATCCCTTAATTAAGGGAGTAATTTACCAACGGTAGAAAGCATGTAACAGATAAGGAAAGAATCCAAGTAACATAGGTACATAATATGTAAATTAGGGCTAGATACATAAGGGTCTAATTAAGGAAATAACAGTAGAAATCAATTAAAATATAGTCAATCACATAACAAGGTAAGAAATAATTTTAAGGGATAGGAAAAATAGCCGGAAATCTGTATAAGAGCATCAATACTGTAAATCAAGGATTTCAAGAATCGAAAAAATAGTACTAATATTAAGGGAAATAGTATAGACTTCCATGAATAAGCCAATAAACAGAGTACAAACAGGAAGAACCAAATCAGAACCCTTAATAAGGCATCACTAGGATGAAAGTCATAGAAATACTCTAATTAATCACAGCATATCCATGAGAATCGCACATACAGATAAATCGACTGAACGAACAGTAAAGACAAACTCAGAATCACAAACTAGAGCCAAACAAATTAGGGTTTTCAACGTAATGAGTCAGATAAAAATAAACCATGTAAACATAGTAAAAATCATATGATAATACTGAAAATCAGAGCAAAAGTCGTTTAAAAAAAGGTTAAGAAACCCTAATCTTGAAGACGAAGGGTTACTTTAGAGAAAATCGGAAAAAGCCTTCGAGAAAAATAACAAAAGCTCATAATATACATAGATATAAGATAGATCTAAAAGAAATCGGAGGATTTCAAGAGTTAGGGTTTCATAGAACCAAGAGAAGATGAGAAAACCTTAGAACGTTACCGGTTTTAGCTGGAAAAGTCATGGATCTTACTCGAACAGCCATGGATGGTCAGAAAATGGCATAAAAGACATGGATAGGTGTTGAACCACTCCAGGTTCTTCTGAGGACCTCAGGTTAGTGTCAAACCGGCGTGGGGTGAAGCAAGGGCTAGGAGATGATGAGAGGCCATGGTTTTCGGCGAGGGAGGTGGCCGGAAAAGGTGGTCAAGGTCCATCGGAGAGGATGGGAGAAGAGAAGGTTCTAGAGAGATCCAGAGGTAGAGAAAGGGAGATGAGTGTCGGTTGAGTGAATGAAAGAATGAGGGTTTGGGGGGGGGTAGTCTTAGGTTAATTATGGTAAGAGTGAATCCGGGCCGTTGATCAAAATTGATCAACGACCAGGATTAACTCAGGTCTGGGTCGGGTATGGTTTGGGTTTGGGCTTGGGTCCAGTGGTTTTTTTAATTGGGTTGGGGGTCCGTTGTATGTAGGTTGGAATTGAAAGCCAATTTGGCTATAAGTTAAATAGCCAGTTTTTTCCCTATTTAATTTATAAAAAATAGTAGATAATTTCTAAAAAAATAATTTAAAAATGCTAAAATAATTTATAATACATAATTAGCAATTTAAAATTACAGGATCCAATTTTATGCATATAAAACATAATTAAATCTTAAAAGGACTAATATTGCAATTATATGAAATTTAGCTTTTAAAATACTAAATGTAATTAAAAAAATATATAAAAATTACCTTAGCTATATTTTGGCATAAATATAGAAATATAATAGATGAATTATCAAAAAAATAATTTTGAAAATAATTATTGGGGATTTTATGAATAAAATGAGGAGAAAATAAATCAATTTAAAACCTTAAAATTATGAAAAAATAATAAAAAACCTTGGACATTCTTGTATATGCATATATATGCTATTTTGAAGGTATTTTACATATTGAAAAATATATAGGAAAAAATTGGGTATCAACAAATGCTTTTGCTACACATTAGTTTGGTACGGCCGGGAGCAACATCCTTTCTTTATGAAATCTAATCACGAACTCCCGCATCAATTCAGACTCTCCTTGTGGAATCCTGAATATGTCGGTCTTTCAGGCCTGTACCTTTCTGGATCCGGCATGAGCCTTAATGAAAGAATCCGCGAGCATCTCGAAGGAATCTATGGAATGCTCGCACAGCCGTGAATACCATCTCAAGGCCCCCTTTGTGAGGGTCTCCCCGAATTTCTTCATCAAGACTGACTCAATATTGTATGGAGCTAAATCGTTTCCCTTCACCGCCGTTGTATAGGTGGTGATATGCTCTTGAAGATCTGAAGTCTCATCATATTTCATCATGTCTAGCATTTTGAACCACTTCGGGATCAACTCTGGTGCCGCGCTTGGTTTGAACGACAACTGAGTATATTTCTTTGAGTCCGGTCCTTTCAACACTGGTGGTGTGCCCGGAATCTGATCCATTCGGGCGTTTATTTCCCTCATAAACCGCATGAGTTCGGTTTTAAAAGGACCATTCTCGTTGTTGTTATCGGATTCGCTACCGTTCTCCCGGCCCCGTCAAAGCCGACTTCGCCCCTCGGGGTGGTATTGTCGACCCTTTGCGTTGTTTGGTTTGGGGGATCACCGGAAGGAACTGGACCTCGTCCATTTGCGTTGTTGGAAGCATGATAACGTTTTGCTTCAACTCTATCATGGCCTGACATGTCATGAGAGATGGCTCATAATGGCTTTTTGTTGCTCTCTCAAGATCATTACTGTTTCAGCGATGTGCTCGTCTTCAACATCATCGAGAGTTGCTTCTCGAACATGTCGCGGATATTGCCCATCGTGGACAAGCATGGCCTCATCCTCTCATTGTGGGTATCACTGGTTGAATCTTCATGCTGAAGCTGATTTCCTTGGCCCTCAACGTTCTGTGTGGTGTTGATATCGTTATCTGCTATTTTTTATGATTTTTGCTAAGAACAAATAATCAAACAAGTTAGTAATAAATACAAGGATCTACTAAATTACACAACTGTCTAAGCCCCACGGTGTGGGCACCAAACTGTTTATCCATAAAATGGTACAATTAAATTTATATATGGGTTTATAGATAACTGAATCGATTTGATCCTAAAATGATAAATGGATTAAACAAGAATGTAAGACTTAGCCTTGAAATCGAAATAAAACAACATAAATCTCGGTTCCGGAGCCAGTAAGAACAATATTAATAAGCAAGAGGGTAAAATAGTTTTAAGCTTTTAAGCAAAGTATAGCATTAGCTTGTCAGAAAATTCGTGTTCTTACAATGGTTGTTGAGTTTTCTATTTATAATGGTGCCTAGGGAACAAAGTCCTAGGATCAAACCCTTCTTAAATGACAATTATGAGATCTATTGAAGAATGTGTAACGATAGGTAGTGAATGCCATATTCTCTATAACACAATATGTACGTAATGCTATAATTTATTATCCATTAAATGTTACCGGGTGACAAATATTTATTTCGCCTTCATGAACACCACTCTCTTTGGAAACAAACAAGATCGTTGCCTTCGGACCCGATCGACTTCTGTTTTCGGCTCCATGTGTAGTTTTATCGTGCAAGCCTTTAGTATCAACATATTTTACCCTATACAAAAGTATATAAAATTTATATATTTTTTATATATAATACTATATATATATTTTTTTATGTTTAATGTACACGCTAGCGCAAAACCCTAAAAGCAGCACAGTGGCAGTGCCGCATGCGTATCGTTCGTGCTCTCACTACCTGCGCGCTTTCCCTTCGCCACCGCGTAATCTCCACTCATCTTCTCCGCACTCGTTCATTTCTAAAACCTTACACCGGAGCTCCTGTAACAATGGCCGCCGCCTCCGAAGACTCACTCCGCCAAGCTCTTGCTCAGAAGCAATCGAGCATTGAGTTCCAAGGCAACGCCGTCCGCCAATTAAAGTCGTCCGGTGCTTCCAAGCCTGAAATCGAAGCCGCCGTTCAAGCTTTAAACGCGTTGAAGCTCGAGAAATCATCCATCGAAAGCCAGCTTCAAACCGCTGCCGGGGGTTCATCGTCCGCCAGCAGAGATGCGTTCCGTCAGAACGTCGTTAACACTCTCGAGCGCCGTCTGTTTTATATTCCATCTTTCAAAATATATCGAGGCGTCGCTGGCCTCTATGATTATGGCCCCCCTGGCTGTTCTGTCAAGTCCAATGTACTCGCTTTCTGGCGTCAGGTTAGTTTCTGCTATATTTAGGATTAAATAGGAAGCATAACGTTTATGTTTTTTATTTAAATTTTGAAAATGTTCTTACCTAGTGGATATTCACTGACCTCCAACTAGATTGCTTAAATTCCACGCAGTTAGAACTGGCGGATTTTGCATTTTGAGTCTCTCAAACAATTTGTATATGTTGAAAGAGTTTAAGTTCTATGTACTAAGGTGTAAAAGATATTTATACACAGGGGCGGCTCAACGTAATATGAGGCCAAAGGCGAAAATAAAAAGTGAGGCCTTAAATTTTTAAATTTTTTTTACTCTTATAATTTATCGAAATCTAAAGAAGATATAATTACTTTTAATTATTGTCAATGTCTAACCAATTTGTTTAATCTCTTGTGTTATCATGTTGAACTTTATTGATTTAGGTTTGAAAAACTTTTTCAACATAGGCAATTGATATAGAAATTATTAACGTTAACTGAATTAACACCTTTTACCTGATTGAATTTGCCAAGTTTAGAGTATTCTTCTGCTTATACAGTTTATGTTAGCACTTTTAATTCTAAATATAAGTTGAAACAAATAATAATGTAGTTATAACTACTATGTTTCAGAGTCATTCAAAGTTAAGGATGAATTTTAATAGTTACTTATCAATGTAGCTTGAAAAATGTCTACAAAGGCACTCAAAGAATTAAGAAAAATTATTCTAAACTAACATTGTAAGAAGACCGATTTAAGTTGGGACGGAGTAAAGACAGAAAATGACTAGTAATTACAATTTAAAATGTGTAAAACTTTTAGTTATAACTATTTTAACCAAATGATTTAAAAATTCTATCGATAGTGCATAATTATTAAATGTTATATATATTATTTATAGATTTTGGGGGCCTAAGGCCATTGCCTTAGTGGCCTTAGGCTCCAGCTGGCCCTGTTTATACACTCTGGTCAATTAGTAGGTAATCTAGTAAAAATGATAATTAACCTTAAAAAATCTTTGCAGTGGTTAGTTTATATAACTTAAATCCTTAATTAACCAGTTATTTCTTCATTTATTTTTGTGTGTGAGTGTGTTAGCGAATATTTAAAAAATTAACTTAAACTTTATTGGAAAAAGGAAAAAAGCTTGAACAAGATAGGTAAGCATAGTTCCATGTTGGATCTAAGGGGTGCCTCGCACCTTCCTACCAAACAAACCTCCTTAGGAGCACTTGGTTTAAAGACTAGTTGAGTCAAACAAATTCAAAGGGGCTCATTTTGTAAAAGTTAATCAAGGATCTCATTATAATCGGATTACACACTATAAAAGGAAGAAAATGTTTTTCGGGTATTTTGAAAAACAAATTGGAAAAGGGGTTGGAAATGTAACATATATGACCGAGAGGCAGGAAGTAGTTGCATCTACATGAAACTGGTTAAAAGACTTCTGGCTCAAGTTTTGGAGCCGTTAGGCTTTATATGCACCTTCTCATGGTTTAGACTTTGGTTTTCTTGTCACATTCCAGCATTTTGTTTTGGAGGAGAACATGTTGGAAGTTGACTGCCCATGTGTGACCCCTGAGGTTGTCCTTAAGGCATCTGGTCACGTTGAGAAGTTCACCGATCTTATGGTTAAGGACGAGAAGACAGGAACATGTTATCGAGCTGATCATTTGCTCAAGGATTATTGTAAAGAAAAACTTGAGAAGGACTTCAGCCTTTCTTCGGGAAAGGCCGCAGAGTTGAAGCACATTCTTGCTGTCTTGGATGATCTCTCTGCTGAGCAGCTTGGTGCCAAGATAAAGGAGTATGGTATAACTGCACCAGATACAAAGAATCCACTTTCTGATCCTTATCCATTCAATCTAATGTTTCAGACATCCATTGGTCCATCTGGCGTGAGCCCAGGGTGAGAATCATGCTTTAGATCTATTCCTTACAGCGAACTTATCCCCCAAAACAATTATTGCTTTAGTGAAATGTTTGGTCATTGGTGTCAATTCATTTATTATGGTGGAGCTCTTGTTCAGTATATTTCATAATAGTTCACCTTTTATGCTGATTAAACTTTCCTTTCTTTTCCCCTACTTAACACAGTTCTATTTGAACTTGAGAGTGTCATCTCGCAGGAAATCTCGGGGAACTACCTATGCTGGTTATTATATATTTATTGTTCTTTTGAAGCTTGTCTCACTTAAGTGCTACTGTTTTCTCGCGATGCAGGTATATGCGTCCTGAAACAGCACAGGGCATATTTGTAAATTTCAAAGATCTATACTATTATAATGGAAATAAGCTTCCCTTTGCTGCTGCGCAAATTGGCCAGGCTTTTCGAAATGAGGTCATGAGCCTTCTTTTGATTTGAGAAATGACAATGTCTTTCTGCATTTCTTTCATGTTTGTTGTTCTGGATATAGTTATGCTACGCAGATCATGTTGCAAAAGGAATTAATCGTTGTAGAATTTGTATGTGCAGATATCTCCCCGACAAGGTCTTCTCAGAGTCCGTGAGTTCACTCTGGCAGAAATTGAACATTTTGTTGATCCCCTGGACAAATCTCATCCAAAATTTTCCGATGTTGCAAATTTGGAGTTTCTAATGTTTCCTAGGGATGAACAAGTGTCTGGGCAATGTGCAAAGAGACTTCAGCTTGGTGAAGCTGTTTCTAGTGTGAGTTTCCTTTATGTCTTCATGCTTGTTTTTTCTAATTTGCACTTGAATATGCAAGCCATAACTTCACTATTTGAACCAACTTTGAGCAGGGAATTGTCAATAATGAAACACTCGGGTACTTTATTGGGAGAGTTTATCTTTTCCTAACACGACTTGGAATAGACAAAGAACGTCTGCGTTTCCGTCAGCATCTTGCAAATGAGATGGCTCACTATGCTGCAGATTGTTGGGATGCTGAAATTGAGAGTTCTTACGGTTGGATTGAATGTGTTGGGATTGCTGATAGATCTGCATATGATTTGCGTGCCCATTCGGTAAAAGTTTAACTTTGGTTTACTTAACAAAATGTTTGGATAGCTGTATATCTGAAAATGTGTGCCTGCTTTATGAATGAACGAAGAATTTTGTTTGGAGAGCACACTCAAACCACTTCTTCAACATTCAGTTTTATGAAAAAGCATTTTGCTAGGGCTTTTTGAAAAAACTTAAACAAACATGTGTTTGGAAACTTATTACAAGATATATCTGGAAAGGTTCCACAAACCAACTCCAACTAGATCTTCTGTAAAGAATTTACTTTACAAGATTCATCTTAAGTGAAAGAAGCAGGCTTCTGCTTCTTAATCTTTTTTTTCTGTGTGTGTGGATATATTGATAGAAAAAATCTAGCACTCAGATGGTGCTAGTACATTTACATAGTCAGAGCCCTCCTATACAAAAACAAAAAGAAGGTTTCTTTCTTTAGAATTCCTATCTCTGTAGTGACTAGTGAGTCGATGAAATCTACCAAGCAATTTCATCTTTGACTTTTGCTTCTTAAACTTTACATGTTGAACATGTCTAATAACATTATCCAGCATTGCGATGATGATAAGGGGGT
This sequence comes from Nicotiana sylvestris, assembly GCF_000393655.2. Taxonomy (NCBI): domain Eukaryota; kingdom Viridiplantae; phylum Streptophyta; class Magnoliopsida; order Solanales; family Solanaceae; genus Nicotiana; species Nicotiana sylvestris. Next base: position 18,011,741 of record NC_091060.1, on the reverse strand, counting down.
AATGAAGTGTTGGTAATGCTTTTGCATTGTCTCATGTGTTCATTTTGGATAGCAAGTAAGAGGTGCCCTGAAAACTTGAGTGAACGTCTTCATAAGTTAAACATCCAAATGCCTTGGCAGATTGGTTGAAGAACTTGTGCAGTTTAGACTCATTCTAACCCATTTTCTGTAGATTCTCAGCTCTCTTTGTGCTTTATTCTATTCATCTTTGTATAACTACTAACTTTTGCACTCCCTATTATTTCTCCCTAAATATGCATCAGTCATTTACTGACAAAAACTGATGTATTCCATTTGTATTATCCATCTCAAATAATAAGCATTTAGTGATGACATTGTCAAGGTAGACCTTTTCAAAAAATAATAGAATGTCGGTCATCTAAAAGAATTTGAAGTGTCAGAATATATTTTTGACCTCTTAAAATATTCTCCTCCTTGGTGATCTGGATATTATATTGCACACATTGATAACATGCTGGACATTTTTTTATGACAGGAAAAAAGTTCTGTTGCTCTTGTGGCTCAGGAGAAATTCTCAGAACCAAGAGAAGTAGAGGTTGCTGTTTAATTAGCTAATTTGCATTCATCAATATGGTTTGTATGCATGCTGACATGCATCTGACTTCAATTGTTTGTATAACATCAGAAACTGGTCATAACACCTCTTAAGAAGGAGCTTGGACTTGCATTTAAGGGCAACCAAAAGATGGTGACTGAAGCCTTGGAGGTAGCTTGTGCATTCACTCCCTCACCCTACTTTCAATTGAATTCAAACATCTGCCACATTTACCTCGATGAAGTGTTTCATGAAACTACATTTGTTTGTTTGAATGAAATTGGCAATCAGTTCTATTGCAACTCTATATTCTCTTAATACTTTCTGCTAGGCTTCTAATGCTAGTGATTTTATTGGAAGTTCGATTTTCAGTTGATTTCTGTTTAATTTTTTCCATGTTCCATTTGAAGAGAGTTTAGGAAAAAGAAGGGAGAATGAAAAAGAAAATGTCTTATTTTATAGAAGGTAATGCAGGGAAGGTTAACAGTTGGCTTCTTCATCAGTTGTAAGGTCTCAATCAACCTGACCGTTCCTCGTTACTCTAACGCATCTAGCCATACAGAAGGAAAAGGGTCTGTAAATTTAATGAATAATTTTAACGTGATCTGAGGTTATGTTATCATATGCAAATTTAGAGATATCCATTTTGATTGGCACTTGATATATCAAAAATAAAAAATCTATTAGGATTCACTGTTAGAACTGGAAATTCTTACGTATGCTGATTTTGTATGATGTTTAGGTAATATTGATTAGGTTTCTGCTGGAATGAAACTCATTGTTGATTGGTTAAAATCATTCTAAAAATAGAATAAGATGCCACCGTCTCTCTTCTCAGCTAAGCTAGATTTATTTGAGTAGAACAAGCATGGGGTCTAATTCATTTTTGAACATAATAGAAATATACCTAGTAGATTTTGGAAAGTTGATTATTCGAAGCTTAAGCTGAAAGGGATGCTGATAGGTAAATGTATGGAGCATAAAGAATGGCAGAAAAGTTTTGCTTTTGAAGCTCTGCTTTAGAGCTGTTAAATGTCCTAGCGGATACTTCGTTGATATTTCTTGAGACCCTTTGTAATAGATTTACTGGTATGGATGAATAGCAGTCAAGAAGAAGCTTCATTACTTTCGAATAAAAGATGATTTTTCATATTTATCAAGAAAAAAAGTGGTAGTAAATAATTGCAGAAATCATAAGTAATGCCGGGAATAGAGAAATAGTTTGTTGTGGTGTCCTTCCTAGAATCTGTTGCTTGTATCAGAAATCAGTTTCTCAAAGCTAAGATGTGTAGTATTATAATTTCATTGAGCAGGCTCTTTGATACGAAGGACAACAAATAACAAATCTTTTTCCCCTGTTGGTAGTGAAATTAATTGCAAACGTACCGTTCGTTACATCTTAAATTTGACTGGTGATATCACACCTTTCTGTTTTCCCTGTATGTAGTTCGATTTTATCTTATTTTGATCTTTAACCACCATTCTCTAGCAACAGCCGCTTTATTTTGTTTTATCAAAATTGGTTTCTTTAACCACAACTCTTTCCTCGTGTACCAGAAGTGGTTTTATTTTTTGCCATTATTAAATTGGCTAAGATTCAACTGTGATACGGAAAAACTTAGGTGAACCTTAGGAAATAATACAGTGTGTACTGTTGGTTCCTTGAATTGTTCAGAATCCTCTGCAGGATGATTAGAGAGACTCCTCTATTTGATCTCCTTTTGTGTCCTCTGTAAACTAGGAATGGATTTGGGAGGATCATGCATGTGTTGCTTTGATATTAAACTGCCACTTGCAAATCAGTTATTGATTATCCTCTTCAAGTTTAACAGCCAAAGTTGTTCGTATATTCTTGACCCCAGAACCCCTCTTAAACAGCAATGTTGAGAATTGCCTCAGCAGTCTCAACTCACTGTTACTGTGGTACTCTCTATTATCTAACATGCCTGACCTGTCCTCAGGGTAATGCTAGATAATGCCACAGTACTAGTGAGTTGACTCTGCTGAGGCTATTTTGCTTTTTTATTTTCAAGGCTTATGAATGGATGGAATGACAGTTCACTTGACAAAAAACTGTTACGTTTTGAATTTAGTTAATTATAACCATGGCTTTATAATGGTAGTGCACAGTTGTCAACCGAAATTTAACCTAGAGAAGCTCTCAATCTAACTAGACTACTAGAGTATCAACTTATTTGCCATTCTTGAATAAACTCAAATTGCTTAAATGTTTACTTGACTCCATTAAAAAAACTTGCAATAATTTTAGGAGCTAGGAAAAAATGATGCAGTAAATCAGAAATAAAGACTATAAAGTTGATTTTGGCTTAATTTTTGAACTGCTAATAAAAAATTCGATTTTATCGATTTCTTTTTCTCCAGTATTTGATAAGCTACATTTGTAGAAAGAAAGCAATGCTGAATTGTTCCGCTCGCCTTTGTTTACACCAGGCAATGGAAGAAAAGGTGGCTATGGAGATGAAGGCTGATCTGGAATCCAAGGGGGAGGTGGAGTTCCATGTATGTACTCTTGGGAAGAATGTCACCATTAAGAAAAGCATGGTCTCTATTTCCAAGGAAAAAAAGAAAGAGCACCAAAGGGTGTTTACACCTTCAGTGATTGAGCCCTCATTTGGAATTGGCCGGATAATATATTGTCTTTATGAGCATTCATTCTACACAAGGCCAAGTAAAGGTGGAGATGAGCAGCTAAATGTGTTCCGCTTCCCACCACTAGTGGCTCCCATCAAATGCACTGTTTTTCCACTGGTTCAGAATCAACAATATGAAGAAGTTGCCAAGTTAATCTCAAAGTCTTTGACTGCTGCTGGAATCTCACATAAGATTGATATAACAGGTATGTTGCTAAGAGTACTTTGATTGATTCCTTTGTGCGATGGTTCGATTTGGAACTTAATGCAAATGGTATCACGAGATGAGGAGAGAGAGACACTGTTAGCTTTTGTCCAATGTGCAATGGTACTTCTGTCCTTCATTGTGCCCTCACGTACTTGTCACTTTCCCCTGTAAGAGATACGTGAATACTGTCAGAATACCCATAATACGGACGATACATGCGTTGAATACATATTTGGTAGTCAAGACTTTGAGTCCGGCATGATACCTTGATTTTTTCTCTTTTCCACACCTTAATAGACCTGATAAAATTTTGGATCATTCTGTGTAGCTTGTCCAGATTGTTTTGTGTATAATTTGTTTCTATGTATCTTCTATGCACAGTTGCAGCTCCTTCCACTTGAACAATTTGCTTTTGTTTCTTTTCTCTTAATTTATATTCTGTTTACTCTGCCATTCTTGTGGTAAGAGTCCTATCCAAGAGAGGTGACAGTAAAGAATGTTATTCTCGTTGCATGTGGAAGCAGCATATTGGCGTTATCTGCTCTGATTGGTGCTATATGGTTATGTCTGTTAGATGCTCCCTGCTTTATTTAAAGTAGATCATTGGTTGGCATTTATAGTAAGTTAAAGGTCTAAGTGTAATTTGGCTTATCTCAGGTTCTGGTGCCGTATCCACGTCTTCCATAATAATTGCTCTCGCTTATGTTTGCAGGTACTTCTATAGGGAAAAGGTATGCAAGAACAGATGAACTCGGTGTTCCCTTTGCCATCACTGTTGATTCGACGTCATCAGTTACAGTGCGAGAGAGGGATAGCAAAGATCAGGTCCGGGTGAGCACGGATAAGGTCGCATCAGTTGTGAGGGAAGTGACTGATGGAGTGAGCACATGGGCAGATGTGTTGAAGATGTATCCTCTACATTCTTCAGAAACTGCAGAAGAGTGATATCAAATGATGGCATACATTGCAGAGAAGTGAAATGTTTTGAAGATGTTTACTTACATTCTTGAGGAACTGCTGAGGAGTATCAAATGATAGCGCATTCATACCATTATTATCACCTTCGGAAATTTTTATCTCTTGTCCTGAATTCAGGAATTTTTGTAAACCTATTTAACTGGGTTAACTTCCTTTGGCCCAAGGTTAATTTGACAGACTTTCTTTTAATTTAACTGACTACTATAATACTCAATGTACTATGAAATAAATTTACAGGATGTATTGCTATTGAGAGTTGAAGGTAGAAGTATTTTATTCACTTAGAACCCGTTTGGATTGGCTTAAAAAAATTGGCTTTTCAGCAGAAATAACTTTTAAGCCAAAAAACAATAAGTTGGAGTTGCACATTTTATTGCTTTTGGCTTGTTTTAAGTAGTTTTAAACTTATTTTAAGCACTTTTTAGCTTTGCCAAACATTGAAAAAGGCAAAAAGGGCTTAAAAGCTAATTTGACCGGCTTAATAGCCAATCCAAACAACCTCTTAGTGTGTTCTTCATGGTAAGAACATAATATTTATATAAGCGCTCCCAGTGTTTAGTTCAAGTAGCAACGGTTGAGGGACTTGTGGCTTGTGTCACAGGTTCGAGTCCTGCGCTATGCAAATTAAGCGTCCTGCGCTATGCAAATTAAGCCTGATATTTAAATGGAGAAAGGTAAAGTTTTGAAGATTGGGATTGGTCCAGCCCTAAGTTTCGAAGTTTGTGATTGGTCCTAAAAGGCTGGCCTAGACGGATAGCAATGGGGAATATTTCTTGCAAATGTTTGTTATTAGGAAAACTCAAATTTCGGGGCTAGTCTTGCAAATATTTCGTGCGTCAATTTGCATTTAAACCTAACTTTAGTGTGAAATTTATTAGGCTTTTTGTCACATCAATCTGGTGACCTAGTTACAATTATTAGTGGCGACGGATGAATCAAGATATAAGGAAATATGACCAATTCAGTCCAGATTAACATGTACGAACGTCGATTCCATGAAAAGATTTTTTTTGTTGTTGAAAAGATTAAAAAATAGAGAAATAATAATGAATATGGGCATTTCGAGTTTAGTCGACATAGGAACGAACGAGTGAAAGTGAGGTGCAATTAGATAGGATTGCAATGTCTAAATACAAACAATTAGATATCTAGGTTCGTTATTCTAGAAGATAACAGAATGATAGATTAATATGTCATACATAAAATCAAAATCAGATGGTTGAAATAGAAAAACACAGAATGTTATGTGATAGAATACCTATTAAAGTGGGTGGTATAATCTATAGAATAGTTATAAGACCGTCATGACTATATGGAATAAATATTGGGACCGCTAAGTTTTACACATTCATAAGATGATGTTAAGATGAAAATATGATAATTTAATTTTAGACAGATAAAAATGATTCGAGTCATCAGAAAATGAAAGTAACACACATCGATGATAAAATAATAAAATGTCAGTTGAGATGGTTTCGTCATATCATAAGTCTGCCTCCAAATGCATTGGCTTATGTATATAACCATTGTGAATTTAAGTATTAAAAGAGTACAAGATAGATTTAAAATCACATACAATAAAATTGTCTCGAAGGATCTTAATTTTTTGAGGACCTGTATAGATATAGCAAAAGATATAATATAAAGAAAAAATATTTATTTAGGCGATACATGTTAGTTAGAGAATATATTTTAGAACTTAGGTCTTTTTTTTTTTTTTTTTTGGGTAATTGACCTTAGGTCCTATACATTCTAGGAGTAACCTAGCATTTTACGAATTTTTCTACATTTATAAAAAACATATAAAATTTAGTACTGCTTTTTAGTGTAGTTACAAAATATTAACGTAAGTTAAGTTCAAATAGTATTACTATTCTTTTTTAACATCAAAACACCTCCGACTTGGTCTATTTCTTACAGAAATGTTTACTCCTTTTTTCTTTAGAGAAAAAAAAGAAGAAATAAAGTTTATCTCTTATGAAAAATCAAAGAGAGTCAGCAAAATAAAAAGGAAAAAATAAATAAAGAAGTGTTATATTCCTCTCTGCGTTCATTTCCTCCATCGTCATCTCGTCATCGGAAAGAGAAGGACCCAAATCCAGTTACAGCGAAACCCTAAATCACAACTCTCAAGATGCTACGAATAGCAGGTAGAAAGCTCTCTTCCTCAGCTGCCACTCGATCTTCATCCGCTTTCTTCACCAGAAATCCTTTCACCTTCACCGATGATTCATCATCTCCGGCCAGATCCCCATCTCCTGCTTCCCTCGCTTCGCAATTTCTCGATCAATTCAGAGGTCAGCTCCTTTCTTCCTTAATTATCATTTAATTTGATCCTCAATCTTCATGTTTGCACTTTCTGATGTTGTTATTATTAGTTTTATTGTGTGTGTGTTAAAAGCTCGTTTTTTTGATTTGTTTATTTGCTTATTTGGTGCTGAATTATCGTAGATGGAAATTATAGATCTGATTCTAAAATAGAGGGAATCAGGAATTTGATAAAAGCTGCTGTGATGTTTTAATGCTCGTTGTGTAGATCCGGAAGCTGTAGCTGACACTAATTGTCTTATGTTAGGGGATCAAAGAGGGATGCCTGTGGATTTGTGCTTTTTGGGTTTTCGTTATATACTGTTTGATTGAAAATTGCATCTTGGAGCACGGTTTATGCATTTGTGCATAATTCATGCTTTGAGCATCTTATGAATACAGTTAAGAGCTCATGGTCTAATTTTAATACTAATTGTTAAACGACACTAAGCTAAGCAATACATTTGTGCTAACAGTAGCTTTAAAAAGCGTCAAGGTTCATGGACTTCTTTGAAATGATGTGACAAATTATGGGAAATTTAAAAAAAAGAATCAAATAGCTATGAATTTAGTACAGTAAGAAATGGTCTATCCAATAATGCCGATATTTATCCAGCTTCTCAAAGTTGAGATTCAGAGAAGCAACCGATTCTTTTTGGAATCACTTTGTGTACCATTGTTTGAAGCGCAAACTTTTCTAAAGCGCATGGGTTCATCCATGAAGCCATAACCCTCGCTTATACTTCATTGCTCTAAGCGACAAAACGATGTCGTTTAATTACATTGGCTAAGACTTGATTTGGCTTTGAGTGTTTGTAGATTAGGGTGAGAGGGAGGGGAAGATAGTGAAACTTGATTTCTCTTATGAGGGAATGCTAGCTTATCTGCTCAAAGGTTTAAATTACTGAGGATTGGTAATATGGTTGAAAATGAGAAAATGCATGGGACAATGGCCACTGCTTTGCAGCTTCTAGTCTCTCCATTTATCAGCCGAGGTAGAATTCTGGCAGTAGTTATCTTATTGTAGTTGTATGTAGGAATATTATGAAATTAGTTGCAGAAATATGCATATAACATATTATAACAACAACAACAAAGCCAGTGTAATCTCATAAGTGGGGTCTAGGGAGGGTAGTGTGTAATACGCAGACCTTACCCCTACCTTGAAGGTAGAGAGGTTGTTTCAGATAGACTCTCGTTTCAAGAGAGACGAAAAGAAAGGCAGTAGCACCAAGCATTAACAACAAGCTAGTAGGAGAACAAGCGGGAAAAAAGAGCAAGTAATAATAGAAATCTGACAATAATGAAATACAAGGCTAACACTAATACACTTGACTACCTACTAGCCTTCTACCTTGATCTCGACCTCCACACCTTCCTATCAAGAGTTATGTCCTAGGTAAGCTGAAGCAACGACATATCTCGCCTAATTACTTTACCCCAATGCTTTTTCGGCCTACCTCTACCTCTTCTCAACCCCACCAGGGCCAGCCTCTCGCACCTCCTAACTGGGGCATCTGCGTTTCTTCTCATCACATGCCCATTCCATCTAAGTGTTGCTTCCCGCATCTTGTCCATCACCCGGGACACTCCCACTTTGGCCCGAATCTTCATTCCTAATCCTATCCCTCCTGGTATACCCACATATCTATCTCAACATCCTCATTTCTGCTACTTTCATCTTCTGGAGTTGCGAGTTTTTGACTGGCCAACGCTCATCCCCATACAACATAGTCGGTCTAACCACTATTCTGTAACACTTGCCTTTAAGTCTAGGTGGCACATTTGCATGTAACATAATACAAATATAATAGATTAATGTTAATAGAAAACTTGTATAAGTTACACCTTATCCAATATGCTTTTTTTTTGGTGGAGGATACTACACGAACGCAGAAGGATCTAAAACCTTACTCTTTTGTTCCACGATAATTCTGAGAAAAATAATGTGTCATGACCTTTTCTTAGGCAGCCCGCAGCCCTACATAACTCAACAAAACAATAAAATTCTTGGTCAGGCATGGAAAAAGATGATTCCATTTTCCCTGCTTAAGAAGATTTATCCCATTCTCTATTTACCCCCCAAAAAAGGGGGGTGGGGAAAGGAGGGCATCAAGATGGTTTCAGCTCAAGCTTTCAACTTCAGCTGGCAATGCAAAGTTTGTCATCGGCATTGGAGTTGAAGCAGAACTACCTTGATGGACTGGTGTTAAGTAATTTGGAATATGCATTTTGTTGATGGACTGGTAGCCAATACAAGAGGACCAAAAAATGCGCACCAGATTGTTAATATGACATGGGATTATGATACAGTCCCTAGTACAACATACCCTTTAGTTTATGCTTATCAAATTGAAAGAAAAAATCTTTGCAGATTTTCTCCCTTGAAAATGCTTAAATTGTTTTATGCATGATAAAGACTCTCTTGAAAATGCTTAAATTGTTTTATGAATGATTAAAAACTAAGTTCTTCCACGTTTGCAATCTCAATCATTATCTCACTATTGACAGGAATATAAGTAACAAGGAAATAGAGTTAAAAATTTGCCTTTACCTCCAAGTTTGATAGGAGCTTTGAGTTTTAATCAGTTGCCCAGTTATATTTTTCGAGGAAATTGTTCGTGTTAATATTTCATTAAGATCTGTATTTGTCTTTAACCTACTGATAAAAAAAAGTCGCTGTTGATGTGTAGCGTATTGGCCACTTACAACAATTGTTTGTTTCCGGAAACCAACCAAATGGCTGGTTTCCGTAAGCAATTTTTCAAACTCAAAAGAAACCATTTTTTTTTCTTTTTAAATTTTGATCAGGTAAAGTAACTCGTACAACCCACTTTTTCTAAAACTAGTTCTTAACTCAAGACATTGCTTTCCAAAGAATAAAATCAAAACAAACCAAAAAAAAAAAAAATCAAAATCAAAATAAAACAAAACCGAATTGTTTTTCTGAACCAGACAATGGAACATGGAAACTCTTGTTTTGCTGTTGTTTTTTTTGCTTTATTTGGATATCTTATTGGTACATTCTGGAACTGTGGTTGCAATTCTTTGGATAGTTGTTGGTAAAATAAAAAGATTCTTTTGGTAGTTGTTACTTGTTCGCAAACTTCCAACAATTTTCAAATGTTTCAGGTTTCTCATCTAATTCAGTTTCTCCCGCACATCAGACGGGTTTAGTCTCAGATCTGCCAGCGACAGTGGCTGCTATTAAGAATCCCAGTTCAAAAATTGTATATGATGATAGCAACCATGAGCGTTATCCACCTGGTGACCCCAGCAAACGTGCATTTGCTTACTTTGTTTTGACAGGAGGCAGGTTTGTCTATGCCTCATTGGTTCGCCTCCTGATTCTTAAGTTTGTTCTGAGCATGTCTGCCAGTAAAGATGTCCTTGCACTTGCTTCTCTTGAGGTGGATCTTTCCAGCATTGAACCTGGGACAACTGTTACTGTCAAGTGGCGTGGGAAGCCTGTTTTCATCAGACGCCGCACTGACGAGGACATCAATTTGGCGAACAGTGTTGATCTTGGCTCCCTTCGCGACCCACAACAAGATGCTGAGAGGGTCAAAAATCCAGAATGGCTTGTAGTCATCGGGGTATGTACTCATTTAGGGTGCATACCTTTACCAAATGCTGGTGATTTTGGTGGTTGGTTTTGCCCATGCCATGGCTCCCACTATGACATCTCTGGTAGGATTCGCAAAGGACCTGCACCATATAATCTGGAGGTGCCTACCTACAGTTTCATGGAGGAGAACAAGTTACTTATTGGTTGAGAAATTTTGTCTAAGTTGCAGGACAACTTGTAGCTGCTGGACCTAAATTGGATCTTGCGTTTAGCTTCTTCAGTTATACATGGATTGTATTTACTGACCAGTACTGGTAGCACGCTATTTTGGGTGAATAATTCTGCTGGCTGCTTGTTAAGAGATTTCTCATGTTTCAAATTTATTCTGAATAAACTTTTTAAAAATTCTCTGTTTACTAGTCCAAATATGTTATTGAGGTGCATTAACTTTTTCTTTTGCACTTGAAATCTATAGTTTTTTTAGCACCCATCTGTTCTTGACTGGGAATTTTATGCAAGGATTTCCTCACCATATTATTGTCCTGTTTGATTCAGTAGTTTTCCCTCCACAAGTATATCAACAAAAGGCCAACGGGAGGTTTTCAAAATGAGAAAAGTGCTATGGCATTCAAAATCCAATACATCTACAAAGTGTCCAAAATCATGGCACCATTTGCTAATATCATCGAGAAAATGATCAAAATGGTCCCTAATTGTATGGACTTTGGATCCATTTGATTCCTTATATATAACACCTAATGAAAAAGGCACATAGTGTATCGCAAAATCGGATGATCTTGGTAAATAGTCACTTTTAGGTCGGTTATTAGAGTTTAACTATATTTTAAATTGTAATGACAAAGTAGCCACTGATCGGATTGAATTGACGTATTTGCCCTCAACTAGAATACAGAACAAAATTCCAGTAATCGTTTTGACAGGTGGAACCAGTAAATTATGCAAAATTCAGCAATTTGAACCAGCCTCAGAGCGGCAGTCTCTCTATTAGGCCCCACTGCTTCATTCTCTTTCTCTTTATCTGCATTCCCATACAGATTAACAAGCCTTTCTATACTCTTTTCCTAGCATTAGTAAATCTCCTTCTCAAATTTCTAAGTTATTATTTCAATTTGTCAAGTTATAAATTTTGTCTAATATTTTAGAACGTTGCATTCAACTAATCAAATCTGCATTAATTTCAATAAGATTATTGACAACAAGAACCAAGGTAGTGTATCGACACTCATGCCTAACTTGGATAGAAAAGAAAAATGTGGACACTAATGAATACTGATATAAAAGATTGTTTAACCATAGCTAAAACTAAGAAGTCATCAAAATAAGACTAGCAACTCTGCCTTTTCTTTTACTTTGTTACTTAGAAGAGATTCTCTGCATAAGACTTTACTCTTGCAACTCTGTTGGTATGCCTAACTATGCGCTAAGTTATTTGTTAAACGTGATAAAAATGCAAAGGGACAATATGACCAAACAATGTTGTACAAGATAGTTCATTCAAGCACACTATATATGCTCATAAATTTAAAATTTTCCAAACTATGGCCAAGTGGGTCAAAGTTAAAGAAAAATACTCAATCCAGTTTCTTGATTTCTTCTATGGAAGCGTCAAGAGTCAACTAGCTGAATATAATTCTGCACAAAGTTTATGAATTAGTACTAATATGATAGTGCATGCAAAAGGAAATCAACAACGTAACACAAATGAGCTTCAGTTTGAGACCATGTGATCGTTAATACCTATGCCATGCCCTCATGTATTGGAATTTATGTGGAGGAGGAAGTCCACTGAAAGGATTTACTACCCGTTCGTCAATCTCTGGAATATTAATAACTTGAGGAGGGTCAATTTGTGGAATATTCATAGGGTTTTGTGGGGCTGGGCCTCTACGGCTTGCGGGGCAAACCACTCCACGAGAATTACTTCTTTATCGGCCACCACTTTTTCCTCTTCATCATCCTTCTCATGAGCACCATCCTCCCTACCTACGCGTATAGTTTTCCCTATGTACGCGTATAGTTTTTTCTTTTTTCTTTATAGATTTCCTCTTGTATTTTCTCAAGAGTTGTTTGACAGTAGGGAGTTGGTGGATGTCTACTCCTACAAATACGTTTTCAGGTCAAATTACTATGGCCAATGTTTTTCAAAAAGGAACTCATGCAGATTAATGAAAGTAGAAGAAGCTTACCCATTTCTTCAAAGCTTTGATCTGATTCTTTCTGTTTGGGCAGCTTCTTATAAACCTACATTCTTAATTAAGAATATTGTAAATCTTCTTTCGAAAGAATTTTTTTTCAAAAATGGTAAATCCTCACCTGTTTGAGTTGAAATGACCGAGAGGGAGGAATTAGAAGTTAGGCGGTTATCTATATATATATATATTAAAGCAAGAAAGCTACCATATATAATTGCATTGTGGTTAAGCCAAGTGTCAAGCTAATAAATGCAAATAGTATATGGTAACTTTATTTTATATTTGACTATTTTAGTCATATATATATATATATATATATATAAAACTGAATTTGAATTAAAGAATAATTTTGAATTTATTGATAAAATTTTTAAATTTGAATTAAAATAATAAAAAAAAGAAATTTATCTTTTTTTTTGTCAAGTTATCATACTTAATTCGGTTAATGATCATATGCAATAATGGTAAGAACTTTTGTTATCTTTTCTGATTATTTAAATACTAATGCGATTGTAAAAAAAAAATTATTCCATATAACTATAGAACTCTTTCACACTTAAAACCCTATAATTATAGTTCTTTAAAATAATATAGCTAGATTTGAATAAATCGAGTTTCTTTTAAAATAAATGTAACATATAGGATATACGTCCATGGTTATCGAGGTAACAAAAAAGAATTTAAATCTCTCTCTCTCTCTCTCTCTCTCTATATATATATATATATATATATATATATATATATATATATTAAAGCAAGAAAGTTACCATATATAAGTGCATTGTGGGTAAGTCAAGTGGCAAGCTAATAAATGCAAATAATATATGACAACTTTATTTTATATTTGACTATGTTAGTCATACGTACATACATACATACATACATACATACATACATACATATATATATAATACATACATACATATATGTATTATATATAATACATATATAGTCATACTGTATATATATATATATATATATATATATATATATATATATATATATATATATATATGTATGTATGTATGTATGTATGTATGTATGTATGTATGTACGTATGACTAACATAGTCAAATATAAAATAAAGTTGTCATATATTATTTGCATTTATTAGCTTGCCACAACACACATATTATATATATATATATATATATATATATATATATATATATATATATATATATATATATTATACACATATTATATATGGATTATATATAAATTACACATTCTTCAGTTTTTTAATTTAAGTGGTAAGTCGAGCACTTATTTAGGTTGATTAGATAAAGCCAAAAGAAAAATATGAAAGAATTTCAACTAAACACTAAAAAAATAAATAAAGTTCCTATGCAGACAATTTCTATTTAAACTCATATTTTTATCGAGAAATAAATTAATTTATTGTAAAAAAAAAGAAAGACATAAAAAATAAGATAAAAGAAAATAAATATAGAAAAGATGTTTGAAAAATCTAAAAACCAGAAATAAGAGATGACAACGAATTTCTTCTTCTGTTTCAACTATGTTAAGTATAAAAAATTTAGAAGTTGATATCATCGATTTTAAATATTTTTTTCAACTCAAATACGTGACTACAAGACAAGGATATCTTAGAATTTTTTTAATTTAAATTGTGTGTCTTTTAAAAAAAATTACTATTACTAACAAATTGATATGATATCTGAATTTGAATATAAATGCAATTTGAGTAGTTTGCATTGAGGTTAAGCCAAGTATAGTGTCGAGAAAAAAGTACTTAGCAATTTCAAAATAATATATGCAATGTTATACAATAACAATCAACAAATTTAACATTTAGTGATTTAAAGAACAAAAAATTTGTATATATATAAGCAGAGGCAGATGTAGAGTGTTGACAACATGTTTAATTGAACCCATAACTTTTCACGCTGAGCAAAAATTTATATGTAAAACATTCTTAAAATTATAAAAATAGTAGATATAAACTCATAACTCTAAAAATATAATGAGTTCAATGCTAAAACCTTAAAAATTGAATCCATAAAGTATAAATCATAGATCCGCCTCTGTATATAGGGTATTCCAAATTCAAAATATGTGGCTAGAGATATCGATAAACTCAAAATAACGTCATATTAAAATAAAAATTTACCGGCTAAAGGATCATTTAAATTCTTAGATAGCTGACTAAAGTGAATTTTAAATTAAAGATAATATCTTCACTTGCATCATTATAAAAATAATATATATATATATATATCTTCACTTGCATATATATATATATATATAAAGTTTTAGAAATTGGAATGTCAAAATAGAAATATTTTTTGAAAGATAACAACATACCAAATAAGAGTTCAAGTCGTAGTAAAAGAGTCATGTCGTAACCAAAGAATCGTTCATATTGTGTCAACCTTTGTGCTTTGACATAAATACGAGTATTATTTCACTTTTTGGCTATTTTTAGATTCCAATGACACCAATGAGAATGGTGCAAAACTAAAATTATCACTACGAGATTTGAGAAAATGTTAGTTTTTTTCATGTACTGTTTCGTAAGTGACATCTAACGATTATCTAGAAGGTTTAAATTTTAAGGTTATTTACATATCACTCAAAAAACTTAGATATTTAATATGGTTAATGTCAAATATCAAAATGGAGTCACACTGGAAAAAAAAATTACTGGATAAACAATTTTTTAAATTCTTAGATAGCCGACTAAAATTAGTTTTGAATTAAGAATAATATTTTCACTTACATTATTATAAAATAAATTATTATTTAACAATAATGTTTTAAAAACTAAAATTTTAAAATAGAAATAATTTTTGAAAGATATCAACATACAACATAAGAGTTCAAGTAGTAGTAAAAGAGTCAAGTCGTATCCAAAGAATCCTTCATAGTCTCAACCTTTGATTGTTTTTATAAAAATGAGTTATTATTTTGCTTCCCGACTAATTTTAGGATCCAATGACACCCGCGAGAATGATATCAAAAAATAAAAATAGAATTATATCTAGGAAATTTGAGAAATGGTTAATCTTTTTCATGTAGTGTTTCTTAATTAATACCCAATGATTATCTATATTTAATAGAGAAAGTTTAAGTTTTAAGATTATTTACATATAATCCAAATAACCCAAATATATTACATGGTTAGTATCCGCGCAATCGCGCGGGTGATAATACTAGTATATATAGAGAGAGTTAGGCGGCTAGCTGTTTATTTAGTTAGCGGGAGAGTTAGTTATGGGAGTCAGAAGTTATATTTAGTGGTAGCAAAATGGTTAAAAATAAATAGCTGTCCACTCATATTATTCATTAAAAAATGGGTTGGATAATGAACTTCTTAAAAATGGGTCAAATATGGGTGAGAACCATATTATTCACTTAGAAAATGGATAACTAATGAGTTTAACTTTTACATTTGTAAAACTTCAAATTTGTAGTTCCTCAAGTTTAATTTGGGAGACTATGAATTCTCCCAAAATTGATCATAATCAAGAAGTCATGGATAATATATATATCTTAACTCGTTTTTATCCGTATTAAATATGGATCGGGTTGGGTATTTTATCCGTTTTTGCATTATCCGCCTATATTCGACCCGACTAGCTCGTTTGCTACCTCTATACATACATGATGTATATCGAACATTGGTGCACCCACTTTAAAAGACAAAGAGATGAAATGATTGAATTTGATTACACTTTCTCATTGCAACATGACTAAAAGGAGACAATAAAAACGAAAACACCCTACATAGAAGAGCTAATTGCAAAACGAATGGGAGATAACCGTTAATCCCTTCTATTTTTCTTTGGTAATAAAAGACTCAGCTTCTATTCAAATAAACACTAGTTAAGAGTCATTACAAATGGAGACTAGCCTAGGCAACATAGTACCTATGCCATCTCTTTTATAAACAGAAATAAGGAAAAGGGGAGGTAATAAACTAAGCTATCAAAAACATCCAAAAGGAATCCGTTTTTAGTCCGGTGCTTCATTAGCTTTTCTGAACACATACTCTAAGAGTGTTGCCGCCATAATCAATAGGAACATGCAATCGTCAATTAAATTTTAATATAGGCAGTCATTGTTAGTTAACATATTGATTAACTCCTTGCAATCTATTTCAATAGTTAAGGGAAGGATATTTGTATCCACGACAATTTTAACACAACGACGAAGGGCCAAGGCTTCCATACAAATATTAGTAGCTTGATGCATACAGAAGTCGGCGGAGGGCGAATCCAGGATTTAGATTTTATGAGTTCAATTTTTAAGATTTTTAGCATTGAGTCTATTGTATTTTTAAAGTTGTGGATTCAAATTTACCATTTGTTGCAATTTTAATGAACTTTACACATAAATTTATGCTCCGCTTTGCAAATACTGGGTTCAGATGAACTCGGTGGCCAAACTCTACATCCGTCCCTAAGAAGCCTCCAATTCTTATTACTGTCACTGCTAAATATTAGTAGCCTTCTATAACCATTCCTAACAACCACTAACTGCTAGATTTATTTAATTAAACCAGTTGTTGCTGATACCTTCTTCTCGATTCCTTCTTCCATAACCAGAGCTAGGAGAAGGAAGAGATAAGAGGGCCCTATGGAGAATGTGGTCAGAAATCCACAATAGAGTCCGACCACAAAGACCGAATTAATTATCTTCATGCATAAGGATACTAGATTACCTAGTAGAAATGATTGAAAAATAATCACAAATCTCTCTTATTTCTTTTCTATTGCAATTTCTGGATTATTATATGATGATTTTTGAACTTTCCATATATAGAAAAGATTGACCGATATGCCCCTCATATCTTCCTTAATGGACAAGAATAGCCCCCTATTTTATTTACCATTATAATAGTGAATATAACATTCTTTGATGTAGGATGTAGCCAGAGGCAAAACCTAACGGGCATAGATTTACAATAAGATTTATACAATAGAAGTGTTCGGCTTCTCATTTTTTCTAAATAGATTTATGTAATAAATTTTTATATCCCATTGTAAATATAGTGCTATACTATGAGTTTTCGCCTACTCTTAATTAGTTCGTGATTTTTAATTACATTCAAATAATTTGTCAACTTCTGGTACCAGAGGGCAGAGACTACCAAACCAAACATCTATAAACACAACATATATAGTACCAAATAAAACATAACTTACAATCTAAAATTCTAGCAGTGACAAGAAGAAAGAATCATTGTAAAACCATTGACAGAGATAATTAAAGTGCAACACTCTTTTTAGATGTTAAAAATTAATATTATTATTGGTATTTGTTACATTGACATAATAAATGAATTCAAAAGAATTGAATATCGTCTGAACCTGCATATATGATTCGTTTGGTGAGATTAGTTCGGTAGTATTTGTACTTCTAGTATAGAGATATGCATTGTGCATAAAAGTATGCAATGTAATCGTATCTTATTTAATACTTTTTTGTACTCGATTTTCTTTTTGTGTGCGTATGCTTTTGAGTCTTTTTGGTTACTCTATCATGATTAAAACTTGTCGATATTGATTTATCCCTTGAAAGTACAATATTCTATTTCTTGTGAGAAAACATATTATAACAAATATAGACCAACATTAGAAATTGTCTGGCCATGTGTTTTATTTATTAATGACATTGCAAAATAAAAGTATATTGAAATATTTTTTGATGAATTTAAATTGAATTCTGGAAAGATACACATAATTGGAAGCACATTAGCTAAACATGATTTCTGGATATACGACCTCAGTGTCAGAACATTTACAGACATGCCTGCCTTTGAAGATGATACTCCTTTACTATTATACATGGATCTAGAATTTGGAGGCTTCGGATACCACACTATTTTGAACGCAAAACATGTTAGTTACTATATATATGGTCTAAATGCGATATGAATTTGATTAGTTTGATCTGTTTTGGATTTCGGTTTATGATTAATCGTATTTAATATATACAAACAAACTTGTCGAACTAAAAAAATTACATAATTATGATTGTCACACCTCCTTTTTACTACATCCCGTAAAGGGTATAAATATAAGAGAGTTTTTCCAATTAAAGGACAATCGAAACGGGATTTGTTTAAAGATTCAGAGTCGCCACTTGGGATAATTTAGGGTGTTCCAAGTCACCGGTTTAAATCCCGAATCGAGGAAAAGATTGACCCTGTACTACAGTCCGCGAACCAGAAATCCGAGTAAGAAATTCTGTTAACCCGGGAGAAGGTGTTAGGCATTCCCGAGTTCCGTGGTTCTAGCACGGTCGCTTTGATCATACTTGGCTTATTACGATTGTCTAATTACTAATTTTTAGAACCTATGTGCTTTAGCCTTTTACTGCTTTTAAACTAAGAAAAATTATCTTGAAATGGGTCACGCGTACATGTCCATAATTAATAACTCTTCATTATTATTTAGAAAAATTAGTCGAAGTTGCACGAACGCATACTCTGAATTAGTCTTTTTAAAAATCGTAATTATGTTACGCGAATGTATACACAATCACGGTGGTATATTAAATGGGCCTAAAGCAAACTACAAACATTTGTTGTTTACATCTGAATCACAAGAGGGCCGTGTATTTTAAGGTTTGTTTGATTTGGTGCACCTCGAATCTAAATAGATGGAATGATCGAAAGAAATCTATGGTTAAGATCTAAATTACAATACCGACCTTCATTCGTTAAGAGGATTTAAACCTATTACGTACTTAGAAAGCAATGATTTAGAAGGGGCTAAGGGCCAATTTCAATTTCCTCCCACGTTTGGGCTCGGCTGGCCCAAACCCAATTGTGAATACCTGTATTGCTGATGCTCAAACGGATGCCTCAGGCGTGTCCAACCCAGAAAACTGGGCATAATACAAAACATCGGCTCGAAGTTGAGCCTACGAGGCCGCGCGTACTGTTTGGAATCATTATATCCTCAGGAAAATACACACCCAAAACTACTAATTTTCAATGCTTACACAACTACGACAGAATCATCATTTTAAAATTTAAACACACAGAAAAGAAAAGGAAATCCTCATCAGAACCATTTTTGATATTAAGACCTTATGATTCAAATCCATGCCAGCTTGAAAACCTTATTTAACACCTAAAAATGGCTTATGGCTTTCAGGCTGACAACTCTAATTTAAACCCGTCTTTCAACTTTCATATATAAGAGGAGAGGAACTGTAAACAACCAATCCTATTGCTAAACTCGCCACCAACACCGGATTTCCAATTTATCCCAAAATAATGTTAATAGTTTGTTCTTTGTCAAGAACCAGCGACCATCATTGTTTGGTGATAAATCGACCTTGAACATTCAGGAAAATCGGGGAAATAGCCCTTGCATGCACAGAATCTGATTTTGGGGTTTTATGGTTTCTCTTCAAATCAAGATTCGACGGGTTCTGGAAAGATTCGAGGGAAACGAGTACCAGATTTGGGAGGAGAGGGTTGTGGAGGTCATGGGGTGTTATTTTGGGAGTGGTTGGAGGTGGCGCCGCTAGTTGAGGCGGTGGAAAATAGGGCGGCGGATTAGGGTTTGGAACTTCTGAGCCATATTCGAGACATTCGGGTGTGATTCGAGGGAAAAGGAGTGTGGATTCGGAATGAGGAGAAGGAGAGGGATCTAGGGTGTAAATCCGGTGGCCATCGGAGACCTACCGCCGTCATAGGGCGATTTTCGACGGTGGTGCACGGTGGGGTTGAGTTGGGGTCTTTGGGAGTGTTGGAGACGACAAGGGGGGGGGGGTCTGAGTGGTTCAGACATTTATATACCATCAAGACCCACGGTTCCCAACCGTTGGATCTAAAGAAGATCGACGGCTGGGATTCAAGCTCATCGAAACGGGGTCGTTTGGTTTAGTGTGGAGATGGACCAGGTTGGACCCGGGTTTTGGGACGAGTTTGGGCCAATTTTAACGGGTAATGGGTGTTTAACACTTGGGCATGGGGAAAATTCAATTGTAGCAGCCCAAAATTGGATTTTCTTTTATTTCTTTTTTTTTCTTTTTCAATTTCAAATTCTATTCTTTTCAAATTAAAATAAAACCTAAGTTAATTATTTTTTAAAACTAAATTAACCTACCCAATTAGATTAATCACTCAACATAGTATTTACAATAATTAATTAAATCCTAAATTTAAAGAAAAACTATACAATTCAAAATTAAAAAGTTAAAATGCATTATGAACTATTTTTGTGATTTTCATATTTTATAAAACAAACTAATTTACTAATTAATCTAAAAATATAAAATTAAATCCTAAATGCAGTGCGTGATATTTTTGTATTTTCATGAATTAAATAAAATAAACGTGCACAGATAGATGCAAATAATTAATAGAAAATGCCACAAAAACAAAATTGCAAACAACAACAACAACAACAACGACCCAGTATTATCCCACAAGTGGGGTCTGGGGAGAGTAATATGTACGCAGACCTTACCCCTACCCCGAAGGGTAGAAAGACTGTTTCCAGGAGACCCTCAGCTCAAAAAGGTAATAGGAGCCGATATATTAGTACCATAAAAATGCATAATAAATAACAGCAATATAAGGGATATGAAATACAAAATACGAAATACGAAATACGAAATAGATGGCTGGTATAGTAAAACTATTAGGTAAAGCCCTGCATCAAAAGACGACCAATGACATTCTTAGTCTAACCCTAACTAGCTAGTTTCACTCTATTGTGCTGTAGAAATATTCACAACTTTCCCCTAACCTACAACCTTAATGCTCGACCTCCATAATTCCCTGTCAAGGGCCATGTCCTCAGTAATCCTAAGTCGCGTCATGTCCTGTCTGATCACCTCTCCCCAATACTTCTTAGGTCGCCCTCTACCTCTCCGCGTGCCCACTACAGCCAGTCGCTCACACCTCCTCACCGGTGCATCAGTGCTCCTCCTCTGAATGTGCCCGAACCATCTGAGGTCTCACTTCCCGCATCTTGTCCTCCATGGGGGCCACACCCACCTTCTCTCGAATATCTTCATTCCTAATCTTATCCATCCTTGTATGCCCGCACATCCACCTCAACATCCTCATCTCTGCTACTTTCATCTTCTGGATGTGTGAGTTCTTTACCGGCCAACATTCAGTTCCATACAACATGGCAGGCCTAACCACTGCTCTATAAAACTTACCTTTTAGTAACGGTGGCACTTTCTTGTCACACAAGACTCCCGACGCTAACCTCCACTTCATCCACCCCACCCCTATACGGTGTGTGACATCCTCGTCAATCTCCCCGATCCCCTGAATAACCGATCCAAGGTACTTGAAACTACCCCTCTTGGGAATGACTTGAGAGTCAAGCCTCACTTCAACTCCCGCTTCCGTCGGCTCAACTCCAAATTTGCACTCGAGGTATTCCGTCTTCGTCCTGCTCAACTTGAAACCTTTAGACTCAAGAGCATGTCTCCAAATCTCTAGCCTCTCGTTGACGCCGCCTCGTGTCTCGTCAATTAGAATAATGTCATCAGCAAATAGCATGCACCATGGCACCTCCCCTTGAATATGATGAGTCAGTGCATCCATCACCAGGGCAAATAGGAATGGGCTGAGCGCAGACCCTTGGTGCAACCCCGTAATAACTGGAAAGTGTTCAGAGTCGCCTCCTACTGTCCTAACCCGAGTCTTAGCTCCATCATACATGTCTTTAATCACCCTAATATAGTTACTCGGGACCCCTTTATCCTCTAAGCAGCTCCATAAGACCTTCCTAGGAACCTTATCGTACGCTTTCTCCAGATCAATAAACACCATGTGGAGATCCTTCTTCTTATCTCTGTACTGTTCCACCATCCTCCTAATAAGGTGGATAGCTTCTGTGGTAGATCGTCCCGGCATGAACCCGAACTGGTTGTCTGAAATAGACACTGTCCTTCGCACTCTCATTTCTACCACTCTCTCCCAAACTTTCATGGTATGACTTAGTAATTTGATGCCCCTATAGTTGTTACAGCTCTGAACATCACCTTTGTTCTTATACAACGAGACCATTGTACTCCACCTCCACTCTTCAGGCATCCTATTAGTCTTGAATATAACACTAAACAATGCAGTAAGCCATTCCAAGCCTGCTCTACCCATACACCTCCACAGTTCAACCGGAATTTCATCTGGCCCGGTAGCTCTGCCCCTTCTCATCTTACGCATTGCCTCCATGACTTCATTGATCTCGATGTCCCTACAATTACTTAATTCATGGTGACTGTCGGCATTCCTCGATTCCCCAAGTATAATATCCTGATCCCCTTCTTCACTTAGAAGTTTATGAAAGTAGGTCTGCCACCTCCTCTTAATCTGGTCATCTCCCATCAAAACTTTGTCGTCATCATCTTTTATGCACCTCACTTGGTCCAGATCCCGAGTCTTCCTCTCTCTCGCCTTAGCGAGTCGGAATAATTTCTTCTCCCCGCCTTTGTTCCTTAGTTCCTCATACAGACGACCAAAATCTATCGTCTTAGCCTCCATCACTGCCATCTTCGCCTCCTTCCTAGCTACCTTATACCTTTGACTGTTCTCTCTCTTCCCCTCCTCGTCAGTGCTCCCTACTAACCGCAGGTAAGCCGCCTTCTTTGCTTCTACTTTACCTTGGACAACTGCATTCCACCACCAATCCCCTTGTGGCCACCATTGTGGCCCGTAGATATCCCTAACACCTCTCTCGCCGCCTTTCTTATACAGTCCGCCATCGTCGACCACATTGTGTTTGCGTCCCCACTACTTCTCCAAGCTCCCATTGTCGCTAACCTTCCTTCCAACTCCTTAGCTTTATCCTCAGTTAAGCCGCCCCACCTAATCCTGGGGCGTCCTTGTACTGACCTCTTCTTCCTCCTTATCCTAATACAAATGTCCATCACCAAAAGCCTATGCTACGTCGAGAGGGTCTCACCTGGGATAACCTTACAGTCCTCGCACAACCTCCTGTCGCATCTCCTGAGGAGGAGATATTCAATTTGAGTCTTCGCCACCGAACTTTGGTAAGTAATCAAATGTTCATCCCGTTTCGTAAAACTCGAGTTCGCAATGACTAGATCGAAAGCCTTGGCAAAGTCCAACAGCGAAATGCCCCTCCGTTCCGCTCCCCGAAACCAAAGCCGCCATGCACCTCATTGTACCCACCTGCAGATGACCCAATATGACCATTGAAATCTCCTCCTATGAATAACCTCTCAGAAGGAGGTATACTACGAACAATCTCATCCAACCCCTCCCAAAAGCGCCTCTTAATATCCTCATCCAAACCTGTTTGCGGTGCGTACGCGCTAATGACATTTAAAATACCCTCACCCACCACCAACTTAATAGTCATTAGTCTATCATTCACCCGCCTGACCTCTACCACAGACTCTCTAAGATGGCTATCTACCAGGATACCCACTCCATTCTTACCCCTCAGGACACCAGAAATTATTTTGTTTTGAATTTGTTGGAATAATTCATATAGGGCAAAAATCACGTGCTCACAACTGCCCCTCTTTGCCCGAAAATACGAAGAGTTTTCGTGCAAAGACAAAGTGAGCGGATACGAGCGATTTTTGCCTGTTTGAATACTCCGTGGGAGGCATTTTTGAAAGATTTGACCGCACCCTTCTTCCGAGGTTGCCTACATATCCTTGGCTAAAAAGGAATCAGGTCAGTGTAGTTCGGAAATTTTTGGTAGCTAGACTACCATGAAGCTGTGATTTCGCTGTTGCTGCTACTGCTTACTGAACCCCTTATTACACCATGTCAAAAATAAAAGAAGCTAAACTAGACTATGATCTATGCTTAACAAAATCCTATCTAGATCTTCACACTTGCTCTTGTGTTTCTTGTTGCCTTGTTGTCTTGTATTCTCTTGGTAAAATTCCTTTGTTGCCGCCTTGAATTGTAAACTGAGATGCTCCCCTTTCTCTAGGCGGGCTCCTGACTGCTGCATTTGAAAGTATTCCCTACTCTCCAGGCGGGATCCTGACTGCTACATTTGAAAGTATTCCCTGCTCTCCAGGCGGGCTCCTAACTGCTGCATTTGAAAGTATTCCCTGCTCTCCAGGCGAGCTCCTGACTTTTAACTTGAAATGTATTCTCTGCTCTCCAGGCGGGCTCCTGACTTCAGCAAAATAGATAAAACAAAGAATTTGAAAGCTAAAACTTGAATTGTACTCCCTTGTTCTCCAGGCGGGCCCCTGACTGCTGCACTTGAAAGTATTCCCTGCTCTCCAGGCGGGCTCCTGACTTCAACTTGAAATGTACTCCCTGCTCTCCAGGCAGGCTCCTGACTTCAAAAATAAACAAAACAAAGAATTTGAAAGCTAAAACTTAAATTGTACTCCCTTGTTCTCCAGGCGGGCTCCTGACTGCTACGCTTGAATGTATTCCCTGCTTTCCAGGCGGGCTCCTGACTTTGTCTTGAGATGTGCTCCCTGCTCTCCAGGCGGGCTCCTGACTTCAACTTGAATGTATTCCCTGCTCTCCAGGCGGGCTCCTGACTTCAAAAATAGACAAAACAAAGAAATTTTTTCTGTCCTAGTTTGGTGGCTGGGCACAGATGTGAGTGTAAAACTAAATCATATTACCAAGTATTACTAATAATTGAAAGCTAGATCCCATTATTCAGGGGGTCCTGACAACTCTTAACTAAACAATAATTTTTAAAATCTAAGTTATGTCTTCTACAGGTGTGATTTATGCTAAATCATGTTATCTAAGAGGGTCTTAAACTACTCCCCATTATCCAGGAGGGTCCTGAAAATCAAAAGTCAAGTTTTATCTTAAGAGTAACAACTTTCATGGCTGAATTATACTACCCTACAGCAGAACTTACGCTAAATGTTATTATCTAATCGAAATCTTAAAGCTAAGTCCCATTATTCAGGAGGGTCCTGGAAACTCCTAATTGAATCCTATCTCGAACATGCAAACTTCTAAGCTAACTTATATTCTTTTGGGATACATTTATGCTAGATTATGCTATTTCTGAACTTTAAACTAGGTCCCATTTTCCAGGAGGGTCCTGAAAGTTTACGGTCAAACCTGTTTTGATGCTTGCACTTTCCCCTACGGAGAGTTTCTCCAAAACAAACGAATTTTCTGCCCTTGTTCCAATCAAAGAAAATTTGTTAGTTTAAAGTGGTGGTTAGCTGATGGCATTCTTGCTGAAGATCTTTCCACTGCATTGTTTTGTTCTGAATGGCTTTCCCGAACTGGCCCTGAACCGCTTTGACTTTCTGACTGACTTTCAAATCCCATGACCTTTGATGGACCAAGTGGTCTATACCCATGTTGTTGTTTCACACCTCTAACCCCTTTATCTGAACCTTTGCATCTCCCATGACATTACCAACTCATTCCACCGGTGAAACTTCTGGTGATCCCCTGTATCCCACCTTACATAATGCTGTCTTTAATATGCTCTGACCACATTGTGATTTGCAATTTTGGAAGTTGGTAGTGAGCTTTGAAATTCTTTTCCACTTACTTGGGACAAGACTGACATTAAAACATCTTAGACAAATAAAACCCAAAATAAAATGAAATGCAATGACTCTGCGGGTTAAGGATAAGAAGAATCCAAAACCAGATGACCGCTACAAAGGGAAAAAGAAAAAGAAAATTATCTGAGTGGAACAGCTAGTACCAATGATCATGACATGCATTTCGGATTAATCGGCCCAATCTGTCCAACCAATCAACTTTCAGTCGCCGTACTTCGTTGCCTCAGAATTTCCATGACCTGATTACTTGACTCAAACCTTGACCTTGTTCATCCTGGAGTGCCTTGAAAGGTTTTCACCAGTACCTCTTTCATTCTTTCATCTCTCAGCTTACTTTTGCCTCACGGTGCCCGTAAGGGTTTTCACCAATAAGACTCTCTCATTTTTATTTTCTCTCAGCTCTCGTCGCCTCATGGTGCCCGCGAGGGTTTTCATCAATAAGACTCTCTCATTTTTATTTTTCTGCTTGAACCAGAGTGTTTCCCCTGACATGAATTACCTTTACTTGCTCGACTTGGCATTTCTCAAAGACTGATCAGAAGGTCTTTCTTTGGACTGTAATGTGGGCTTTTGGACAGGGTTAGAAAGAAAGGGCACAAAAGGCTCAAAACAATTCAAATGGGTTCAAAATTACAACTTTCGGAATCAGATTTCTTACAACAACCACAACTTCTGCCCCAGTTTCTTGCTTGGGGGCTTTTGGATTTTTATTTTAACAGGACCGAACCGTGAGGCTGCCTATGTATCCTTAAAAGGAATCAGGTCGAAAGTAGTTCATGTCATAGAAATTACTTTGTTGTTGTGATTTTTTCTTTTCTCTTTCTTCTTATCTTTTTTTTTATATCTTTTTTCTTTTTATTGTTTTTCTTCTTCTTTTCTCTTTTCCTCTTTCTTTTTCTTTTTTTTTTCATTCTTTTCTTTCTCTTTCCTTTCTTTCTCTTTTTCTTTTCTTCCTTTTCTTATCTTTCACGCTTGTGTTTATGATATTCACTACTGATTCCGAAAGAGGGGTAAAAAAGAAAATAAATAAGGCTCAAAAGGGGTGATGAGGGATAAAGTGTTTAGATAGCAGAACAAAACGCCTTCGTCATTTCAATCTTCAAAATATGCCAAATACAAACAAGTACAATCAAACAAAGAAATCATACATAGTATCTCTTGACTGCATCGGAATTGATAGCAATTTCTACACATTTCCCTTCTACATCTGTCAAATATAACATGCCATTGGACAACACACTAGTTACAACAAATGGCCCCTACCAGTTTGGGGCGAACTTTCCTAATGCTCCAGCCTGATAAGGCAAGATACGTCTCAACACTAATTGACCCACTTCGAACTTACGTGGACGTACCTTCTTGTTATATGCTCTCGCCATTCTCTATTGGTACAATTGGCCATGATATACTGCTGCCAATCTCTTTTCATCAATTAGACTTAATTGCTTCAAGCGAGTTTTGACCCACTCAACATCATCAATTTCCTCCTCAGCGATGATCCGAAGGGATGGGATTTCAATTTCTACGGGTATTACTGCCTCCGTGCCATACACCAACAAATACGGAGTGGCCCCTACTGAAGTACGGACAGTAGTGCGATAACCCAGCAATGCAAACGGTAGCTTTTCATGCCACTGTCTAGAACCTTCCACCATTTTTCGAAGTATCTTCTTTATATTCTTGTTGGCTACCTCGACTGCTCCATTAACCTTAGGGTGATATGGGGTGGAATTGTGATGTATAATATTAAACTGCTGACATCTCTCTGTCATCAGACGACTGTTGAGATTAGCGCCATTGTCCATGATGATTACCTTCGGAATCCCAAATCGACAGATGATATTTGAATGCACAAAATCGACCACTGCTTTCTTGGTCACAGATTTGAAAGTTTTTGCTTCAACCCACTTGGTGAAATAATCAATGGCTACCAGAATAAATCTGTGTCCGTTTGATGCTACTGGCTCAATTGGCCCAATGACATCCATGCCCCAAGCGACAAAGGGCCATGGTTCCGACATTGTATGCAATTCAGATGGCGGAGAATGAATCAAATCTCCGTGCACATGACACTGAGGACACTTGCACACAAAACTGATGCAATCTCGCTCCATAGTGAGCAAGTAATAACCTGCTCGGAGAACCTTATTTGCCAGAACGTACCCACTCATATGCGGTCTACAAACTCCGGAGTGTACCTCAGTCATGATAGCTGTGGCATGTCTAGCATCTATGCATCTTAGCAATCCCAGATCTGGAGTTATTTTGTACAACACCCCTCTACTAAAGAAAAATCCATTTGCCAATCGTCGAATAGTTCTTTTCTGATCACCAGTGGCCTGTATCGGATATACCCCCATCCTGATGTATTCTTTGATATCGTGGAACCATGGCTCCCCATCAAGTTCTTATTCCACCATATTATAGTAAGCATACTAATCACGAGCCTGGATCTGCAAAGGGTCCACATAAGCCTTATCTGAATGATGTAACATTGACGCCAGAGTGGCCAAAGCATTGGCAAGTTCATTATGGATCCTTGGGATATGCCTGAATTCTATTGACTGAAACCGCTGACAAAGATCATGCAAACATTGTCTGTATGGTATGAGTTTCAAATCCCGTGTTTCCTATTCTCCCTTAATCTGGTGCACCAGAAGGTCCAAGTCACCCAAGACCAAGACTTCCTGGACATCCATATCCACAGCTAACCTCAAACCCAGAATGCATTCCTTGTACTCAGCCATGTTGTTAGTACAGTAAAAATGAAGCTGAGCCATAACAGGGTAGTGCTGCCCTATTTCAGAAATAAGTATCGCACCTATCCCCACGCCCTTCATGTTTGCAGCCCCATCAAAGAAAAATTTCCATCCCGGCTTCTCGACTTGTTCCAATTCATCAATGTGCATCACCTCTTCATCAGGGAAAATAAGTTTTCAAAGGTTCATAATCTTCATCAACCGAGTTCTCGGCCAAATGGTCCACCAAGGCCTGTGCTTTCATTGCAATTCGAGTCACGTAGACGATGTCAAACTCTGTGAGAAGGATCTGCCATTTTGCAAGCCTCACTGTGGGCATAGGCTTCTGAAAGATATACTTCAATGGATCCAAGTGAGATATGAGGTAAGTAGTATAAGACAACAAATAATGTTTCAGCTTCTGTGCCACCCAAGTTAGGGCGCAACATGTCCTCTCATGATGGGTATACTTAACCTCGTAGGATGTGAATTTTTTGATGAGGTATTAGATGGCCTGCTCCTTCCTGCCAGTGATATCATGTTGACCCAATACACAACTGAATGAATTGTCCAACACTATCAAATATAGAATCAAAGGTTGCCCTGGTTCTGGCGGGACCAACATAGGTGGATTTAACAAATACCCCTTTATCTTATCAAACGCTTCCTGACATTCATCTTTCCATTTGATCGCAACATCTTTCTTTAATAGTTTGAAGATTGGCTCACAAGTTGTCATGAGCTGAGCAATAAATCGGCTGATGTAATTCAATCTTCCCAACAGACTCATCAGCTCGGTCTTATTCTTCGGATGTGGCAATTCCTGGATAGCCTTGATTTTCGATGGGTCCAGTTCAATTCCCCGGCAGCTGACTACGAACACCAACAACTTTCCAGACGGAACACCGAACGCGCATTTTGCAGGATTAAGCTTGATATTGTACCTGTGAAGCCTTTAGAAGAACTTCCTTAGATCCCTGGCATGGTCAGACTGCTTTCTAGACTTCACGATCACATCATCCACATACACCTCGATTTCCCGGTGTATCATATCATGGAATATTGTTGTCATTGCCCTCATGTATGTTGCCCCAGCATTTTTCAAGCCAAATGGCATGACCCGATAGCAGTATGTTCCCCACGACGTGATGAATGCCGTCATTTCTACATCTTCCTCGTCCATTAAGATCTGATGATAACCCACGTAACAATCCACAAAAGAACCAATCTCATGTTTGGCACAATTATCAATCAATATATGGATGTTCGACAGGGGGAAGTTATCCTTCGGACTTGCTTTGTTGAGATCCCGATAATCAACACACACCCTGGTCTTTCCATCCTTCTTTGGCACCGGCACGACGTTGGCTAACCAGGTGGGATACCGCGTGACCCGAATAACTTTCGCATCGAACTGCTTGGTGACCTCTTCTTTGATCTTTACACTCATATCCGTTTTGAACTTTCTCAACTTCTGTTTGATAGGAGGGAATGCTGGGTCAGTGGGCAACTTGTGAACCACTAAATCAGTGCTTAGACCCGACATGTCATCATAGGACCATGCAAAAATATCTTTGTATTCGAACAGTGCTTTAATTATCTCCTCCCTGAGTTGAGGTTCCAGATGAACACTTATTTTAGTTTCACGAACATTATCTTGGTCCCCTAGATTAACTGCTTCTGTATCGTTCAAATTAGGTTTGGGATTTTCCTCAAAATGACTTAGTTCCTTACTAATTTCTTCATAGGCCTCATCATCATCAAATTTCAACTCGTCATCACACTAAATTTCTTGTATTATTATTTCAGAGTTAGATTGGCTTTTAAAACTGGGCCGAAGATTCCTCATGCATGTCCTGTCATTGTTATCAGCATAAAAAGAACTGTACAAAAGAAGAAAACAAAAAACAAAATTAGAAGAAATGAAGGGAAATGAACAATTGCATTTCATTGAATTTAAAGATAACAGGGTTTTAACACATCCAACTGGACGGAACATAATATCTGAATTACAGACCCTGGAATAATCTAGACAACTAAAAGAAAATCAGAACCCACTATTGAGACTCCCTCTGGGTAGGAAGAGGAGTAGCTTCCCAGTTGTTGACTTTTGCACGTGGTCCCACGAATTGCACATCTGCCTTGCTGGACCCTTCCCCAGCCTCAACCATGTTAACCTCGGTGAATAACCTTTCGAACCCCTTTTCCAAGTCTCTATCAGCACCAATCAATGATCCAGGAACCTTTGACAACAATTTCTTTTTGTTACCCGGCCTGACGAATGATCTGGACAGATGCGGGATGGGCTTTGGCAATGCCTATGCTTTCTGTTTCATTTTGCGGGCTTATCTCATATCTGCAACTGTAGGCTTGAACCCCAGACCAAAAGTATCCAGATTCTTTGAAATAGAAACTGGCTGCACAATACCTTGCAGAGATGCACCCAAACCCTTACCCGGTACAAAACCATTTTTCAACATTTCAATGGCTACCATGACTGATGCAGTAGCTACCTTTGGAGTTGGAACGCACTTCCCTTCTGGAATTTTCTCTACCGATACTGTGTCAAAAACCTGATAAACCCATGGCCCCTTGTCGTCTTCAACCTCTATGAGCGGAACAATGGCATCATTGGGCACACACAAATTATCCTCGCCGTGTACGATAATTTCCTGTCGATCCCATTCAAACTTGACAATTTGATGCAGAGTAGACGGGACCGCTTTGGCAGCATGAATCCAAGGTCGCCCTAACAACAGATTATAAGAAACAGCCACATCGAGCACCTGGAATTCCATAGCAAATTCAACTGGCCCTATTGTGAGCTCAAGCACTATGTCCCCGACTGAATCTTTCCCTCCACCGTCGAATCCCCGAACGCAAATACTGTTCTTGTGAATTCTTTCATCCTCCACCTTCAGCTTGTTCAATGTGGAGAGAGGACAAATGTTCGTGCTAGACCCATTGTCAACCAGTACTCGAGTAACCACAGAATCTTCGCATTTCATCTTCAGATAGAGGGCTCTATTATGTTCGGTACCCTCTACGGACAACTCATCATCAGAAAAAGTGACTCGGTTTACCTCAAATATCTTGTTAGCTATCGTTTCCAAGTGGTTTATTGAGATTTTGTCAGGAACGTGGGCTTCGTTTAAGATCTTCATCAAAGCACGACGGTGTTCGTATGAATGGATCAATAATGACAAGAGCGAGATCTAATCTGGTGTCTTCCTTAACTGCTCCACAATGGAATAGTCTTGCACTTTCATCTTTCTCAGAAATTCTTCTGCTTCTTCCTCAATCACCGCTTTCTTTACCAATACTGGATTATCTTTTGAGGTCTTAACTTTTCTCAACTCTTCGGGGGCAAAGCATCTCCCCGGTAGAGTCAAACCATGAGTCTCACACACTTCTTCTTTAACCTCTTTCCCTTTGTAAGTCACGGTCACTCGTTCATAATTCCATGGGACTGCCTTGCTGTTGACTATCGATAATTGAGTTACCGGTTTGATAATGACAGGATCTGTGGGGGCACCCTTCACAATTACCACATGCTTGTTCGTCACTCCTGGCACAACTACTTTCGCTCTTTCATGTTTTCCTACAACGTCACTTGAGGTCCCCTTCTTGACCTCAACAGATGGTTCATTATTTTCCCTGTTCAACTTGATCACAGACTTCTCACTTGTTGACTTTTCAAATGGCCTGGCTTCACTAGCCCGAATCATCATGACGGTTTGCGAAGGCTTCTTAGGCTCCCCTTCCTTATGCACTATCTCAATCATATTTGTTTCATGATGGGATGGCAAGGGATTCTGATTGATATTGGGCGCCTCCGGAGCTTGGACCTCAATTCGATTGGTGTCAATGAGTTCTCGAATGGCTGTTTTCAATTTCCAGCATTTCTCTGTATCATGTCTCGGGGTCCCTAAACAATACTCACAACTCACCGAGCTGTCAAGATTTCTGGGAGGAGGATTTGGCAATTTAGCCTCGATCGGATTCAACATACCCAACTGTCAGAGTCGGATCCAGGATTTAAATTATATGGGTTCAATTTTAATATTTTTAAAATTGAACCCATTATAATATGGGTTCATATCTACTATTTTTGCAATTTTAGTAAATTTTTACATACAAATTTTGACTCCGCATCGAAAGTTATGGGTTCAGTTGAACCCGTAAGTTGTACACTACATCCGCCTCTGCCAACTGTTTCAGTTTGTGGAATAGACTAGCATATGATTCTCCCAATGGAGTGAAAGTCTTTTGCTCCTGCAACCTCTCATTCTTAAAGGCTTGGTTGGATCGAAAACCCATTCTAGGAGGATTTCTGTAGGCTTTTGGGGGTGGATAGTTATTTTGTGGAGCTTGGTACCGATTTTGTAGAGCTGGCGCACGCCATTGTGAGTGAGTGGGAGGCTGGGTATAGGTTTGTGTATGATGGACAGAAAAATGGGGATCTGGTGGTGGGTAATAGTGTTGTGGTAGATTATATGGAGTGTGGGGGTAAGTTTGGGGATAGGGTCGCGGCTGGTTGTAGTAACGGGGAAGGTTCCTGGATCCAACCCAAGCTCCTGACTCAATTGTCGCAACATCCTCCTTCTTCTTCTTCTTCCCGAGCACACCCTCAGTACCGTTTTGAATGGCCCGAGTGGTCGCTTTGATCACTGAATAACTCATGATCTTATTGGACTTGAGTCCCTCTTCAACCATGCCTCCCATTTTTATGACTTCATTAAAGGACTTACCTACTGCTGACACCAAGTGACCGAAATAAGTGGGTTCCAAAGCCTGCAAGAAATAATCAACCATCTTGCTTTCTTTCATCGGAGGGTTAACCCTCGCTGCTTGCTCTCTCCAACAGAATCCATTTTCCCTGAAGCTCTCACCGGACTTCTTCTCAATCTTTGTCAACGACAAGCGGTCTGGGATAATTTCGAGGTTGTACTGAAAATGGTAGGTAAAGGCTTGGGCCAAATCGTCCCATGTGTACCACCTATTATGATCTTGTCTAGTATACCATTCTAAGGCCGATCCACTTAAACTTTGGCTGAAATATGGCATCAGCAATTCATCTCTTCCGCCTGCTCCTCTCATTTTGCTACAAAATCCTCTTAAGTGTGCTACTGGGTCACCCTACCCGTCGTACAGATCAAACTTGGGCATCTTGAACCCGGTTGGTAACTGAACATCTGGGAACAGACATAAATCTTTATAGGCCACACTTACTTGACCTCCTAACCCCCTCATATCTCGGAATGATTGTTCTTAACTTTTGACCTTTCTGATTATCTCCTCATGCTCAGGATTTTGGGCGGCTTCTCGGTTTCTGCCGGGAGATCAAGTTGAGGGGTGTAAGGATATGGTTCTGGAACTTTGAAGGTGGGTTCAGGGGGATAGTACTGGTTGTCGTGAGTTTGGAACAGAGGTTCACTAGAAGATCGGTGTAATGTAGCAGGTGGAGGTGCCACAAAAACGGGAGTGACTGGTGGAGGAGGGTATGAGACTTGTTTGGGTGGAGG
Source organism: Nicotiana sylvestris (assembly GCF_000393655.2). Classification (NCBI taxonomy): domain Eukaryota; kingdom Viridiplantae; phylum Streptophyta; class Magnoliopsida; order Solanales; family Solanaceae; genus Nicotiana; species Nicotiana sylvestris. Next base: position 17,977,503 of record NC_091060.1, on the reverse strand, counting down.
AGCTTGTGATGTATGGGAAGTGGTGCCATGGCATTGTTGGTAGAAGGGAAAGTCTGGAGATGAGTTCATAGTGGGAGGCTCCGGAGGTTAGGCTGATGATGGGACATAAGCAGGGTTGGCGGGATAAACCGGTGGTGGATGCCCCTTCGCCCAGGCTTGGTACATTTCAGCCATCTGTTGCTTTAGCTTATACATTTCCCCTCGTTGAATTAACGTCCAATTCTTCCACTTCTTTCAATGGGTCGACAATACTTGTTTCCGGTTCCTGGTCGGCCATATTCAGCCTATCTTTCGATCGGGTGTTGTATGAGTGAGTTGCCAGAATGCTAATCAACTAACCACTTGCCTGGACTCAATGCATCAACACTAACATTGTTAGCGATTAGGTTTTAACAGATTAGTAAACGCACATTGGGCATGAATGCACCTAAACAGTTAACCGTCTCTATTATGTATTTGATCGGTTGCATGCGTCATCCCGGCCTTTTAATTTGCAACTTTCTTTCTTTTCTTCTTTCTTTGCTTTTCTTTGTTTTCTCCCCTTTTTCCTTTATCCTCTCATTTCCCTCTTGTTTTGCCATCGTTTCTTCTCCCTTATTTTCTCTCTTTTTTCTTTCTTGTTTTTCCGCTCTTTTTCTTTTCTTTACTCTCTTGTTTTTCCTCTTATTTTCTTTCTCTCGCTTTTATTTGGTTACGATCGAATTCTATGGAGATTGCCTACGTATCATGACCCCGGATAAATCATACCAAGCGTAGTTCTTGGAGATAAAAATAATAAAATATTTTTTGGAATTTTCAAATATTTCATAATAAGACTCGGAAATAAAATTAAACAGAAACTATCAGACTTTGATGAAAGACGAAATACAGACTCAAAAAACAAGCAACCCACATACTCTGATAAAAGAAATACAGACTCCAAAACAACTGGCAGACTTTAACAGAACGAAAATATAGACTCAAGAAATCACGAATACATCAGTGCCTCAATTGCCCCCGGGACCCACGGGGCATCATTCGGCCTCACCGCGGGCCGACGCGCTAAATCCCCTTGGAAGTGGTAGAGATATTCCATTACCCGGCGAACGAAAATCATCACAGTAGCAAAGAACATAGATCTAGTCATATCCTCACAGCTACTGCACTTCATCGCGATGTAGTTAGCGACCCTTTTGACTCGCTCTCTTATGACGCCCTTCTCTTGCAACAAACGCCCAATTTGTTCGGTTCTGGCTTCCAAAGTTCGTTCAGCTACCTAGTTCTGCTCTTGGAGTTGTTGCAAGTCTCTTTCTAGCCATGACATTAAGGCGTAACAAATGTTCTCTTTCAGCCTTAAAATCTTTGGCTTGTTCAGCCATTTCACCCTCGAGGTTGCCAATTGCCTTTTCCCAAACGGTGACCCCTTTTTCATATCTTTCTTTCATCTGTTGGATGAAAGCTGCACGCCCTTCAGCGCTTTTAGCCAACCTCGCTCGTGCTTTTGCTAGTTTAGACTCGGCTTTCTGTAGGTCATCTTCATAGTCATGTACCTTTTGAGTGAGGTTGTAAATGAGTCTTTCATCTTTCCTGCTTCGGCCTGGGTTCTCGGCTTCAATTTTCAACTGTCGAACCTGAGCTCTGAGGGCTTCATTTTCTCGCACCAATCTTCTCCTTTCACCTTCGGCCTCTTGTGCCTGCAGATTATTGTTGAAGGTAACATTTCTCAACTCTTCTCGTAGACCATGGATGATGGCCTTATATTCCTTTTCCTTCACCCCCAAGCTAACCTCTCCTGAATTTTATCATCAAAGGCTTGAACATGAGGCCTTTTGGCGGGCCTTTCGGGCTCTGGCTCGTTGTTTACATAAGACATTTTCTCAAACCAAGCGGCATAATTTGGATCTACTTCCCCCTTGGCGATGTCTGGTACCTGGGTGCCATTTTTTAGATACCGGCAGCTATTCCAATCCTGCTGAACTACGGCCTCGGGCAATGCAGCTTCTGGATGTAACTCTATGACCTGGGTGCTTAGATCTTCATCTTCAGGCACAATTTGATACCTTCCCAATTGCCTCAAGACCCTCTGCGGTGCATATGGCTAAATACTCCTTACGCCCATTAACCTTAGGTAGCCTTTGGTAGCAGTCATATAGATGGCTTCTGTCCTCGGGAGCCATCCTATAGTCCACTCGACCTGACTTGCGTTAAGAACTTTCAAGTAAGAGACTCATGCTTCAAACCCTTCTGGTGCGTTATAATCTTTTACCCTCTCCTCGTAAATAGTGATGAAGTTATTCGGGCTCAAACCATAACTCATGAATCTGGGATGATGGCGAAGGTGCTCGATCAACCACATTTGCAGAAGGATGCTGCAACCTTCAAAAAATTGAGCCCCTGCTTTGCATAGAGTCAATGCTCGATAAATATCTGCCAGCACCAACGGGGCAATTGTATGATCTTCCTTGGTAGTGAGGATTTGTGCAATTCTAGCCATACAAATATCCACCGTCCCTTTCTCATTTGGAAAAACCATGATCCCCAAGAATGCCATAATAAATGCGAACCAACGATGAATTTTCCAAAGGCCCTTGTCTTGTTTGTTGCTCAGACCTTTTTCATGCGTTTCAAAACCAGCAGAGTGCCCAAATCTGAAGTATAAGAAATGGAAAGCACAACACCCGTTGCTCACAAGTTCTTTATTCGTCTGTTTACTAATATTCAGGAGGTCAAAGAACTTGTGCACTGATGGAGCCCTTGGAAATATAAGTCGTTGCTTTCTCAAATCCCGTCCGAATTCAATGTACTCGGCTATTTCTTCCAAAGTAGGGGTGATCTCAAAATCCGAGAAACAAAAGACATTGTGGACAGGATCCCAGAAAGTTACCAAAGCCTTAATCAAATCTTCCCGTGGTTTGATCTAAAAAATGTTTATAAGAGCACCCAACTGCTTTTTCACCCATTTCTGACCATCTTCGTCTAGATCATTCCACCAGATATGCAAGGGTAGCTGAGCCTGTTCCCTGACCACTTCTGGCAGTTCCTGGATGGTATTCATTTGTTCCTGTGGAAGATTATGGTTAGGGTTGACTTTAATGGACCCTTTTGTAATCAGTTTTGAAGAAGAAAAGAAAAATAAAGGGAAAAGAAAAGAAGAAAATAACCATAATTTCTTCCCCTATATGCCAACTCCAAGTGACTGTTTTTGCAAATGCGGCCCCTTCCCAATTTCACGCGAATTTTGAGGCCGGGGGGAATTATTTTATGACCCTTCACAAACTTGTCCATTCTTTTACGAAAATAGCCTTTCGACAATTGAAAAATACTCTGAGGCTATCTCGGCAAGAACGGTTTAAGACATTGCCGAAGCTGGATTGACTTATTTTGACCAAAAATCAAGATTGCATTCACTCGACCACCGACTCTCTTTTCTTGTTTTTTTTTCTTTTTTCAAAAATAAGGCCGAATATTATGTAGGTTGCCTACGTATCCCACATCCTGTGAGAATCAGACTGCGTAGTTCGGTCAGTTTTGACACATTTGAAAAAACACAGTGTTTGACTCTTTTGAAATAACTCTTTTTGAAAAATTTTGGGCAGAGTTTCAGGACGTTTTTCAAATACCGGAATTTTTAGAACCGGGCCTTATTTCCTTCCCTATATCATTCTTGGTTTTCCTTTTTTGCTTTATTTTCCTTGTCCGATCAGCATGCAAGCCAAAATAAATAAATGTTCACATAACACGTAGAATGCATCAGGATGGTCTGTTATTTCGGGCATACATGTCCTAGACGGACCCAACCCCTGTGTTGAGTCCCCTAAGTCAAATGCACATGATGCAAACAAATATTCCTATTAGGGATCCAACATGAGGCTGTATTTTTCTAGGTTTAAATCCTGGGGTTTTGGTCTAGACTTGGGGTACCCGAGCGGACAACTGGGGCCGAGGAGGGGGCGATGTACCGGGAGCACTGAAGTCTACCCGGCCTTGTTGCTTGCCCAGCCTCCTTCTATTTGGTATAATTTCTACAGAAAAAGTGGGCTATGCGAACGTATGCACCATTTCCAGAAGACTTAGATGGGTGGCATAAGAAGATAGTTATATACAATTCAAATAATATTAAAGCGGTAAACAGATAGCATTTAGCACAAAAGATTCATAGAATACAGTAATATTAACAATAAAGCCAAACAAAATCATATTAACAAGCTCGAATTCTTGAACCCTGAACCAGAGATTCTGGGTTCGATCCCCAGCAGAGTTGCCAGAGCTGTCACACCTCCTTTTTACTACACCCCCGTAAAGGGTATAAATATAAAGGAGTTTTTCCAATTAAAGGACAATCAAAACGGAATTTGTTTAAAGATTCAAAGTCGCCACTTGGGATAATTTAGGGTGTCCCAAGTCACCGGTTTAAATCCTATATCGAGGAAAAGATTGACCCTGTACTACAGTCCGCAAACCAGAAATCCGAGTAAGGAATTCTGTTAACCCGGGAGAAGGTATTAGGCATTCCCGAGTTCCGTGGTTCTAGCATGGTCGCTTTGATCATACTTGGCTTATTACTATTGTCTAATTACTAACTTTTAGAACCTATGTGCTTTAGCCTTTTACTGTTTTAAACTAAGAAAAATTATCTTGAAATGGGTCACGCGTACGTGTACGCATTTGTTTGGCATGTCAAAAATCGTGTCACACGAACGTGTCTACAATTAGTAACTCTTCATTATTATTAAGAAAAATTAGTCGAAGTTGCGCGAACACATACTCTGAATTAGTCTTTTTAAAAATCGTAATTATGTTATGCGAACGTATACACAATCACTGTGGTATATTAAATGGGCCTAAAGCAAACTACAAACATTTGTTGTTTACATCTGAATCACAAGAGGGCAGTGTATTTTAAGGTTTGTTTGATTTGGTGCCCCTCGAATCTAAATAGATGGAATGATCAAAAGAAATCTATGGTTAAGATCTAAATTACAATACGACCTTCATTCGTTAAGAGGATTTAAACCTATTACGTACTTAGAAAGCAATGATTTAAAAGGGGCTACGACCCAATTTCAATTTCCTCCCACGTTTGGGCTTGGCTGGCCCAAACCCAATTGTGAGTACCTGCATTACTGATGCTCAAACGGATGCCTCAGGCGTGTCCAACTCAGAAAACTGGGCATAATACAAAACAGCGGCTCGAAGTTGAGCCTATGAGGCCGCGCGTACTGTTTGGAATCATTATATTCTCAGGAAAATACACACCCAAAACTACTGATTTTCAATGCTTACACAACTACGATGAAATCATCATTTTAAAATTTAAACACACAGAAAAGAAAAAGAAATCTTCATCAGAACCATTTTTGATATTAAGACCTTATGATTCAAATCCATGGCAGCTTGAAAACCTTATTTAACACCTAAAAATGGCTTATGGCTTTCATGCTGACAACTCCAATTTAAACCCGTCTTTCAACTTTCATTTATAAGAGGAGAGGAACTGTAAACAACCAATCCTATTGCTAAAATTTCATGAACTAAATTGCATACACATGTAAGTCATTATATATCAATGGCGAGAAATCAGTATACTAATCTAAGCAGGATTCAATGAGCTCATAGGTTTCATGCATTTTTAAGACAAATTGCAACATAAAACTCCAAAAGACACGTTACACTACCACTACCTTAAAAATGAGTTAATAAGAGAATCATTATTACATCACATTATTGCTACATGAATTCTTAAAGAGAAAACAAAACATAGCTAACAATCATAGTTCAAAAACAATGTTCATTTCTGAGATCTTCAAACAGTCATAGCTTTCAAAGTTTGCATCTCATACATTCAGAAGGTCGAAGAGTACCTGGGAATGGAAAAGAAAAAGGAGAAGAAGATCAGTAATAAGGCAGCAACACACAACAATTTCTCCAACCAATTTTGAACCCAGAAAACGAAGTAATAAACCCCAACAATCGACTCCAAACCCAGCGATCAAAATTCGAACCAGAAATGAATCAAAACACTTGGACACCAAATGATTCAAACCATTTTATCCTTCAATTGTTAAGAAATTAACACAGAGGAAATATTACAGGAATTTCTAGGAATTTTTCAATAGAACAGTAAAATGTGTTTGTATCCTTAACTGTCTAGGATTTTTCGGATTTTTTCCTCTTCAATTCTTGCCTTGAAAGGCAAGAATGATACCTCTTATAGGCCCAACCAATAGGGAAGCCCCCAGAACTACTTATTTACCTTTTACCCCCTTTTAGTTCTTGTTTTAGCTTAAGGGTCCTTAATGTACAATCTAGAAATTCAGAATATCCCCAACCCCAGCTTCTTAGAAGCTCCCCTAGTCAGTTACACCTAGATTCCCTCTGTCTTTTACCCAAACTAACCCTTAATTGCCCTGTTTTTACCTCTGAACCCAAAGCAGATATGGGTCAATCTTGACCCAAAATTTAAAAGGCTTTTGCAGTGGGGTCAAGAATGGCCTCAAGGCCCAAACAAAATTAGAAGCTCATTTTAATGAATCAATACTCACTTGGGAGATTTTAAAACTAAAATTCTAGCTAAATGACTAATTTCTCTTTTTAGGCTAACTAATAAACTATAATTAAACTATATTACCTAATCAACTATGACTAATTATATAATTAGAAGAATTAGAAATTGTGACCTGAATAAAGCTAAACAGGCAACACACACAAGTCAAACAAAACTAACGACAAATTTGAAAAGAAAATTGGAGAACACACAGAATAAATACGAACACCAAAATGAAAACCTAGGTTTAAAATTTTTATCAACTTTTAGCCAGAATAAAAATTAATTAAAGAAAAAGGAGAAGAAAAGAAGAGGAAGACGGTGAAGTGACAGAAAAGGACAGAAAAAATAAAGAAGCTTACCGACTAAACTCGATGCCAACACCGGATTTCTAATTTATCCCAAAATAATGTTAATAGCTTGTTCTTTGTCAAGAACTAGCGACCATCATTGTTTCGTGATAAATCGGCCTTGAACATTCAGGAAAATCGGGGAAATAGCCCTTGCATGCACAGAATCTGATTTTGGGTTTTTAGGGTTTCTCTTCAAATCAAGATTCGACGGGTTCTGGAAAGATTCGAGGGAAACGAGTACCAGATTTGGGAGGAAGGGGTTGTGGAGGTCATGGGGTGTTATTTTGGGAGTGGTTGGAGGTGGCGCCGCCGGTTGAGGCGGTGGAAAATAGGGCGGCGGATTAGGGTTTGGAACTTCTGAGCCAGATTCAAGACATTCGGGTGTGATTCGGGGGAAAAGGAGTGTGGATTCTGAATGAGGAGAAGGAGAGGGATCTAGGGTGTAAATCCGGTGGCCATCGGAGACCTACCACCGCCGTAGGGAGATTTCCGGTGGCGGTGCACGGTGGGGTTGAGTTGGGATCTTTGGGAGTGTTGGAGACGACGAGGGGGGGGGGTCTGAGTGGTTCGGATATTTATATACCATCAAGACCCACGGTTCCCAACCGTTGGATCTAAAGAAGATCGACGGCTGGGATTTGCGCTCATCGAAACGGGGTCGTTTGGTTTAGTGTGGAGATGGACCAGGTTGGACCCGGGTTTTGGGACGGGTTTAAGCCAATTTTAACGGGTAATGGGTGTTTAACACTTGGGCCTGGGGAAAATTCAATTGTAGCAGCCCAAAATTGGATTTTCTTTTATTTCTTTCCTTTTTCTTTTTCAATTTCAAATTCTTTTCTTTTCAAATTAAAATAAAACCTAAGTTAATTTTTTTTAAAAACTAAATTAACCTACCCAATTAGATTAATCACTCATCATGGTATTTACAATAATTAATTAAATCCTAAATTTAAAGAAAAACTATACAATTCAAAATTAAAGAGTTAAAATGCAAAATGAACTATTTTTGTGATTTTCATATTTTATAAAACAAACTAATTTACTAATTAATCTACAAATATAAAATTAAATCCTAAATGCAATGCGTGATATTTTTATATTTTCATGAATTAAATAAAATAAACGTGCACAGACAAATGCAAATAATTAACAGAAAATGCCACAAAATCCAACAAAATATCAAACACTGAAAGAAATTATTTTGTTTTGAATTTGTTGGAATAATTCATATAGGGCAAAAATCACGTTCTCATAATGATAACTCCGAGAAAACTAAATAATCATTATGCTTTAAATATTGATCACTGGTGTAAGTATTTCGCAAATTGTTTACCTGCCTCATGATGATAATGCTTTCTCTACATTTGCAATAGCAATAGATAAACTTAGAGTCAACTTTACAAGTGAATAATTGTATCCCAAGGAATTAATTTATACTTAAAGAGTACGGAGACGAAAAAGGTGAAGCCAGAATTTGGAAGAAAAAAATGTATCAGGAATTAATAAAGTAAAAAAAGAATGAACTTATTTTTTTAGTCCATGTCGAAAAGAATAATTTATAGACATATAAATATTTATGACATGTTTCAAATCACAAGCTTAAAAAAGTCTTCTATTCTTTCTTAAGCACCATACGAAATCAAATAAGTTCATTCTTTTTTGAATGGAGTGAATATTATTCTATAACGGATATGCATTTAATACTGAGGAATATTTCTCATTGAATGTTACCTGGAGATAAATATTTGTTTACTCTCGTTGATAATCTTCTCTCCGGGGTCTACCGGATGCCTACCGAAGTTGTCCTCGGTCTTGGTTTTCACTCGCTTTATCTTCCTCCTGCCCCACCCCTCCCCCTGGTTCCATGTGTCTCTATGTCATTCGAGCATTTAATGTGAACCATTTTATCCTATACAAATAGTCCCCCCTGATTTCCCGTGGCACATCTTTGTGTCATCGGAAAGTTGGTGAAGATTCCTTTCTTGGCGAGAAATTTTTTGAACCCTTCTGAAAAATTTCTACTGCTTGATAAGACACACGTCTCTTCGCATTTAATACCTCGAATATATGTTACTCCACGATTTAGCAATATCTTTGCCGTTCTCGACGTAATCATGACCACGATTTTAGCCACCTATTCCTTTACTTATATGCCTCATTCTTCTTCTTTTACACTTAACAGTTTCACAGATTCTCTCAACTTCTTTGTATTCAAATCTTTTCTACTACTTCCATCTTTCTTTAGTTTTCTTCAAAGAACTCATATCACCTTCTGCTGATCATGGCTTTTTTCACTAACTCTTCCAAGAACTCCGGTCTTCTCATCGGTGGGGGCCCGAAAAAATGTAAAGACAAAGAAATCGACGTTGATGCTAACCCTCCCACGGTGAGCACCATCACCCTCAAATATCTCAACTATGGTTGTATTGTGGCCCGGGCCCAGCCCGGGCCCGCGAGACCACGTGCCTAATGGGCCAAATGGTCTGGTTCAAACGGGCGGGTCTCAAATGGTCTTTGAGGCCCACTGTGGGCCGGTCCTACACAAATAGACCGCGACCCCGGGATCGTTTAGCCCGGGACCAGCAGGCGGGCCTGGGCCGATTCAATCGGGCCTAACGGGCCCAACGGTAAATTTTTAATTTTATTTTTAAAAAGACCAATGGCTAGAAATTTAAAAAGTAACCGTTGGCCCTTAATTTCAGCCGTTGGAAAGTTTAAAAAATAGCCATTTGGCCCCCAAACTTTGTTTTAACCCCAAACGTTTTATAATTACACTTTTTTTCATATTCTCAACTATAAATACCCCCTCATTCTTTCATTTTTACTCACAAATTCATCAATCTCTCTCTAATTTTCTTCTATAATTGCTTACTTTATTATTGCAATTTCGTGAAAAATTGTGAAGTTTGTGAATTAAAGTATTCAAGTCTTCAACTCTTCACTAAGAAGGGCTTTACGTATGAAGGAGGACTCTGTGATTGTCACGACCTGAATATCATTTCTCCTGATCTGGTAAAGCGAGTAACCTTCACTAAGAAGGCTTTACGTATGTTTACATATACCCATTCACTTTGGGTGCATTTTCTTTGAGTAGGGGACTTGACCACGTGACTCTGGAGCTGTGCTGCCGATACTGATTTGTTTGGCATAGGTGGGCCCTTCGGTGTGGCAAACGATGGCTGTGCTAGAAAATGAAGGAAGACCTCACCTTGGCTCGTATGATGAACCTCTACTCCCCTAAGACTTTTCATGGGGGAGTAATAAATTTCAGCAAATGTGGCCACCATGTTTTACTCACCAGCATGGATGACCATAGTGACCGTGAATGGATAGAGCAGTTTGACATCATTGCCACTAAGGACATCATCCCGGCTATAACTCCATCCTTCCCTGAATCTTGGACTCCTACACATAAGTTCAAAGTCTATCTTTTTTTTCTGAAAAAAGGGTGTTTCATGCCGTTGCAGATCCTTCTCCTTACATTATTTCATCAACTCATTGGACACCACCAAGAGTTGAAGGCCTAGACCAGTAGGTTCAGAAGATTTTGGACATCACAACACCTGAGACCTGCCAGTGGAAAGAGTTTGCCCCCAAATACGGATGGGGGGCCAAGAATCATGGTAAGATGACCCGATAAAATCGATACTGCCTTCATTTCGGCTTTGTACATAAGAAAACTGGTTAACTTCACCTTTTTGTTGGATTCAGGTATCCCATAGGGCTCTGTTACCATCCCTCAAGAGGATGTTTTGGTTGATTTCGTAGAGGCTACGAGGTTGTTGAAGGAGGCTCTCATCCGAATAGGCGATATTGGATTTACTTCTGGTGCAAGCGCTTCCTCTCGGAGTCCCCGGCCGGAGAACATGCAACCAAAAAGGCGGCATTCTTTCTGGCTGAGGGAAATAATAAAAAAGTAAAGAAAGACACACCCGAACCATTCGTAGACACTATGGTTATTGACGATGATGGAAAACTAGTGATGAAGGGGCTTTCTTACAAAAGGAGACAATGACCTTCATCAGCTCAATAGAATGTTCAATATGAAGAGCTTAAAACCCCAACCGAGGACGATGCCCAAGCGCTCTAGGGAGAATTTGACTTGGTGGAGAATGCCAATCCTCACTTTCCGGTCCCAGTTGATACTCCTAGTATATGAGGCTGAGTATTGGGCTTCTTCCGCCGTCGGTTGGTGAGCAACCAACAAACAGCACTACCTCTGCCGAAGTTGCTTCTCAACCCACAACACCATCAGCTTCATCTCCTTTCATGCCAGCCATACCTTTATCATCAGCAACTGCTACATCACCCCCACCAACCACAGATGCTCGAGACGAGGATGTCCCTCCTCCCCGGTGCTTAGGACATGGGAATTTGAGGCACAACTACTCGCCTCCTTCTGCAGATCCTAGAGGAGGAAGAGTGTCTCCCTCTTGGTGTCTACCTTAGTGCCATTTGCTGTCCCGACCGATGGAACTTGCCAATTACCTGAAGCTGCTGGCTTCAAAAAAGGATAAGAAGAAAATACACTCTCTTTCGGGAGAGTGTTTGTTAAATAACGCCATGCACAATGCGACAACAGTATCGAACTTGCTCTTTTATTGCTTGTTTTTTCTTTATTTTGTCGTGACAGGGTTTTTAACTTTGGTATTTGCTTCACAGGATAGCTCCATATCTTTCGAGGGCCTTCAAAAATTGTTCCTTGACAAAGTAGGACTCAAGTCTAAGGGGGATCAGTTCTTGGTCGAGAGGGACCAAATTGCTGCTTGCCTCCCAGCGCTGGAAGCAAAAATTGCTGAGGCGAGTGAGTTAGAGGCTCGGTTGCAACAGAGTGAGCAGGAAGTGATGGCCCTCAGCCAATAAGACTTTTAGCTAAATGTACAATTTCAACAAGCTAAGGGTAAATGGGATGAGGTCCAAGATTCTGTGCTCACTGCTGCCGAGCGCGAATCTGCCTCCATTGAGAGAGTGAATAACTTAGAGGTAACTTTGAACTTCAAAGCTGAAGAGGCTGATGCTGCAGAGGAGAAGTGTGCCCAGATGGATGATATGTTTTAGAGGATCATGGAACATAATAAGGTTCATATAACCACTATCTGTGATCTTGATCTTAGCCTTAGCGCCACAAGATCCTAGCGGGATGGCCTTCTAGCCGAGGTTAATAGGCTTAAATTAGAACTTCAGCACCGAGCGGATTCCATCATCATCGGAAAAACACATTCTTTGTATAATATGAGGAGAAAAACCTTGGAAGAGTCCAAAACGTGCGTCATTAATATTGACAATGAGATCGCCAAGACCCGAGAGCTGGAGTTAACTGCTTGAGGATGCCTCCCAGATAATTCTGATGCGACTGACTCTCCTGGTTCTAGTTTTAAGTTCCTAGGAACCTAAGAGGAACTTGAAGAGAATAACGATGAAGGCCAAGATCCTGGGCTGACGACAGATCCACCTACTTCTCCCAGGGGCGCTGATGCTTCTCTTTCCCAATTTCTGGGGGCGACGTAGTTTAGCTTTTTGCTTTTTTTTTTTCCTTTTGTTGCCTTTTGTATATTCATACTTGTGTTGCTTGGCACGTTTAATAAATAAAAGTGTTTTTCTATTTAAGCATTGCACAAAATTTATTCCTTTTACGTCAGATTAGGCAAGGCTTCAGGTGCATTTTTTCCCGATAGCATTTGGGTTCCGGGCATAAATTCTTCCAGAACCAACACTTTACTGTGAGAGTTTCATAAGATAGGGACCTCTTGTTTATGGTGCTCTTAAAAAGGACATCTCTTGTTCATTCCAGCACTAGCATTTGAAGTACTTGATTAACTTTCAGATGATAAATCAATCCTTCATTTGGATAAGAAACAAGTTATAAAAAAGGACTTGATTTTATTCCTTCTATCTTCAAAAATTACATAAGCATTTGTTTTGTTGAAATAAAAGAAATTTCAATTACATGTGGCTAATTCTTACAACTTGTTTTTACGGGCTGATTGTGTAGTCCCTGGTCCCGATGAGATATTTTTGTTCCCGTAGTCTGTAGTCTCACTTTCTGTGGAAATCAGGTTGATGTATTCTCATATTATTCCCCTCTAGTGTTCGAATGCAAAGAATACGAATTGGAACACTAGAAGTGTTGCTCCTTTGAGTATTCCACTAGTGAATGGTTGGATAATCTTTTTTTTCTATAGCAAGCTTTGTTTCCCATTAGGAACTCTTTTATAGAGCAAAATATTATCTAACCAACCCCTAGTGGAATATAGGAAAGAGCACTCACGAACGGTCGAATAACCTTAGGTCCGATGGCAAGTTTTACTTCCCGTTAGGAATTTACTATTGAGCCAAAGACTATCTAACCGTCCCGTAATGGCTTGTTTTTTCCATGCCTTATCATTTAAAGGTCTTATTTCTACTGATGACGTTTTCTCCGTAGTATGCTTTTCATTGCTGCCTCGTTAAAAACCTTGCCTAGAAAACTCAATTAGGACAAAAATTGGACGAAGGGAAAAAAAGTGCAGCACATACTTTCAGTACAAGCGGTGCTCATCAACAATAATATCTTTTGAGGTGAGTCGCATTCCAGTTGCTTAGCAATTTAACCCCATCTTGGTTTTCTAGTTCGTGTGATCATTTCCCGGTGATAGCTGCACCCGGTAGGGTCCTTCCCACATCGGATCTATATTTCGTGCATTGAGCTCCCGGGTGTTTTGAGTCACTTTTCTTAAAATCAAGTCTCCCACTCTGAAATAATGGAGATTGACCCTTCCATTATAGTACCTTTCCATTCTTTGTTTTTGGGCTACCATCCTTATGTGCGCCAAGTCCCAGCATTCTCAAGCAGCTTTAATTTGACAACCAATGCTTTGCTGTTTATTTCTTCGTCTGCCCGGAAGTATTGCAAGGTCAGTTCTCCTACTTCCACAGGGATCAGAGATTCTACTCCGTATACGAGAGAGAAAGGTGTCTCTCTCGTGCTTGACTTGGTCATCCTCCTGTATGCCTAGAACACTCCTGGTAACTCTTCGGGCCACTTGCCTTTGGCTACTTCCAATCTTTTTTTGAGGTTTTGAGTAATCACTTTATTGGTTGACTCCGTTTGCCATTTTGCGCTCGGATGGTATGGGGAAGATGTAATTTTTTTAATCTTCAAGTTTTCAAGGAATTTTATGGCCTTTGAGCCTATGATCTGTGGCCAGTTATTGCAGGAAGTCTCCTTCGATATTTTGAACCGGAAGATTATGTTTTCCTTTAAAAAATTGACCACTTCACGCTCGCCGATTTTTTTGGTAAGGACCTGCTTCAACCCACTTAGTGAAGTAATCAGTTAAAACTAAAAAATAATCTTACCTTCCTGGGAGCTGGTGAAAGCGGTTCGACTATATCCATCCCCTATTTCATGAATGGCCATGGGGATACTATGGAATACAGAAAATTTGTCGGTTGATATACTAACGGCGCACGACATTGACACTTGTTGCATTTCTGAATGAATGCCTTAGCGTCTTGTAACATCAGGGGCCAGTAGTATCTTGCCATAACTAATTTTAACACCAACGTCTCTCATGACGTAATTAGCCTCGAAGGCTCCTAAGCATCAGGCCAACAGGCCTTGGAACAACCTTCTGTATAACTGTCCTTTCGAGAAGCTGTAACAAGATACTTTGGTACGGAGTGCTCAGGATGCTTTTGGGTCTTCGGGAAGCTTGCCGTGATCTAGGTATTCGATGATTTCATTCCTCCAGTCCCAGATTAGATTGGTTGTATTTACCACCTAATAACTGTCCACATCTAGCACCGAGTGCATGAGTTGTACGACCGTACCAAAATCTGATCCCTTCATTTATGTGGATAAACCTAGATTGGCTAACGCATATGCTTCTGCATTTTCTTCTCTTGGAATATTGGTGATTGACCATTCCCTGAATCATGCGAGCAGAGTTTGAACTTCAACCACATATTGTTGCACGCGTTCCTCCTTGGTGTTGAAGATTCCATAAACTTGATTTACCACTAGTTAGGAATCACATTTGATTTAAATGACCTCGGAGTCTAGTTCCCGAGCCAATTTAAGTCCTGCAATCAAAGCCTCATACTCGATTTCATTGTTGGTCAAGGGAACAATTTTTATGGCCTATATCAGGACTTCTCCCAAGGGCGTGATTAAGACCACCCTGAGCCCACACCCTTTCACGTTACAAGCTCCGTCCATGAATAAGGTCCAAATTCCTAATGTCATTTTCGACATCATCACCGCTTCTTTTGTTCCAAAGGCATTAGCCTGGGGCAAAAATCAGCCACAAAGTCAGCCAAAACTTGTGATTTGATCGCACGCCTAGGCTTATATTCGATATCAAATTCACTAATCTCAATTGCCCATTTGGCCAATCGACCTGACAACTCAGGTTTGTGAAGGACATTCTGCAGGGGAAAAGTTATCACCACGACTATCGTGTGGCATTGAAAATAAGGCCTAGGCTTTCGAGTGGAGATTAAGAGAGCTAAGGCCAGTTTTTTGAGGTACGGATAATGAGTTTCTACTCCCGATAAAATTCTGCTAACATAATAGATAGGAGATTGCGTACCTTCGTCCTCTCAGACTAGAATGTCATTTGCCGCTACCTCCGAGATTGCTAAGTATATTAACAAATGTTTGCCTTCCTCCGGTTTTGATAGTAACTAAGGGCTTGATAGATATCATTTCAGCTCTTTTAGATCAAGTTGGCATTCTAGAGTTCATTCAAAGTTGTTCTTATTCTTCAGAAGTGAGAAAAAATGATGGCATTTTTCTGAAGATCGAGAAATGAACCTGCTTAGAGTGGCTAGTCTTCCGGTTAGTCTTTGGACTTATTTCACATTTCAGCTGGTCTGAAGTGTCCTCGATGGCTTTAATCTTGTCGAGATTGACTTCAACCCCCCTTTGTGACACTAGGAAACCCAAAAATTTATCGGAACTGACTCCGAACGCACACTTTTCGGGGTTAACCTTCATGTTGTGCTTCCTTATGATTAACCTTCATGTTGTGCTTCCTTATAATATCAAAGGTTTCCTAGAGGTATTTTATATGGTCACCTGTGTTCCAAGACTTAACCAGCATATCATTCCATTATTTTCCCTATTTGCTTTTTGAACATTTTGTTTATGAGCCTTAGATAAGTGGCTTCAGCATTTTTAAGCTCGAAAGGCATCACAATGTAGCAGTATGTGCCAAAGTTTGTTATGAGCAAAGTTTTTTCTTGATCCTCCAGGTTCATCTTAATTTGGTTGTACCTAGAATAGGCATTGAGGAAACTCATCAACTCGTGTCCGGTTGTTGCATCAATCATTTGATTAATGTTTGGAAATGGGAACAAGTCTTTGAGGCATGCCTTATTCAGATCCTTATAGTCTACACACATATAAAATTTATTATACTTTATTGGAACTACTACTATGTTAGCTAGCCAGTCGGGATACTTTACCTCCTGGATTGAGCTGATATCAAGCAATCGAGTTACCTCTTCTTTAACAAATATGTTTCTGACCTCGGCAATTGGGAGCTTCTTTTGCCTTACCAGCGGGATGCTTGGGTCCAGGCTTAGCTTGTGCATGACCATCTCTAGTGGGATACCCGTCATATCTGCATGCGTCCATGCAAAACAATCAATGTTAGTTTTAAGAAATTCAATAAATCCTGACTTCAGCTCGGGATATAGTACTGTCCCAAGTGAAACATACTCTCTAGAAACTTTTCGAACAATGCCACTTGTTCGAGTTCTTCCGTCGTGGACTTGGTTGCGTCCGTTTCTTCGGTATATCGAAATACCTTGGTACTTGGTAGGATTCCGATGACTCTTCACATTTGTCGTTTTCGTTTGGTTCGGGAGCAGGCGTCGGTTCCTATAATTGGTATGCCACGTGTTCTTCCCTTTACTGCTGGAAAGTGAGACCACGTTCGTTTCCCTTGCTGCTAGTTGATCTCCTCTTATTTGCTTGATTCCCTCTGGAGTTGAGAATTTCACAAGTTGGTGATACGTTGATGGTACGACCTTCATCTTGTGCAGAAAGATCTCCCCTCAGGTTGTCACACTTGCTAAGTTGAACTAGGTGATGAGCTTTGTTGCTGGAATGATACTTCCGGTTAGCTTGGCTTGCTCCAGCACTGTCCATTGAATGATGTTGGCTGAACATCCTAGGTCCACTAAAACACGTTTAATTCTAAAATCTAGAACGTTAAGATAAATTATGAGGGCATTGTTGTGCGGTAGTAGAAGTCCATTAGTGTCCTCTTCTGTGAAGGTGATGTCATCCTCGGTGACTTCCCTGAGTCTCTTGCTATGAGTCACCTATACTTTTATCTTTTTTACTGCCGAGAAGGTTACACCATTGATCTCGTGTCCCCCAAATATCATGTTGATAGTTAGAAGGGGAGGGCCTTCACCTATCTTCAAGGGCTTTGCGTTGTCCCGGTTGCGACCGTAATTATTTTTAGCCGGTCGCTTAGGAACTCTCTAAGATGGTCATTTTTAAACAATGATTCCACCTCATCGCGTAGATGTCAACAGTCCCCAGTCTGGTGGCCATTATCCTACGATACCCGCACCACATATTAGGATCCCTCTGGCTGGGATCAGATCTCATCGACCTCGGGAATCATGCTTCCTTGATGTTCCTCATCGCCAATACCAGCTCCACTATGCTGACATCAAAGTTGTATTCGGATAGATCGGGATAGGTGGAATCCTGGGAACCCGATACCTCTTTATCTTGTAATGATATATTGTTTCGGCCACGGTCAGTTCTTCCAAAGGGAGAGAACCTATCCGCCGATCGGAACCCTCTACCGCATCCTTCGGGCCCTTTCGTAGGGCAAAAATCGATCCTTAGAAGATCGTCGATATACGCCAAAATCATCCTTCAATTTATCCCTGTTCTTTTCTCGATCCGACCCTTATTTGATGTTAGGAACCCGAGCTGATCATCTTCTATTCTAATATTTGATTCGTAACAGTTATGGACATCTGTCCATGTAGTTGCCTGGAAATCGAGCAAGCTTTCTTTCAGTTTTTGGGAGGCGTCAGAGTTCCTCGAGTTCAACCCTTTAGTAAATGCCTCAGCTGTCTATTTATTTGGCATGGCCGGTAACAACATCCTTTCTTTCCGAAACCTAGTCACGAACTCATGCAATAAATCAGACTCTCCTTATGAAATTTTGAATATGTCCGCCTTCCGGGCTTGGACCTTCCTGGCCCTTGAATGGGCCTTGTTTAAAGAGTTCACAGGCATCTCAAAGGAATATATTGAGTGTTCGAGTAAGAGTGAGTACCATGTCAGTGTCCCCTTCGTGAGGGTTTCTCCTAACTTCTTCAGCAGGACCAACTCAATCTCGTGTAGAGCCAAGTCGTTTCCTTTCACCGTCGTTGTATAGGTGGTGATGTGCTCCTGAAGGTTTGAAGTCCCATCACATTTTGGTACATCTTGAATTTTGAACTGCTTCAAAATTAACTTTGGTGATGCGCTTGGTTTGAACAGCAACTGATGTATTTCTTTGAGTTAGAGCCCTTGAGCACCGGTGGTGCACCCGAAATTTGATCCATTCGAGTGTTAATTTCCCTCATAAACTGCATGAGCTCGATTTTGAAGGGATCATTACTGTTGTTATTACCAGATCCAGTGCCGATTCCCCCGACCCCATAGAAGCCAACCTCACCCCTCAGGGAGTTGTTATCAATCCTTTGAGCTGTCTGATTTGAGGAAGAATGGGGAGGAATTGGGCCTCTTCCATTCGCATTGTTGGAAGCACCCAATAATGCTTGCCGTAGTTCTATCATGGCATAGTATTGCCGTGAGAGATGGCCCATTATGGCCTTTTGTTGTTCTCCCAAGATCCTCACCGTTTCTGCATTGTGCTCGTCTTCAACATCATCAGGAGTTTTGTCACGACCCAAATCCTAACCTATCGTGATGACGCATATCGTGGTACTAGGAAAACCGAAATTTCCAAAATACTTCCAATATTTAATATAAAATGAATTAAGAAATTTAAAATAACCGGATTTTTCATAAAAAACGGGTAAACCAAAACATAAGTGCAGAAACATAACTCCCAAATCAGGGTGTCACTAAGCTCATGAGTATCTATACAACCAGACTAGAAAGAAGGGCCTACAAGAGTCTGTATCAAAATAGAAATAAAGAAAGACAAGGAAGGAGAAATAAGGACTGCGAACGCCGGGCAACTACCTCATAAATCTTTGACGATCCACCATGTAGGAGATCAACGCCTACCGTGTCCGGAAATACCTGGATCTGCACACAAAGTGCAGGGTGTAGCGTGAGTACAACCAAGTCAGTAAATAACAATAATAAATAAGGAACTGAAAGATAGTGATATGCTACACAGTTATAGTTCATTTCAGTAATCTCAGCAAGAAAGTAGACATCCTTTAAATCCGACAATTTAAGTCAAATCAGTTATACATTACCAAGTTCATGTAAAACCGGATACAATATCTTCTAGAAATTTTAAAATAGTGACATATATTAGCTAAGTGCAGCAACAAATGAAAGCAAGTACAACCTCTCGGGGAAACAATCACTCAATCTTTCTGAATAACTCAATCACTCGGCTCTCATCCCTCAACACTCACACTCAATAGGTACTTGCGTTCACTGGGGGTGTACAGACTCCCGAGGAGGTCCTTCATCCCAAGTTCTGTGTCACTATGGCGTGCTATGTCACTATGGCTTTCACTAGGGGTGTACTCGACACTCAGGCCCTAACCGAGTCACCAACCTCTCCAATCTCTCGGGCTCTCAAAAATCATACAAATCAGCCCAAACAGAGATAATAACATGTATCAACAAGAAACAAGAAAAGACAGAGATATGATACACAAGTAAAACTGTGACTGAGTACAAGACAACAAATAATAGCTAATTCAACAAGTATACGACCTCTGCAGGTCCCAACAGTGTCATCATATAGCTTAAGCATGATTTCTAACATGATTTGTAGTCAAATTTCTATAACACAGGGAGAGCATATAACTAACAACAAGTTATTCAACTTTACAGTTCCATGGAATGGACCAAGTCCCAATTCCTATGGTGTATGCCCACACGCCCGTTAGCTAACATGTGCGTCACCTCTAAACCAATCACATAACGCATAATCTGGGGTTTCAAACCCTTAGGACTAGATTTAAAACTGTTACTTACCTCAATCTGAGCAAAACTCTACTCTAAAATGCCTTTGCCTCTCAAATCGGTCTCCAAACGTCCCGAAGCTAGCCACAAGCAGTACAATACAATCAATATAGGCTAAAAGAATCAATTCCACAAGAAAAATACGAAATTATAGCCAAAATCCGAAATCGGCTCAAACTCGCCTCCAGGCCCATGTCTCAAAATTCGATAAAAATCACAAAATTGAAAGCCCGTTCACTCACAAGTCTAACCATACCAAATTTACTCAAATCTGATAACAAAATCCCATTCAAAACCCCAAAATTCTAGCCCAAGAACTCTTCCTCTTTTTGTTTTCCCCAATTTTCCACCCCAAATCATAAATTAGATGATGGAATTAAAGGCATAATCATGGAATTTGCCCAAAATTAGATAAGAATTACTTACCCCAAACACCCACACAAGAATCTCTCCAAAAATCGCCTTCTACTGAGCTCCCACATCAATTTTATGATATGAACTCGAAACCCTCATTTTGAATCTTTTAAATCTGTCCAGATATACCTTTATCGTAATCGCGGAAAATACCTCGCAATCGCGAAGCACAACTACGCTGCCCACACAACCCTACGCGAACGCAGCTTCCCCTATGCGATTGTGGATCACTGCCCGTCAAACCTACGCGATCTCATCCTGCTTCACGTAATCGCATCCTGTTTCATGCAATAGCGTAGAATAATTGCCTGACCTCCTCTTCTGCTCAAATCCTTCCACACTAATGTGATCTTAGCCATGCCTTCGCGAAGCATATCTTAGCACACTTACGCGATCGCGTTCCTGACTCCTCAACCGCATAGAAAAAAATTACCTCTGCCCCAAATAAGCTTACGCGATCGCAAATCAATTCCTGTGATCACGTACAAGGAAACCAGATTTGTAGAACACCAGCAATCTTCGGCTATCAAGCTAAGTCCAAAAATGATCCGTTAACCACCCGAAACTCACCCGAGGCCCCCAAGACCTCAACCAAACATACCATCAAGTCCCAGTACAACATATGAACTTAGTCGAACCCTCAAATAACCTCAAACAACAAAAAAACACGAATTACACATGAATTCAAGCCTAATGAACTTTAAAATTTTCAAATTCTACAAACGACGCCAAAATCTATCGAATCACATACGATTGACCTCAAATTTTGCACACAAGTCATAAATGATAACACGAACCTACTCCAACTTCCGGAAATCCAATCCGACCCCGATATCAAAAAGTCCACTCCTGATCAAACTTTCCAAAATTCTAACGTTTCGCCATTTCAAGCCTAATTATACTACAGACCTCCAAATCACAATCCGGATGTGCTCCTAAGTCCAAAATCACCTAACGGAGCTAACAAAACCATAAAAATTCAAATTCGAGATCGTTTACGCATAATTCAATATCCGATCAACTTTTCCAACTTAAGCTTTCAATTAAGAGACTAAGTGTCTCAATTTACTCTGAAATCTCTCCGAACCTAAACCAACTAACCTGGTATGTCATATAAGAGTTGTAGAATATAAAATGAGCAGAAAATGGGGGAACAAGGCTACAACTCTTGAAATGACAGGCTGGGCCGTTACAAGTTTCCTCCCGTACGTGTCAAGGATATATCCCAGCATGAATCGATGTGGCTATGTCCTCCTTATTGCAGGTGTCACTGATCGAATCCTCGTGTTGAGGCAGCTTTTCTTGTGCTTCAACATTGTGTGTGATGTTGATATCATTAGCTGCCACTTCTCCAATCCCCTTAAGTACCTCAAAAGGTCCAATAAAATGAGGGCGCAATTTGCCCTTCTTCCCAAACCTCATAACATCCTTCATGGGTGAGACCTTCAGCAGAACCTTCTTCCCAACTATGTAAGACACATAACAGACCTTCCTGTTGGCATTGCCTTTTTACCTAGACTGCGCCCCGTGTGAAGCCGCTCCTGAATCAATTTAACCTTGTCCAAAGCATCCCGAACCAAGTCGGTACCCAATAGTCTAGCCTCACCCGGCTCAAACCAACCCACTGGAGATCTACACTGCCTCCCATACAAAGCCTCATACAGAGCCATCTGAATGCTCGACTGATTACTTTTGTTGTAAGTAAACTCCGCGAGTGGTAGAAACTAGTCCCATGAACCCCTAAAATCAATGACACAAGCGTGTAACATGTCCTCTAATATCTGAATAGTGCGCTCGGACTGTCCGTCCGTCTGAGGGTGAAATGCTTTGCTCAACTCAACTCGAGTGACCAACTCTCGCTGCACGACTCTCTAAAACTGCAATGTAAATTGCGTTCCTCTATATGAAATAATAGAAAATGGCACACCGTGAAGGCAAACAACCTCTCTAAGGTAAATCTCCCCCAACTGTTCTAAAGAATAAGTAGTACCAACTGGAATGAAGTGCGCGGACTTGGTCAGTCGATCCACAATCACCCAAATAGCATCGAACTTCTTTGAAGTCTGTGGGAGCCCAACTATGAAATCCATGGTGATCCGCTCCCACTTCCACTCTGGAATCTCTATCCTCTGAAGCAATCCACCATGTCTCTGATACTCATATTTACCTGTTGGCAGTTGAGACATCGAGCTACAAACCTGACTATATCCTTCTTTATTCTCCTCCACCAATAGTGCTGCCTCAAGTCCTAATACATCTTCGCGACACCCGGATGGATGAAATACCGCGAGCTAAGGGCCTCCTCAAGAATCAACTCTCGTAACCTATCTACATTGGGCACACATATCCGGACCTACATCCTCAACACCCCATCACCTCCAATAGTAACATCCCTGGCATCACCGTGCTGAACCCTGTCCTTGAGTACAAGCAAATGAGGATTATCATACTGGCGCTCTCTAATGTGATCAAATAAGGAAGACCGAGAAACCACACAACTGGTTGGCCAAAGCCTGAACATCAACTGCAAGAGGTCTCTTACCAACAAGAATGAATGCAAGACTACCCATATTCACTGGATTCCTACTCAAAGCATCAGCCACCATATTGGCCTTCCCTGGATGATATACAATAGTAATATCATAGTCTTTTAGTAGCTCCAACCATCTCCGTTGCCTCAAATTTAGATCCTTCTGTTTTAACAAGTGCTGGAGGCTACGATGATCAGTAATACCTCACAAGACACACCATAGAGATAGTGCATCCAAATCTTCAACGCATGAATAATGACAGCCAACTCCAAATCATGAACAAGGTAGTTCTTCTCATGGGGCTTCAACTGATACAAAGCATAATCAATTACTCTACCCTTATGCATCAAACCACACCCAATACCGATGCGTGAAACATCACAATATACTGTATAAGAACTAGAACTAGAACTAGAGCTATGGTCAAGGAAGTCTTGAGCTTCTGAAAGCTCTCCTTACACTTATCTGACCACATGAAAGGAGCACCCTTTTGGGTCAATTTGGTCAAGGGCGATGCAATAAATGAGAAACCCTACACGAAGCAATGGTAATACCAGCCAAACCAAGAAAGGTCCGAATCTCAATAGCTGAGGATGGTCTGGGCCACTCTGAACTGCCTCTATCTTCTTCGGATTCACCTGAATACCCTCACTAGACACCATATGCCCCAAGAAAGCCACCGAACTGAGACAAAACTCACACTTGGAGAACTTGGCATAAAGCTTCTCCTTCCTCAACCCCTTCAACACAACCCTCAAATGTTGGGATTGCTCCTCCTGGCTATGAGAGTACACCAGGATATCATCAATGAACACAATAACAAACGAGTTGAGATAAGTCCAAATCACACTGTTCAACAGATGCATGAATGCTGATGGGGCATTGGTCAGCCCAAAAAACATCACAACAAACTAATAATGACCATAACGGGTCCTGAAAGTTGTCTTTAGAATATTCGAGTCCCGAATCTTCAATTGGTGATACCTAGACCTCAAATCAATCTTGGAGAACACCCTCGCTCCCTGAAGCTGGTCAAATAGATCATCAATACGTTGCAAAGGATATTTGTTCTTGATTGTGACCTTGTTTAACTGCCTATAATCAATGCATATTCTCATAGTACCATCCTTCTTCTTCACAAATAGAATGGATGCACCCCAAGGTGACAAACTAGGCCTAATAAACCCCTTATCAAGGAGTTCCTAAAGCTACTCCTTTAACTTCTTCAACTCAGCCGGTGCCACACGGTATAGAGGAATAGAAATATACTGAGTGCCCGACACCAATACCAAAATCAATGTCCCTATTGGGTGGCATGGCCGACAGATCTACAGGAAAAACATTAGGGAAATCTCACACCACCGGAGCCGAATCAATAGTAGGGACTCTACACTGACATCCCTCACAAAGGTCAAATAAGATAGACAACTCTTCCCAACCATCCGCTGGGCTTTCAAGTATGAAATCACTCTACTGGGAACATAGTCTAAAGGACCTCACCACTCAATCTGTGGCAACCTCAGCATCGCCAATGTCACAGTCTTAACGTGACAATCCAAAATAGAATGACATGGAGACAACCAATCCATACCCAAGATTATGTCAAAGTCAACTATACTAAGTAGCAAGAGATCAACTCTAGTCTCCAATCCCCCAATAGTCATTACACACAATCAGTACACACTGTCTACAATAATAGTATCACCCACCAACGTAGATACATGAACATATGAAGCTAAAGACTCACAGGGCATATCCAGATAATAAGCAAAATATGATGATACATATGAATAGGTGGAACAAGGGTCAAATAATACAGAATCATCTCGATGACATACTGAGATAATACATGTGATCGCTGTATCTGAAGCAATAGCATCTGTCTGCCTGGGAGTGCATAGAAATGGGCCTGACCACCACTTTATCAGCCTCCTCCTCTAGGGCGACCCCTAGCTGACTAAGCTCCACTCCGAGCTGGTTAGGCAGGTGGTGAAGTAACTAGTGCTAAAGTCATAGGCTGGCTCCTCTACTGAGCTGGACCTCCCACTAGGCGGGGACATTGCCTCCTGATATGACCAAACTCTCCATACTCGTAGCAACTTCCCGGTGTTGGTGGTGGGGACTGAAGGGAGCCCCAAGCACCGAGATAACTGGTAAAAGGACTTGGTATAGATAAGCCCTGAACCGATGGAGGATGGGAAGAACTCTGAGCTATAAGGGCACTAAGAGATGAGTGACCCTGATGAAAACTATCTAAAGCATGGCCAGATGATGCACCACAGTGAATCGGACGAGCCGTATAAGCATGCTTATCGGTGCGACCCTTGCCGTGGTGGAACTGACCTGCAGAAAGAACACCACTAAAACCACCTGACCCATGAGACCTC
This sequence comes from Nicotiana sylvestris, assembly GCF_000393655.2. NCBI lineage: Eukaryota > Viridiplantae > Streptophyta > Magnoliopsida > Solanales > Solanaceae > Nicotiana > Nicotiana sylvestris. The sequence continues at coordinate 17,952,118 of NC_091060.1, read as the reverse complement.
TTGGCCTCCCTCTCAAGCCCCTCCGGACTGTAGACCATCTCTATCTGCCGAGCAATGTCAATAACCTCATTGAAAGTAGTACCAGATACCCTCTCTCTAGTCATAAGCAACCGTAGCTGAAATGTGAGGCCATCAATGAACCTCCTAATCCTCTCCCTATCAATGGGAACCAACTAGACTGCATGATAGGCCAACTTAGAAAACCTTATCTCGTACTATGTCACAGACATATCACCTCACGTAACTGCTCAAACTGTCTGGGTAGCTCCTCACTACAAGACTGCGGCACGAACTTCTACAAGAAGAGAACAGATAACTCCTGCCAAGTAAGTAGCACTGTACCGGCCATCTTACGCCTCTCATAAGCCTCCCACCAACTGAAGGTAGCCCTAGAGAACTGAAAATAGTGAACGAGACCCCACTGGTCTCGAGAATACCCGCTGTACGGAGCATCCTCTGACAGTTATCCAAGAAGTCTTATGCATCCTACGCCTCTGCCCTATTGAAAGATGGAGGCCGAAGTCTCCCAAACCTCTCCAATCTACGCTGCTCATTATTAGACATAACTTGAACCACATGGCCCTGGGCAGCTGCAACTGGCTAGGCTGGTGGTGCCCCCGATGTTTGGAGTCCCTGTATCACCTTCTCTAGTGTGCAGACAGCTGGAGTCTGAGTGCCTCCCCCAACCTAAAAAGTGGCTTCTATAGCCGGAACAGAGACCGCCTGAGCAAGACTGGTGCACACAGTCAGAATCTGAGCTAAGGCCTCCTGAAGGCCTGGAATCACAATGTCACAACTGGTGCCTGAGCTGGCCCCACTGGCTCACCTACAACTGGAACCTACTCCTGAGCTAGGGTAACTGGTGGGTTTACAGGTGCTGCCCTAGCTGCTGTGCGAGTTGCACCTCTACCCCTACCGCGACCTCTACCACGACCTTGGCCTCTCGCAACCCTGACTGGTGGTACTGGTGGCTGTCCTTCCTGCCCAATAGTATATTTCCTCACCATCTGTGAAAGAATAGAATAATAGAAGTTTAGTTAACAAAATTAATAGATTCACACGACAAGAATTCAAGAATGTGAAGTTTCCTAAGGGTTTGGTAGCCTCTCGAAGATAAGTATAGACATCTCCGTACCGATCTGCAAGACTCTGTTAAACCTGCTCATGGCTCGTGAGACCTATGTAACCTAGGCTCTGATACCAACTTTTCATGACCCAAATCCTAACCAGTCGTGATGGCGCCTACCGTGGTACTAGGCAAGTCGACATTTCCAAAATAATTTCAACATTTAACAAAAAATGAATTAAGAAATTTAAAATAACTGGAGTTTTCATAAAATGGGATAAACCTAAACACAAGTGCGGAAACATAATCAGTGTTTCACTAAGCTCATGGGCATCTATACAACCAGTCTAGAAAGAAGGGTCTACAAGAGTCTGTATCAAAATACAAATAAAGAAAGATAAGGAAGGAGAAACAAGGACTGCGAACACCGAGCAGCTACCTCGTAAATCTCCGATGATCAACCGTGCATGATATCAACGCCCACCGTGTCCTAAAATACCTGGATCTGCACACGAATTGCAGGGTGCAGCGTGAGTACAACCAACCCAGTAAGTAACGATAATAAATAAGGAACTGAAAGATAGTGACGAGCTATATAGTTATAGTTCATTTCAGTAATCTCAACAAGAAAGTAGACATGCTTTCAAATCTGGCAATTTAAGTCAAATCATTTATACATTACCAAGTTCAGATAAAACTGGATACAATATCTTTCAGAAATTTCAAAGCAGTGACATATATCAGCTAAGTACAACAACAAATGAAAGCAAGTATAGGGAAATAGTCACTCAATCTTTCTCAATAGCTCAATCACTCGACTTTAAGCACTCAACACTCACACTCAATAGGTACCTGCGCTCACTGAAGGTGTACAGACTCCCGAGGGGCTCCTTCAGCCCAAACGCTATGTCGTTGTAGCATGCAACCCAATCCATAATATATAAATAGCCATAAGGCTCGTTGCAACATGCAACCTAATATATATATATATATATATATATATATATATATATATGGCTCGGTGCGATGTTAAACCGGATCCATATATATGCATCCCTCAGGCTTGTTGAGGCATGCAAACCAATCCATATATACACATCTAGCTCATAGCTCGGCACTTGGTCACCAACCTCTCTAGTCTCTGAGGCTCTCAGAAATCATACAAATCAGCCCAAATAGAGATAATAATATGTATCAACAAGAAAAAAGAAGATATAGAGGTATGATATGCAAGTAAAACGGTGACTGAGTACAAGACAACAAATAACAGCTAATTCAAAAAATACTTGACCTCTGCGGGTCCCAACAGTATCATCATATAGCCTAAGCATGATTTCTAACATGATTTGCAATAAAATTTCTATAATACAGGGAGATCATATAGCTAGCAACAAGTTATTCAACTTTACGGTTCCACGAAATGGACCAAGTCCCAATTCTTAAGGTTTATGACCACAAGCGCATCACCTAGCATGTGCGTCACCTCCAAACCAATCACATAACGCATAATCCTGGGTTTCATACCCTCGGGACCATATTTAAAACTATTACTTACCTCAATCCGAGCAAAACTCTACTCCAAAATGCCTTTGCCTCTCAAATTGGTCTCCAAACGTCCCGAATCTAGCGACAAGCAGTGCAATACAATCAATATAGGCTAAAGGAATCAATTCCACAAGAAAATATGAAATGATAGCCATAATTCAAAATCGGCTCAAACCCGGCCCTCGAGCTCACATCTCAAAATTCGACAAAAGTCACAAAACCTGAAAGCCCGTTCACTCACGAATCTAATCATACCAAATTTACTCAAATCCAATAACAAAATCCCATTCAAAACCCCAAAATTCTAGCCCAAGAACTATTCCTCTTTTTCCCCAAATTTTCCACCTCAAACCACAAATTAGATGATGGAATTAAAGAAGTAATCATGGAATTTGACCAAAATTAGATAGGAATTACTTACCCCAAACACCCACACAAGAATCTCTAAAAATTGCCTTCTACCGAGCTCCCACTTCAATTTTATGTTATGAACTCGAAACCTTCGTTTTGAATCTTTTAAATCTCCCTAGATATACCTTCATTGCGATCGTGGAAAATACCTCGTGAACGCGAAGCACAACTATGCTGCCCATACTTTTACCCTACGCAAATGTGGATTCCCCCACTCGATTGCGGATCACTGCCCCTCAAACCTACGCGATCTCATCCTGCTTCACGTGATTGCATATAACAATTTGCCTGACCTCTTCTTCTGCTCAAATCCTTCCACGCGAACGCGACTATAACAATGCGTTCACGAAGCACAACTTAGCACACTTACGCGATCGCGTTCCTAACTCCGCGACTGCATAAAATAAAATTACCTCTGTCCCAAATAAGCTTAAGCGATCGCGAATCAATTCATGCAATTGCGTACCAGGAAACCATAACTGTAGAACACCAACAGTCTTCAGCTATCAAGCTAAGTCCAAAAATGATCCGTTAACCACCCGAAACTCACCCGAGTCCCTTGGGACCTCAACCAAACATACCATCAAGTCTAAAAATAGCATACGAACTTAGTCAAACCCTCAAATCACCTCAAACAACATCAAAAACTCAAATTTCACATGGATTCAGGCCTAATGAATTTTGAAATTTCCAGATTCTACAAACGACGCCGAAACCTATCAAATCACGTCCGATTGACTTAAAATTTTGCACGCAAGTCATAAATGACACCATAAACCTTTTCCAACTTCCATAAATCCAATCCAACCCCAATATCAGAAAGTGCACTCCCGGTCAAACTTTCCAAAATTCTAACTTTTTGCCATTTCAAGCCTAATTCTACTACGGACCTCCAAATCACATTTCGGATGCGCTCCTAAGTCCAAAATCACCTAACGGAGCTAACAAAACTATAAAAATTCAAATCTGAGGCCGTTTCTACATAAGTCAATATCTAGTCAACTCTTCCAAATTAAGCTTTCAATTAAGATACTAAGTGTCTCAATTTACTCTGAAATCTCTCTGGACCCGAACCAACTAACCCGGTAAGTAATATAATTGCTGTAGAATAAAAAGGACTAGAAAATGGGGGAACGTGGCTACAACTCTTGAAATGACCGGCCGGGTCATTACAAGTTTCCTCCCGTACGTGTCAGGGATATCTCCTGCCATGAATCGGTGTGGCTACGTCCTCTTTGTTGCGGGTCTCACCGATTGAATCCTCGTGTTGACGCAAATATTTTTGTGTCTCAACATTGTGTGCGATGTCGACAACGTTAGTTGCCATCTTTTACGATTTTTTTCTAAGAAACAAAGAATTAAACATATTAGTAATAGATACAAGGAAACTTAATTACATAACTGTCTAAGCCCTACGGTGGGTGCCAAATTATGTTTTCCCAAAATGGTATAATAGAATTTATAGCGTGGTTTATAGATAAGCGAATCGACTTGATCCCAAAATGATAAAGAAATTAAATAAAATTCAATACTTAGCATTAAAATTGAGATCAGACAACTTGGTTTCGGGAGCAAGACTTCTGAAGGAAGCAATAAGAATGATGTTGGACCAAAAATAAAGTATTATTCAGCTTGGGATAATGTGTAGCATCAATTTGTCAGAATTTTCGTCCTCTACAATGGTTGTTGAAGTCACTATGTAACAACCCGGCCAGTTGTTTCGAGAGTTATAACCCTATTTCCCCATTTCTACTTCTTTTTGTGTTCTTTAGATATTACGATATGTTGGGTCTGGAGTAGTTTCAGAGAGAATTTGAGACACTTAGTCTCTTTTGCGAAGGCTTAAGTTTGGAAAGCTGACGGGATGTTGACTTATGAGTAAACAATCTCAAATGTGAATTCTGATGGTTACGTTAGCTTCGTTAGGTGATTTTGGACTTAGTAGCGCGTCCGAAATGTGATTTGGAGGTCCGTGGTAGAATTAGGCTTGAATTGACGAAAGTTGGAAATTTTGCGATTTTAGTCGATAGTGAAAATTTGATATCGGGGTCGGAATGGAATTCTTGAAGCTGGAGTAGGTTCTGGGGTCATTTTTAACGCGTGTGCAAAATTTCAGGTCATTCAGAGGTGATTTGATAGGTTCCAGCGTCGTTTGCAGAATTTGGAAGTTTAGAAGTTCTTAGGCTTGAATCTAAGCGTAACTTGGTGTTTTGATGTTATTTTTAGTGTTTCTAAAGGTTCAAATAAGTTCGTATGTTGATATATGACTTGTTGGTATGTTTGGTTGAGGTCTCGAGGGATTCGGGACGATTTCGGATGATTGACAGATCAAGTTTGGAATTTGAGGAATGCTGAAGTTGAACTCAGCTGTCATAACTGCACCTGCGGAGTGGGAACTGTAGCTGCGAGCCTACAGAAGCGGAGATGGAGCCATAGATACGGCCAGAGATGAGGTTGGTTGGAAGCGCAGGTGCGAGATTTGGAGCACCTGCGAGAACACAGATGTGGTATTTTGACCGCAGAAGCAGATTTTAAGGGAATAAGTGGGAACCACACCTGCGATGGATATTCCGCAGGTGTAGAGTCGCAGAAGTGACCGTTGGACCGCAGATACGGTATCTCTGCGCAGAAAGTATAAATTGCGGACTTTGCGAATTTTGGTCCATTCTTCACCATTTTCAATTGGTTTTGAAGCTTTTGGGAGCGATTTTGAAGAGGGATTCAAGGGATTATCAGTGAGGTAAGTTGCTTGAGCCCTAATACTCATATATATGGTGATTTCCTGTTGTTTAATCATGTAATTAGTGAAGATTAGGGGTGGAAAATGAGGGGTTAGGGCTTTAGATTTTGGATAATTTGATTTGAGGATTTGAGGGGCCAAATGGAGTCGGATTTTGATGAATTTAGTATGTATGAACTCTTGAGTGAATGAACTTTCTAGTTTTGTGATTTTTGTCGGATTCCGAGACGTGGTCCCGGGGGCCGGGTTTAGGTGAATTTCAAGATTTGTGTCCAAGTAAGCAAATTTTCATGTGGAATTGGTTCTTTGGCCTATATTGATTGCATTGTATTGCTTTTGGTTAGATTCGGGATGTTTGGAGGCTGATTTGAGAGGCAAGGGTGTTGTGGAGTAGTATTTTAGCTTGATTAAGGTAAGTAACAGTTCCAAACTTGCTTCTGAGGGTTCGAAACCCCGAACTATGTGTTATGTGATTAGTGTGAGGTGACACACATGCCAAGTGACGGGCGTGCGGGCATGCACCGTGAGAATCAGGACCTGGTTCATTCCATGGCACTGTTTAGTGACTCTTTCTTGCTGATATCTGTGTTTCTATCACGTGATTAATGTAAATGAGCTGTAAATCATGCTAGATATCATTTTAGGGCTTCACGCCGATACTATTGGGACCCAAATGGTTGTTTCTTGCTGTCATCTCATTAGTTTGATTGATATGCTATACCCGGTCTTATTTATGCATTCCATATCATGTCTCAGTCTCAGTTATTATTATTTGGCACATTATATCATTGTTCCAGGCTAGTTATTGTGAGCTCGTGTGTGAGATTGGAGAGTGATGACTGAGTGAGGCCGAGAACTTAATTATGAGTGATAGTTATGGGATCGAGCTGCACGCTGCAGCGGTTATGTGGATGATTATGATAGCGCTTGGGCTGTAGGAGTCCCTCCGGAGTCTGTAACACAACCCCAATGAGTGCAGTTGATATTATTGAGGGATGGATATTCCCTGGACATGGATCTTATCCAAAGTATTTATACTTGGAGATGGATCTTCTCCATAGGTCTGGAATGGCCTTCCTCGGTAGTGAGTGACTATTGTCAGTGATGTGTATATATTTTGGGATGGATCTTCCCTGGGCCGTATGGCCATATATAGTACCGAGTGGTTGAACACTTGATAGTGGAGGTACACTGTACATTTTCATGCATTCTTTGCATTGGCACGTAGAGATTAGCTGAGCTTTATACATCACATTGTCCAGATCTATATTTACTTTACTGTTTGAGTTGAATAATTAAATTGAAAGCATGCCTACTTTTTCTGTACAGTTTATTCTATTTACCTGTTGAGGTTAAGTTCGTCACTACCTATCAGTCCATAGTTTGGACTTGTTACTTACTGAGTTGGTGTACTCAAGTTACCCCCTGTACCATGTGTGCAGATCTAGGCATCTTTGGCTACGGTAGCGGCTGTTGACTATTCGAATTGCATAATTTCATTGGAGATAGCGTGGTAGCTGCCTGGCGACCACAATCCCACTTTTCTCCTTCTTTATCTTCCCTTTAGTGTATTTTGGTTACTCTCAGAATATGTTAATCTTGCTATCTTTCAGAATAGTTGTAGTAGCTTCTCATGACTTAGTGACACTCCGATGTCAGGCTATTTTTTTCCATATTTTATTTTCAAGTTGAACTCTTTTATGAAATTTCAATATGAAAAAGGCTTTTATATATCTTTTAATGAAATATCGAATTGTTTTGGGAGTGTGTCATCTTGCCTTGTTCCATGATAGGCGCCATCACGACCGAGTTTAGTTTTGGGTTGTGATAAGTTTGTATCAGAGTCTAGGTTATATAGGTCTCATGAGTCATGAGCAGATTTAGTAGAGTCTTGCAGATCGGTACATAGACGTCTATGCTTATCTTCGAGGGGTTGCAGAACTTTTAGAAAAACTTCACATTCTTGAATTATTGTCGTGCGAATCAGTTGATTCTGGTAACTAAACTTCTATTATTCTATTCTCTCACAGATGGTGAGGACACGTGCTACCGACCAGGATGGACGACCACTAGTACTACCAGTTGGGACCACAAGAGGTCGAGGTCGCAGTTGAGGCTGTGGTAGGGGCAGGAGTGTATCCCACACAACAACTAGGGCAGCACCTACATATCCATTAGCCGCCCTAGTTCATGATCAGGTCCCATATGTGGATGCACCAGCGGGACCAGCTTAGGTAGCGGCTGTGCCTATTGTTATCCCAGGTCTTCAGGAGACCTTAGCTCAGATTCTGACCGTGTGCACCAGTCTTGCTCAGTCAGTCTCTGTTACTACTACATTAGCTACTTCCCAGGACGGGGGAGGCACCTAGACTCCCACTGCCCATACACACGAGCAGGTTGTTCAGGGACTTCAGGCACAAGGGGTACCACCAGCACAGCCGGTTGCACCCGCTTAGAACTATGTGGTCCCAGTCATGCCTGATGATGAGCAGCGTATATTGGAGAGGTTTGGTAGACTTCAGCCTTCGACTTTCAGTAGTACATAGGGCGAGGATGCCTAGGGTTTCTTGGACAAGTGTTAGAGGATTCTCTATACAACGGGTATTCTGGAGACCAATGGGGTCTTGTTCACTACCTTTCAGTTCTCGGGAGCTTCCTTTACTTGGTGGGAGGCTTATGAGAGGTGTAGGCCTGTTGATGCAGCGCCCCTTACCTGGCAGTAGTTCTCCGTTCTCTTTCTAGAGAAGTATGCATCGTAGTCCCATAGAGAGGAGCTGTGCAGACAATTTGAGCAGTTGCGTCAGGATGATATGACTGTGACACAGTATGAGATGAGATTTTTTGAGTTAGCTCATCATGCTATTTGGTTGGTTCTTACAGACAGGGAAAGGACCAAGACATTCGTGGATGGCCTTGCATATTAGCTACAGATTCTTATGACCAAGGAGAGAGTGTCTGGTATTTATTTTGAGGAGGTGGTTGACATTGCTTGAGAGATAGAGTCGGTTCACTGCCAGGAGCAAGTTGAGAGGGAGGCCAAGAGGCCTCGAGGATTTGGTAGTTTTGGTGATGCTCCTCATGGGGGTCAGTCCCAGCATAATAATGGCCGACCATTCAGACATGCTCAGTCAGCTTGCCTAGTTCACCGTGGTGCATCATCGTGCCATGGTTCTCACAGTTGTCATTAGGGCCACTAATCTTTCAGTGCCCTTCCATCTTAAAGTTCGACTCATGCACCATCAACTTAGGGTTCATCTATGCTTAGATCTTCTAGTGGGTATCCCGGTGCATGGGGCTACCTTTAGTCCCCACCGCCATTTACTAGGAGAGGTTGCTTTGAGTGTGGAGACTTGGGTCATATCAAGAGATTCTGTCCCCACCTTATGGGAGGTTCATCCCAGCATAGGAGTCAGCCTTCAGCTTCAACACCAATTACTTCCGCACTCGTCCAGCCAGCTCGGGGTAGAGGTCAGTCAACTAGGGGTCACCCTAGAGGGGGAGGCCAATCAGGTGGCAGTCAGGCTCGTTTCTATGCACTCCCTGCCAGACTGGATGCTATTACTTTAGATGCTGTGATCATAGGTATTATCTCAGTAAGCCACAGGGATGCCTCTGTATTATTTGATCCTGGTTCCACTTTTTCTTATGTGTCGTCATATTTTTCTCGTTATTTGGATACGCCCCTATTATTTCATTTGTTCATGTATCTACTCTTGTGGGCGATACTATTGTCATGAACTACGTGTAACAGTTGTATATGGTGATTATTGGGGGTTTCGAGACCCGAGTAAACCTTTTGCTGCTTAGTATGATTGATTTTGATATGATATTGGCCATGGATTGGTTGTCTCCGTGTCATGCTAAGATGGTGACGTTGGCTATGCCTGGTGTGCCCGGATTGAGTGGAGAGGTTCGTCGGATTATGTTCCCAGTAGAGTGATTTCATATTTGAAGGCCCGACAGATGGTTGGGAAGGGTTGTCTTTCTTATTTGGCATTTGTGAGGGATGTCAGTGCAGAGACTCCTACTATTGATTCGGTTTCAGTGGTGAGAGATTTTACGGATGTGTTTCCTGTAGACCTGCCGGGCATGCCGCCGGACAAGGATATTGACTTCGGTATTGATTTGGTGCTGGGCACTCGGCCTATTTCCATTCCTCTGTATCGTATGGCACCAGAGGAGTTAAAGGAATTAAAGGAGAAGCTTCAGGAACTCCTTGATAAGGGATTTATTCGACCTAGTGTGTCACCTTGGGGTGAACCAGTTCTATTTGTGAAGAAGAAGGATGGTACTATAAGAATGTGCATTGACTACACGTAGTTGAACAAAGTCACAGTCAAGAACAAGTATCTTTTGCCTCGTATTGATGATTTATTTGACCAACTTCAGAGAGTGAGGGTGTTCTCCAAGATTGATCTCAGCACAAGGTATCACAAGTTGAAGATTAGGGACTCAGACATTCTTAAGATATCTTTTAGGACCCAATATGGTCATTATGAGTTCCTTGTGTGTCTTTGTGCTGGCCAATGCCTCAATAGCGTTCATGCATTTGATGAAGAGTGTGTTTCGGCCTTATCTCGACTCGTTTGTTATTGTATTTACTGATGATATCCTAGTTGTATTCTCGTAGCCAGGAGGAGCATGTCGAGAGAGTTGTAATGCAACGGTTGAGGGAGGGGAAACTTTATGCTAAGTTCTCCACGTGTGAGTTTTGGCTCAGTTCAGTGGCGTTCTTGGGGCACGTGGTGTCCAGTGAAGGTATTTAGGTTGATCCGAAGAAGATAAAGGCGGTCCAAAGTTGGCCCAGACCGTCCTCAGCCATGGAGATTTGTAGCTTTCTTGGTTTGGCGTGTTATTACTGTTGGTTCATTCATGGATTTTCATCTATTGCATCACCCTTGACCAAATTGACCCAAATGGGTGCTAGGTGGTCGGTTGAGTGTGAGGCGAGCTTTCAGAAGCTCAAGACCGCCTTGACCACAACTCTAGTGTTAGTTTTGCCATCAGCTTCAGGTTCTTATACAATATATTGTGATGCTTCTCAGGTCGACATTGGGTGTGTGTTGATGTAGAAGGGTAGAGTGATGGCTTATGCTTCTCGTCAGTTAAAGCCCCATGAGAAGAACTACCCTATTCATGATTTGGAGTTGGCTGCCATTGTTCACACATTGAATATTTAGAGGCACTATCTCTATGGTGTATCTTGTGAGGTTTTACTGATCATCGTAGCCTCCAGCACTTGTTCAAACAGAAGGATCTCAATTTGAGGTAGTGGAGATGGTTGGAGCTGCCAAAAGGACTATGATATTATTATTTTGTATCATCTGGGAAAGACTAATGTGGTGGCCGATGGATTGAGTAGAAAGGCAGTGAGTATGGGTAGTCTTGCGTTCCTTCCTGTTAGCGAGAGACCTCTGGCAATGGATGTTCAGGCCTTGGCCAATAGGTTTGTGAGGTTGGATATTTCGGAGCCCAGTCGGATCCTAGCTTGTGTGGTTTCTTGGTCTTCCTTGTTTAATCATATCAGAGAGCGCCAATATGATGATCCTCATTTGCTTGTCCTCAAGGATAAGGTTCTGCATGATGATACCAGAGATGTGACTATTGGTGATGATGGGGTATTGAGGATGCAGGGCCGGATATGTGTGCCCCCTCATTTCTAAGATTTATATCTGAGAGATTGTTCTCCTGCATGGTATCCCAGTTTCCATCATTTCAGATAGAGGTACTCAGTTTACATCACAGTTTTGGAGGGACGTGCAGCGAGAGTTGGGTACTCAGGTTGAGTTGAGCACAACTTTTCATTCTCAAATAGACGGACTGTCTGAGCGCACTATTCAGATATTAGAGGACATGTTGCGCGCTTGTGTCATTGATTTTGGGGGTTCATGGTATCAGTTTCTATTGCTCGCAGAGTTTGCTTACAACAACATCAGTCGAGTATTCAGATGGCTCCATATGAGGCTTTATATGGAGCCGGTTTAGATCTCCAGTAGGTTGGTTTGAGCCAGGCGAGGCTTAGGCTTTTGGGTACAGACTTGGTACAGTATGCTTTGGACAAGGTGAAAGTGATTTAGGAGCGGCTTCGTACAGCACAACCAAGACAAAAGAGTTATGCTGACAGAAAGGTTCATGATGTATCTTATATGGTTAGGGAGAAGGTTCTACTGAAGGTTTCACCCATGAAGGGTGTTATGAGATTTGGGAAGAAGGGCAAGTTGAGCCCTCGGTTTATTGAGCTATTTGAGGTGTTTCGGAGGATTGGGGAGATGGCTTATGAGCTTGCTTTGCCACCTAGCTTGTTGGGCGAGCATCCAATATTTCATGTTTCTATGCTCCGGAAGTATATCGACGATCCATCTCATGTTTTAGAATTACTTGTGATTTGAGGTAATTTTCTAACCTTTATTGTGTTTTGAAGCTGTGTAATAATAGATATTCCTGTAATTTTGAATGATAATGTCTCATATTATCATAACTGTCATATCATTTTTTACCCCGCAAGATATATATGTTATGGATGAGGGTTAAAAGAGTTTTTCTAATTAAAATGACAATTTGAAATAAGGATTTATCGTTCAGAGTCGCCACTTGGATTGATTTTTGGGTATTTCAAGTCACCTTTTATTTGAATCCCTATTCAAAGGAAGATTTGACTCTTTTATTATTGGTTTGTAAAAATAAAGTCCGGGTAAGAAATTCTGTTGACCGAAAAAAGGTATAAGGCATTCCCTGAGTCCCGTGGTTCTAGCGCGATAACTTATATCGACTAAAATTGGCTTGAATTAATTTGGATAAACTATGTCTTATTTAGTTTTCATGCTTTGCCTATATCAACTTTTATTGCTTGCATTTATTAAAAGATGCATTGAATAATATTAAATTGTCATAACCACGCTACGCAAGCGAATGCTGATCGAAACAAAATTTATTAATTATCATAATCGCGCCTCGCAAGCGAATTCGAAATCATGACAATCAATTATCCGTAATGTTTACTTAAAAAAACATTTATCACATGTCGCAACTGTCACACCTTCTTTTTCCCGAGGGGATTGAGAGTTTTTCCAATTAAAGTGACACTATTCGAAATGAGATTATTTATTTAGTTTCAGAGTCGCCACTTAGGATATTATTTTGGTGTCCCAAATCACCGGTTTATTTTAAATCCCAAATCAAGAAAATTTTGACTCTGTTCTAAAGTCCGCGAAATCAGAAGATCGGGTAAAAAATTTTGTTAACCCGAAAGAAGGTGTGAGGCACTCCCGAGTTTCGTGATTTTAGCACGGTTCCTCAACTATTAATAATTGACCTAATTATCTAATTTAATACATATTTGAACCTATTGTGCATTTTTACTTTTGACAAATTTTAGTATTTATGGGATTTGTTTGAACAAGCTGGGATGTCACGCACTTATTATTTTTGTACACATTGCGAATCGCGTCACGTGAAACGCACCTGCGATCGACAACATGTTTATTTTTATTATTATTTGAAGTTATGGCCGAGTCATATGAAATATGCACCCGATTGGGGATTATGTATCACGGTTATGCCACGGGAACCGTACCCATAGTCGTGACGATGTAATTACGCGCCTAAAGCAAACTACGATGCTTTTGATTCTATCATTTTTTCTTAAAACTACTTTGAGATTATTGCAAGGTCTTTGCATATGGATAAGTGTAGTGGTATGGGATGTGCGTTTTAAATCTTACAAGGAACTACATAGTTTTAACCTTATGTTCCAACCAAAATGGGGTAGCTATGTATTCAAAGGTTTAGTCTTGCAAATTAGGCTTAATTAGAGCCCTGGCCATAGAGTAGCTGGGCCTTGAAAGATTTCGCCCATTTGGGTCTCAAGCAGACCCTTGTTAATTATCCCCTCAATCATTTGGAGATTTCAAAAATGGGCCAATCTATTACTCAGCCCAATAACGTGAAGAAGGGGGCACACAGATTAAATTTAACAAACACAAATCTCTTTACAACATAGCCTAAATTATCATCATAAAATCATCCAAAATCCACATTAGATTATAATAATCTAGAAACGTAAATTCCATTCATCATTCCTTTTAACCAATAAGACAAATCTCTATATTTAACTTTAATTGCATCCAAAATATTTGTCCAAAAAAGAATAGTCGAAATATTGTAGCCATTATTTTGAAGCAAGAGACTAAAATTATATTGCTTTTAACATTGACCATGTTAAACTATTTGACATATTACAGATCAGAATTGAAGAAGCAACATGCCACACCTATAATTTTCTAACAGATTACAATACCGGTTACGATTACATTCAATGTTACTAAAATCTAGAATAAATAATAGATTCACATGATTTTGATTCCAAATGATCTTAAAACAAATGACCTATAGCTATCCAAACTTCATATGTTCTTATTAACTGTACATGCTTCTCATCAGATTCAGTCTTGAAGGGATTACGTAATCACATTAATTGTACTGTCAATCCTCCAACAAATGTTCAAGCCTTGCAAACATCATTAATAAGGAACTGTAATAGAGCAAACATAGTTATTCAATTAAGAAACTAATGTTAGTTTAATAATACCAGAGAGATATTTTAAGGTCACAAATCACTACTAACAATCTGTCTTTAATAAGCAAATCTATAACAATCTTCATATGATTACTGTATTGAAGCTAAACATCCAATTTATGTTTAAAACCAAACAAACAATAAGATTAAATACTGCAGCAAATAACTTCAGAGACAAACAACCTATATTTTAATATGGATCAAAACAGATTACAAGTGAGAGGTGTGTACCTAAACTTGTAAATGAAGCTGAATTTTTGCCAAGTAAAAACCAAGGATTATAGCTAACGACACAACTCAAAACAGAGCGACAACAGAAATCAGGATGATAGTTTGAATTCCAGATAAACAATAGCAACAATAAAACCAGCAATTTCTTCAAACCAAACCAAACTTTGAACCCAGAAATGATGCAAGAATCCAAAGAGATTAGAAACAGCTTTCAATCTTTCCTTTTTGACTATATCTTACTCTGATTTTGGAGTGTTTTTAACAGCTGTTAAACTCAAATTTCAAAGAAAAACCTGAATTTCTAGCATCCGTGACTTTTTTCTGTCTAAGATCCCCCTAATGAATGAGAAAAGGATCCTTTTATAGAAGATTTTAGGGTAACAAAAACCTGATTTTCTAATTCACTTTTACCCTTCAAACTTTTGTTATTTGACTCCTAGGCCCCAAAATCTAAGCTGTTTCTATTTTCTTTTGCAGATATCAGCCCTTTTATTTCTTATAAAAACTTCTTTTTAGTTGTAACAGAAAAGATTCCTCAAGTCATAACCCCTCAATGCCCTTTCTAAATCTTCATTTTTACTCTTTCTGTCAGATTTTAAACCAAACTCAGATTGGGCCTGATTCTCAACCCAATTCACACTCTTAACCCAAAGCAACTGATCCATTCTATTGAAAATATGCACCATCGTTTATCAATTGAAAATAATTCAAAATTCTAACTTAGTCCTTATGAACTACTACTTGCTGTAGAATCAATTCAAAAGCTAAAAGGAATGATCATCAATACCTTATTCTAGTGCTGAACAAATAATGATTAATGCACACAATTGTCAATAATTGAGCAAACTTAAACATTTCATCAAGATAAAAAAAAATGCGGCCAGTAAAACAAACGAAGGTGGAACACTAAAAACATGGAAATGTTGGGAAGCAAAAGATACCTTCAAACTCCAAAATTGGGGTGATTGGAACTTGACCGGTAGGTAGTGTTCGACCACAACTCGGCGACATCGAAATGGGCTCAAACTAGCATTAATCAATTGCTCGTATTAAGAGCAATTGATTCTCGTAAGTTCGAGTCCAAAATGAGTAAAAGAAAACATCATAAAGAGATAACCTTAGGTTTTCTGTAATCTCAGATTTGAAATTCGGTGACCTTGTTGAGGATTTTAGGAAATTAATGGGGGATTAGATATGGGGGAAGGCTGAGGATTGTCTAGTGAAAATTTGGAGTGGTTTGGCGACGAGCCGCCGCCGTGGGGCAATTTCCAGTAACGACGGGACAAAGAATGAATGAGATGAAGTGTGAGGAGGTACCTGGGGTTAGATGGGGGAATTTCGAACAGTTTTAAGGGGGGAGGGGCTTCAGTTCACAGCCGTCTGATCTTGATCAACGAACGACTACGATGGAACATGACAAAACGTCGTCGTTTCGCTTAGAGGGGGTGCTTGACCGGATTTTTGGGAGGTCTGGACTTGGGGTGACTTAGGGTGGCTGGGCTATTAGAATTTGACCCCGTATTTTGAAGTGGAAAATGGCTTATCTGCTTTTTTCTTTCTTTTCTTTTCCTTTAATTTTAAATCCTACTCAAATTAATTAAAACCTAAATTAAATTCTAATTTAAATCTAATTTATAGAATGGAACTTAATTATATATTTGTACCAATTAAATAATTAATTAACTTAAAATTAATGAGAGAAAATTACTAATTTAAAACTAAAAGCTAGAAATTTAAAAATGACCATTATTTTGTGATTTTTGTTTAACAATGCAATTAATTGACAACTTAAATCCTAAAAATGTAAATAAAAAACCTAAAATGTAATGCATGAAATTTTTGAATATTTTTATGGTATTTTTCATGATATTAAAATATTAGATATGCAGAAAATGCAGCTAAATGCAAATAAACAATTAAAGAGGAATTCCTGAAATTCTATAAATTCAAAAACAATTAGAAAAAAATTATTTTTTTGGATTTTGTAGGAATGTTTTTGCAGGGAAAAAATTACGTGCTCACAGCTGGCCCTCTTTTCTCGGAAACATGAAGAGTTTTCGAGCAAAGATAAAGTGAGTTGTAACACCCCGTAAATTTGAATCAGTTGTGGATGCATTAAATGAGCACTAATGTGATGGTTATCAAATGGATATGATAATAAGTGTACTAGGTATATTGTAAGTGATTTGGGGTCCAAGGAGAGACCTAGGTCTAAGTCAAGTTTGAAAATTTCATGGTAGACTAAAATTCCAAATGAGCACGCACAAGATCAAAGTTTGTATGAGCATATATACATTTATATAAGGTGTTATGTGGTGAAAAACCTATCAAATAAAATATCTTGGAGTCTAGTTTCTAACACTTTAAACCGTTCATCATTTGGACACTCTTACCAGAAGTTATGACCAAATTACCAAAAGCTGGCATAATTATACACTACTGCGCCGCCCCATGCGGCATGGCTGTGTAGATTTATAGAACACTTCCAAATTTTGTTCTAGACACATATCTCATTACCGCACCACCCCATGCGGCGCCCCTTGCGCCGCGTGTCACGACCCAAAATCTAACCATGGTCGTGATGGCGTCTATCGTGTCACAAGGCAAGCCTATTTCCCAAAATATTACTACTAAACCGATTATAAGAAATTAACAAAAACTTTTAACATTAAAATTTTTCATAAACTAAATCAACTCTAAATATAATATAGAAAAATACGAAAACGAGCCCCAAACATCGGGGTGTCACTGAGTCATGAGCGTCTAAAACCATAAACTAAGACATATAAACTGTCTAACTGTCCAAAAGAAGAAATGACAAGAGGAGTAACAAGGTCATGCGGACACTAGCAACTACCTTACAATCTCCACAGATAGCCGGCTTGAACCCAACGATCACCGTGCTCTAACTCACCTGGATCTGCACATAAAGTGTAGGGTGTAGTATGAGTATAACCACCCCAGTAGTAACAGAAATAACTAAGGAACTGAGCAGTAGTGATGAGCTTAGAAAAATAGTCCAATTATTTATTTTCACAATTTAGAAATAACAAGAATAAACAGGTAAATTCCATAACTCAATAAATGCCACAAAGAAATTAACAGGTAAAATGCAGCAACAACAAAAGTAAATGCAACCTCACAGCAATGTCACTCCATCACTCAGCACTCCACACTCAATACACTCAACACTCTGCGCTCACTGGGGGTGTGTCCGGAAGGGCTTCCAAATCCAAAGCGCTAAGCACAGACAATTCACATGCTACCATATCAATACCTGGATCTGCACGGTCAACTCACGTGCTACGTGGACAACTCACGCGCTATGGTATCAATACCTGGACCCGCACGGTCAACTCACGTGCTATGCGGACAGCTCACGCGCTATGGTATCAATATCCTCACAACCAGGCCCTCGGCCTTACTCAATCATGTACCTCACTAGCCTTACCATCATCAACAAATAAGGGAGCACAACCCACATCAAGTATCACAACATATTAGCAAATAATAGAGACTGAGGTAAATATGTACAATAACTTCTATGACTGAGTACAAATAATGTGAGCATAAATAAAGCCTAAACATGATCTCTAACATGAAGGCAAACAAGTTCAACAACAAGTAAACACATAACCACCGATAATAGCCATTAGGCCTCACATCCTCATAGGACAGACCAAGTCTCAATCACCCGCAGTGCACACCTACAAGCCCGTCACCTAGTATGGGGTATCACCACCAAACAATCACATGATATCAATTTCTCCGCGTTTATACCCTCAAAGCAAGAGTTAAAATTGTTACTTACCTTAACAACGTAAAATCCTATTACGGGATGCCCTCCCTCTGGACTCGGTCTCCAAAAGCTCCAAATCTAACCATAATCATATTAATACCATCACCATGTGCTAAGTAATCAAATTTTACAATAAAAACTATAAAATATGCCAAAAATCCGAAATTTGCCAAAACCCAGCCCCGGGCACACGTCTCGAATTCAGTAAAAAATGACATAATCAAAACCCTCGTCCTCTCCCGAGTCTAACCATATAAAATTTGTCAAAATTGGACTCTGTTTGGTCCTTCAAATCCTCACTTAAAACTCTCCAAAACTCAAACCCTAACTCCCTCAATTTCACTTTGAAATCATCAATCAAATCCCAAAAACGAAGATGTATTCATGAAATATAACCAAAACTGATTCGAGAATACTTACCCCAATATATATGGTGAAAATCTCCTCCAAAATCGTCCAAATCCGGGCTCCCCAACTCAAAATATGATCGAATGAACAAACCATAGTTTCATATATTTTTTGCCAGCTATTCTGCCTCGTTTATCATGCCAAACGATCTCAAAACTCGTATTTTATGCCTCCAATGGATTCCTTGTGACATTCTAGTCACGTTAGGCTTTTGAATCACTCAATTTGCCCTTATAATGAATGAGATATATAGGTTTTAATATTTGCAAATAGTGCAGATTTTTAAATACGCCGTCAGTGACAATTTCGTAATTAATCTGAAAAATCTAGCAACCTAATCCTTAGTAAAATGACCCTAAAATCCTCATACAATGTCCAAATTTGATCATTCTTTTTGCTATGGGTCCGTAATTACGATACGGATCTAATGATTCAATCAAAAAAGAAATCGAAGCTCATTTGTTCAATATGATATCATTTATGCTTGAAGAAACGACGTCGAAACATAAGAAAAACGAGCGCAACACAACCCAAACCTCTCCGAAACTCATCCGAGGCCCTCGGGACCTCAACTAATAATTCCAACAAGTTATATATCACTACCCGAACTTAGTCAAACCTTCAGAACACCCAAAACAACACCAAAACACCCAATCAACCTCGAATTCAAGTCTAAGAATTTCTAAACTTCCAACTTTCGCCAATTCAAGTCTAATTCTACCATGGACCTCAAAATTACATTCTGGACACACTCCTAAGTCTAAAAATCACCCAACGAATCTAATCGAATCATAAAAATCCAAATCCGAATTCGTTTACTCATAAGTCAACTTCCGATTGACTTTTCTAACTTAGCTTTCTAACTAAGAGACTAAGTGTTCATTTCACTCCAAACCTACTCCGAACCCAAGCCTACCAACTCGATACAACTCAACACAACTGAACAACACATAAATAAGCATAGATGGGGAAAATAAGGCTATAACTCTTAGAACAAACGACCGAGTCGTTACACCGCGACTGTGCAAACCTTTGTTAAAACCTTCGGGGGTTATTTTCCCCACTTCATTTGGACGAAATTTAGAGTTTTCCTCCACTCTCTCAAGGCCTCCAACCCATCCCACCTTCAAGGTAAGAAATCCTCTTTATCTTGGTATGAATTCCATCACTTATAGACTAGTATTAATGAAATCTACACATAAAATACTTAGATCTTCAAGAGATTTCTTCAAGAACTCAAAAAAGGTTTTTGTAAGATTTCTTCCAAAAATGTAATCCTACACCCTTAGACTTACATGTTTGAATTTATTAAGGAAATATGAGTATGAATAAGTATTGGAACTCTTGGTATGGTGATTGGAAGCTATAAGTTCCCAATTTAACTACATAGTTATTATAGAGATTAAAAGATGATTATTTAATGGAACTTTGTTGATTGGGTGTGGGTGGATGATCATATATGTGATGTTGGAAGTTATAAATTGGTTAATCATGATTGTGGGATAAATTGTTGATGAATGGTGGTAGTTAGATGAACTAATTATATGGTGATAAGATGTAGAGATTTATGCCTACAAGGCGTTTGATAATATGCCTAAATGGCTTAAGTTATGGAATTTGTTACTAATATTAGTTTCCATTGGATGTTGATATTGTAGATTGAAGGTTCCTAGTATTGTGGATCATTGTAGTATCACTAAGGGGCAAAATTGAGGTATGTGAGGCTAACTCTATATGTTTGGGAATGTTAATGATTCTCCCTACACTACGTTTCTTTTACCACGTCACTAATTGCCTCAGAAATATAGTTTAGCCTTGTTCCTTGAATAGTTGTAGAACTTCTATTCTCTAGCTTTATAACTCGTGCATGAGTTTCATTCTGAACGTTGTGAGCTTAGTGCGTATTCAATATAGACTTGGGTTTGATGCCCCCGAGCCTTAGTATAGATTACTCAGTATGCCATAAACAGTTGAAGTTTCAGTGTTCATAATTAGTTCAAGAATACATGTCTCAATCTAGTCCTATTCAATATTCCAGTATCATGTAACTCAGTTGATTCAGTATTTCAGTATCATGTATTGCATTATGATTTTCAGTTTCTGATTTCAAATCCCTGAATGTTAAACACCTGTATTTGGGCCTGAGGCCGTAGTTTATGCTTTATGCATGTTTGGACATGATGCAGTAGTTTATGCTTTATGCATGCTTGGATCTGAGGTCGTAGTTGATGCTTTATGCATTTTTGGACCTGAGGCTGTAGTTATGTATATGTATACTTGTGCCTGAGGCTGTAGCTTGTGCACATATATATTGGGCCCGAGGCCGTAGCTTATTCAGATAAACAAGTTGTTCAACATTAAGAAGAGGGAGTATTCATATCCTTACTTCCTTTGTTCAGTTTAGTTTTCAGCTATTATTTCAGTTATTCGTTATCATTTCAGTTACCAGTTATTAGTTCAGTTATCAGTTCAGTTATCAGTTATCAGTTATCATTTCAGTTTCAGTTTCAATAGTTATCATTTCAGTTATTAATTATCAATTCTCAGTTATCAGCTTAGTTTTAGTTTAAGTATTTATAATTTTTTCTTTCAGTTGCTTTACATACCAATGCAATTTAAATGTACTGACGTCCCTTTTTCCCGGGGCCTGCATCTCAGGATGCAGGTAATGATTTACAGGTTGATGATTCAGAGTGCTAGGATTCTCATACCAGCTATTTGGTGATCCCAATTCTTTCGGAGCATTATCATTACCTTACAATCTTTAGTATTTTCAGATAGTCAGTGTTTTCTGTACTTTATTAGAGGCTTCATAGACTAGAGTAACAGTTAGATAGAGTCACAAGCTTTTTTGTGTTAAGCAATGTTGGCAACAGACATGTTTCAGACTTGTATAGTGTTTCCACACTTCGATTTTTATTAGACTTCCAATATATCAGCATATGTTAGTTTATCTTCCGCATTTGGTATGTTATGATATCACATGTTGATTCAGCCATCCATTTGGTTCGCTCGATCACATGTAGTCAGGCACCGAGTGCTGTGTTACGTCTAGGCCCAGGTTTGGGGCGTGACATGAGCAATTACGAGCAATTATTTCCCGTCGGATACTCCATGGGAAACATTTTGAAAACGTTTGACTGAACCTTGCTTCGGAGGTTGCCTACATATGCTTGGCTATAAAGGAATCAGGTCAGTGTAGTTTTGAAATTTTTTGTAGCTGGGACTACCGAGAAGCTGTGATTTCACTGCTGTTGCTGCTGTTACTTCTTACTAAGCTCCTTATTACACCAAAGTCAAAATGAAAAAGACTAACTAAGCCTATCAGTAACGAGTTACATGATTCCTATCTCTGGATTTTCTAGATCTTGATCTTGAGTCTTGGCTAGTTCCTCACGCACACTTTAACCTGAATCTTGATGCTTGCTAGTTGCATGTGCTAGTTCATTCTTCTATGGTTTCTTAGGATCAAAATGGGACATGAAAAACTCATGAATTCAATCATGTCTTGAGCAGTCCACATCTTTTCTCCGCTTCTGCACTTTGGATTCACTTATTTTCTTTTCTTTTCTTTATTTTGAATTAAGACGTCTTCTTTTGGTCATCTCGAACCTTGTGCCTCGACGTAAAAACCTTCTCTGATACAAAAACAAACGAACAAATGAATTTTTTCTGCCCCAGTTTTCACTAGAAAAATTTCGTGAGTTATTTGTAACAAAACTCTATACTATTTTATTACTAAAAGCAAATAAAAGGCCGAGATTGGTGTACCTTGAGAAAACAAAGACTAGGGAGTGGAGACCCTATGTCTAAAATGAAAATAACTAGGGAATGGAGACACTATGTTGGGAAAAGCGACTAGGGATTAGAGACCCTATGTTGGAAAAGCAACTAGGGAGTAGAGACCCTATGTTGGAAAAGAGACTAGGGAGTGGAGACCCTATGTATAAAATAACATCAACTAGGGAGTGAAGACCCTATGTTGGAAAAAATACTAGGGAATGGAGACCCTATGTCTAAAATAAACATCAAGTAAGGAGTAGAGACCATATGTTGGAAAAGAGACCAGGGAGTGAGACCCTATGTCTAAAACAAAATTCGACTACGGAGTGGAAACCTTATGTTGGAAAAGCGACTAGAGGGTGGAGATCCTATGTCAAAAATAAAATCAACTAGGGAGTGGTGACGACCCTATGTTGGAAAAGCGACTAGGGAGTAGAGACCCTATGCTTAAAACAAAATCAACTAGGGAGTGGAGACCCTATGTCTAAAATAACATTAACTAGGGATTGGAGACCCTATGTTGGAAAAGAGACTAGGGAGTGGAGACCCTATGTCTAAAATAACTTCAACTAGGGAGTGGAGACCCTATATCCAAAACAAAATCAACTAGGGAGTAATAACCCTATGTTGGAAAAGCGACTAGGGAGCGGACACCTGATCATGCCCAACTATGCCTTGTAAAAAGGACTATGCGGTCGCTGCAAATATAGTCTGGTTCAGGTCTGGAGTCGAATCCTATAGGGAACTAACCTATTTACTACAACTTTTAGTACCGCTAGTGATAAGCTCAGACAATTACCAGATGCAAAATTTTAATTGATAATGGGCAAGAATTATTTAACTAAAGAAAAATGACAATAAAAACTATCAATAAGCAAGAGTGAAGTTGAATTCAATGGTAAAAGGATCCAGGGTTATTGATTTTCCCAATTGTCGGCTTAATTCCTGACACATTAGCTATAATCTCGCCGCAATAATCTATAAGGATGATGAGTTCTTGGTTACCGTATTATCTCTCGATCAATTACGATAATTTACTAGAAGCATTCTCTCGAACTACTCTAGTTAACAATTTATACAACTCATAATTATCACACCAAAGCTTCGTTATCTCTAATCTCGCTTTTAAATTGAAGTAATTAATCTCTTAACTAACCCGAAAGTGACGTTGCTAAACAACAATCTAATCAAGTGTTCTTTCTCAAGCAACACAAGATAACTAGACACGATTAATCAAGCGCCCTTTCAATTAATCACAAGAAAACACATAGTTGAACAATTATAGAATAAAAACAGCTCAATTATATCAAAAGGTAACCAGGACTTTATCCAACAATTGGTTCCATCAACCTTAGATGACGGGTTTAGCTACTCATACTACTAAACAAGTGTCACACCTCCTTTTTACTACCCCGAGAAGGGGTATAAGGAAGTTTTTTCCAATTTAATTGACAATCGAAACGAGATTATTTTATTTAAAATTCAGAGTCACCACTTGGGATAATTTATGGTGTCCCAAGTCACCGGTTTAAAATCCCTAATCGAGGAAAGATTGACTATGTTTTATAGTTCGCGAACACAAAAATTCGGGAAAGGAATTC
Source organism: Nicotiana sylvestris (assembly GCF_000393655.2). Lineage (NCBI taxonomy): Eukaryota > Viridiplantae > Streptophyta > Magnoliopsida > Solanales > Solanaceae > Nicotiana > Nicotiana sylvestris. The sequence continues at coordinate 17,927,959 of NC_091060.1, read as the reverse complement.
TGTTAACCCGGAAGAGGTGTTAGGCATTCTCGGGTTCCGTGGTCCTAGCACGGTCGCTCAACTATTATTATTGGCTCAATTATGTGATTTAACTACACATTTTAAAACTATGTGCCCCTTTTAACTTTTTAGCCGCTTTTAATATTTCGAGAAAATTCAAGGATATTTAAAACACGTCGTAAGCCATGCTACATGAAATGCACCTGCGGTTCACGATATGTTCTATTTAACCTTGTTGGAAATTAGAATTGGGTCACATAAAATGAACACCAAAGCCCCTTTAATCTAATTTGACGTAGTTCAGCAATCCAATTTCTATATTTTGACAAAATCATGTTTAGCTATAACCAATTCGAGTAAACACGAGCAGATAACCAAGCGAGAAAATTCAAAACCACAGAGAACAATTACAGAAACAACAGGATCGCATCACCAAACAAATAATTAACATTAAGCTTGAATAAAACAAATAGAGGATGAAATGGTTGACCTCAATATAGCCGGAAAATAATCGTTCCGATGCTTTAAATTAAAAAATGTGACGAACCGCGGACGGAACCCGAATTAGCACCGGAAACTTAACCAAACACGGATTCAAATCCAAGCTGATTGGCTTCACTGCCTTTGCTATCTTGTCCGTGATCTTTGTGTGCCCAGTTCTCTTCGTGTGCAAATCACTCTCCATTTGGAGCGACAAGGTTTGCCACAAGCGGAGCATACGAGATTAAGAATAACTTCGGTGGACTCACTGAAGTTAGCACGAGAAGTAACTTCAACGTGTTCCTGCAATCCTTCTATAGATTTGTAGAGAGTTCCCCAATCACCACACTTCAGTGATAACCTAGGGTTCTGTTAGAGCCTCATGAATAAGAAGAAACCTTGCTTTATTTAGGTTCTCTTTTTCTTTTAAAAAAATGGCTCAAACATGTTCTCTAAGGTTGGGTCTGTTGGTTTTTTGTGTATGAAAAAGGAAAGGTGTTGAAGCAGGAGACGTGTGAGGGTGTGCTATGTTAGCTAATTGTGGTGAAGATCGGCGGCAGGAGGGTGTTCGTTGGTTACCCGCAGATTGAAGAAGAAGGACGACCAAGGGGTCCTCTGTTGTGTTCCAGCGGCTGTTCACATCTTAGGGTCTTTAGGTTTTTGTTTTGTCTGATGCTTCCTTTTGTTGAAGAAGATGAAGGTCTGTGTTTTTTGTTCTAATGGTCCTTTGGGGTGATGGGTGGAATATGGAATATGGGGGGGGGGGAGGTCTCTATGGTTGAAAACGGTGCTTCAAAAAAGAAATGTCTAGGTCTGATTTTTTTGGTCTCCTCCAGCTGATTTAGGCGGTAGGTCTATGTATTTTTATGTGTATTCTCTTTTTTTCCTCATAGGTCCTTAGAGTCTTTTTATTTATTTTTATTCCCAAGAAGAGTCTAGAAGGGTCCATAGGGTTAGCTTGATGGGTATTGGGTATTGGACTTAATGGGCTAATCTGAATTGGGCCAAAAATTGGGCTCTACAGCTCCTAAAATTGTGGTCCAACACCTTAATTGACTCCTTTTAAAATAAGATAAAAATACTACACAATGCAAAAGCTAATCCTAATTAATTAAATTAAACTATATTAAAACAATGAAACTATTATATATATATATATATATATATATATATATATTGTATTTTCTAAATTATATAAAGATAAAAATAAGGTACTATTTGTATTTTTAAAATTTATGAAAGGTACATAAACTAATATTTTTTTGTAATGTTCATTTTTCTTGTAATAAAATAAAGTAAAAGCGTCAAAATTAGTTGAAATAGCGATATTAGGCCTAAATTAAATATTTACATGCTAAAATATAAAAAAGCTTGGGGAGGATCAAAATCACATGTCTACAGCTGCCCCTCTTTGACTTGAAGCGCGAAGAGTTTTCAGACAAAGAACGACTAGACAGGTTTTTGACCTGACCCTTATTTGGAGAGACCAAAACTAAGAGGAAGGAGAATGTGACCGAGCCCTAGTATTTGAGCTGCCTACATATCCTTGGCTATAAAGGAATCAAGCTATGTGTAGTTGAGAAGTAGAAACAATGATGGAGTATACTGAGGTGAAGAGCCAGTCGAGGTGCCGTTCCGTCGAGGTTCCGGTCCGCGGTCCTGTTATTACATCAAAAATAAAAAAAAATGAAAAAGACTAGCTAAGCCTGTCAACTACGAGTTACAAGATTCCTATCTATAAATCTTCTGAAGTTTGATCTTTAGTCTTGAATGGTTCATCATGCAGACTTTGGATTTGAACCTTGACGCTTGCTAGTTGCAGGTGCTAGTTCGTTCTTCTTCAGCTTTTCGGATCAAAATCGGACATACCATGCTTGTGACTTCAGTCATGTCTTAAGCAACTCACATCGTTCATCAATTTTGCCTTTGGATTCACTTTTTGCCTTTTTTATTCTGAATTGTGACTAACTTCTGTTGATCATCTCGAACTGTTGATTCGTATTCTTGCCGCGAGCTTCTTTTGTTGCTGACTTGAATTGCATTCTGAAGTGAATTCCCTTATTCTCCAGGCAGCGCCTGATTGCCAACATTTAAAATGTATTCCCTTGTTCTCCAAGCGGGCGCCTGATTACCAAAACTTGAATTGTCTTCCCTTTGTTACCTTAAACTGTTTTCCCTTGAAACTTGTGCTGTCATCCTTTGAACATTGCTGCTTTCCCTTTGTTCTCCAGGTGGGTGCCTGATTACCAACATTTGCACTGTTTTTTCTTGAGACTTGAACTGTTTCCCTTTGTTCTCCAGGTGGGCTCCTGATTGCTGTCTTCCTTTGAACATTGCTACTTTCCCTTTGTTCTCCAGGTGGGTGCTTGATTACCAACATTTACACTGTTTTTCCTCGAAACTTGAACTACTTCCCTTTGTTCTCCAGGCGGGCTCTTGATTTCTAACACTTGAACTGCTTTCCCTTTGTTCTCCAGGTGGGCTCCTGATTTCCAACACTTGAACTGCTTTCCCTTTGTTCTCCAGGCGGGCTCCTGATTTCTATCACTTGAACTGCTTTCCCTTTATTCTCCAGGCGGGCTCCTGATTTCCAACACTTGAACTGCTTTCTCTTTGTTCTCCAGGTGGGCTCCTGATTTCCAACACTTGAACTGCTTTCTCATTGTTCTCTGGGTGGGCTCCTGATTTCCAACACTTGAATTAATTTTCCTTTTGTTCTCCAGGCGGGCTCCTGATTACCAACACTTGAATTGCTTTCTCTTTGTTCATCAGGTGGGCTCCTGATTTCCAACACTTGAATTGCTTTTCCCTTTGTTCTCTAGGTGGACTCCTAATTACCAACACTTGAATTACTTTCCCTTTGTTCTCCAGGTGGGCTCTTGATTAACGACACTTGAATTGCTATTCCCTTTGTTCTCCATGTGGGCTCCTGATTTCCAACACTTTAATTGCTTTTCCTCGGAACTTGATTTGTTTTCCTTTTGTTCTCCAGGTGGGCTCCTGATTGCTGAACTTGAACTACTTCCTCTTGCGACTGCTTTTCCTTTGAACTGTCTTCCCTTGTTTTTCCAGGTGGGTGCCTGATTGCTTGGGCCTGAACTGCTTTCCATTCTTGAAACTCGTGCTGTCTTCCCTTGTTCTCTAGGTGGGTGCCTGATTTCAACAAAACAGACAAAACAAATGAATTTTTCTGCCCCAGTTTGGTAGCTGAGCACATCTGTGAGTATTAATTGAATCTTGTTACCAGAAAATCTCAAAGAATTTTAAAAGCTAGATCCCATTATCCAGGAGGGTCCTGAAAACTCCTAGTTAAATGATAGTTTTAAAGCTAAGTTATATTCCCTAAAGGTACGACTTCAGCTAAATCTTGTTATCTATGAAGACCTTAAAACTAAATCCCATTATCAAGGAGGGTCCTAAAAATTTCAAATTGAATCCTATCCTAAGAATGAAAACTTCAAAGCCAACTTATATTTCCTCAAGGTAAAGCTTATGCTAGATCTTGTTACTTATGAATGTTTTGAATTTTAACTAAGTCCCATTGTCTAGGAGGGTCTTGAGAACTTTAAATTAAATCCCATTATCCAGGAGGGTCCTGAAAACTTTAAATTAAATCACATTGTCCAGGAGGGTCCTGAAAAGCCGATGTGACGACCCGACCGGCCGTCTTAAGAATTTATGCTCCGATCCCCTATTAACTGATTTTCCCAAGTTTATTTCTGCTAATTTGATTTTTCGGGATGTTTGGTTTTGAGTTTCGGAGAGTTTAGGGACACTTAGTCCCTAAATGAGAGCTTAAGTGTTGGAAAGTTGACCATAGTCAGAACAGTGTGAAGGCAGCCTCGGAATGGAAATCCGATGGTTCCGTTAGCTCCGTTGGGTGATTTTGGGTTTAGAAGCATGTCCGTTGTGAAGGATGGAACCACAGAAGCGGCTTAGGAGCCGCATCTGCAATGTCGCAGATGCAGAAAAAGGGATCGCAGAAGCGAAAATTGGGACTTAAGTGGAAAACCGTAGATGCGGTTCAAGGACTGCAAATGCAGTATCGCAGAAGTGGAAATTAGGCCGCAGATGCGAAAATGCCCGGGCCAGAACATATAAATAGTTGCCTTCGCGAATTTGAGCTATTCTTTCACCATTTTCATCCGGGTTTGAAGCTTTTGAGAGAGAGTTTTGAGGAAAACAAATGGGAATCACTTGGAGATAATATCCTTGACTTCGTAACTCGTTTTTATGTGATTATAGACCTAATTAGTGGTGAAAAATTTGGGGAAAATGGGTAATTAGAGCTTGAGTTTAAGAGACTTTTCAATGAGGATTTGAGGGGCCATTTGAACTCTGATTTCAATGTTCTTGTTATGTGTAGACTCGTGAGAATACGAGGTTTTTGAAAATGTAAATTTCACCCGATTCCAAGACTTGAGCCCGAGGGGCGTTTTGGTCATTTTACATAATTTCGTGTATTAGCTTAGACTTTAATTGTAGAATTAGATACTTGAAGTGTTATTTACATTATGCAATTGAATTAAATAGATTTGGGCCATTTGGAGTCGAGTACTCGTGGCAAAAACGTGGTCTCGGGTTGATTTTTGAGCCGGTTTAAGGTAAGTGGCTTGTCTAACCTTGTATGGGAGACCTTCCCCTTAGGATATGACATATATGATAATTGAGATGCCTTGTACGTAAGGTAACGAGTGCGTACATGAGCTAATTGTTGAAAATTCGGTTTTTACTTTAAATATTTCAATTGAGTTCCTTTTTCCTGCTTATTTATACTTGCGAATTTAGCCTGTTATTAGTTTAGAAAAGCATGTTTAGTTGACTTAATTGCATGTTTGCTTAACTGCCTTAATTGCATTACGTGAAGCATGTTAGGCTAGAATTAACTATTTACTTGGTACGAAATTAGCATTTGGTTGAGTATTTTTGTGTTGTTTCAGTGTGTTTTAATTTAGGATTATGGGATGACATCCCGGGAGATCCCCTGTATGTATTTATGATCTGAAATGAGGTGCGGGATACCAAGAGAGCCCTGGTACGTATATTAAGGATACCAAGAGATCCTCGGGATACCAAGAGATCCCTAGCATATATTGAGGATACCAAGAGATCCTCGAGATACCGAGACATCCCTAGCATATATTGAGGATACCAAGAGATCCTCGGGATACCAAGACATCCCTAGCATATTTTGAGGATACCAAGAGATCCTCGGGATACCGAGAGATCCCTAGCATATATTGAGGATACCAAGAGATCCCTAGCATGTATTGAGGATACCAAGAGATCCTCGGGATGCCAAGAGATCCCTGGTTATCATCCTTGTTATGAGTGGTACTTCCTTGTGGTTTGCCTTGATTTTTATTTCCGTTATTGTACTCTTATTATTATGTGTAGATTCTTACTGTAGATTTTTAATTGTACTGCTTATCTTATCCCGTCATCTTTGTATTTATTTAATCTCAGTAGGGCCCTGACCTTCCTCGTCATTACCCAACCGATGTTAGGCTTGGCAATTACTGAGTACCGTTGTCGTGTGCTCATGCCTCTTCTGCGCTTGTTTTTCGTGTGTAGATCCAGGTACCGCTACTCAGGCCTATCTTTCTTGAGGAGGCGACTGCTCTAGATATTTCGAGGTACATCTGCCGTGTCCGCAGACCGAGAAGTCCCTTTCTATTCCTGCTTTTAGTATTTAGCCCTTCTGTATTTTTTATTCTGTTCTTATTAGACATTTCAGAGTTAGAGCTATGTAGTATTGATCTTAGCTTGTAATTCATGGGTTTCCGAGTTTTGGATTTATGTATTGGTATTGAGAGTTAAACATGGTGTAAGCCGAGTGGCACATTTAAACACTATTACTACTTTATTTCTATTTTAAATTGTTTACTTCCGCAAATTTTTGATTTTTCTTTCGCAAATTAGGCTTCCCTATTCGTAGACACTAGGTGCTGTCACGATGGTTCACGGAGGGCAAACCGGGGTCGTGACAAGTTGGTATCGGAGCTCTAGGTTCATAGGAGTCATGGATCACAAGCCGGTTTATTAGAGTCTCGCTGATCGGTAAGGTGACGTCTGTAGTTATCTACGAGAGGCTATGTAACCGTTAGGAAAATTCCGCTTCATTTGATTTCCCTATTGTGCGAGATTTTTGACATCACGAATCCTAAACCTCTGTCTTCCATTCTCTCATAGATGGCGAGGACACGTGCTTCCAGAGATGATCAGACACTCGCACCCCCTGTGAGAGATCAGAGGTCGGGGTCGGGGTAGAGGCCGAGGACGCGCATGTGGTGCAACCAGAGCACCCGCGCGAGCTACCACCGAGGAGCCACCAACAATTCCAGCCAGAGCCCAGGCACTGGATGCGCCTACTGCTACTACTGCTCCAGCACTTCAGGAGACATTAGCACAGTTCCTGAGCATGTTTGGTATGTTAGTTCAGGCTTGGTTGATTCAGGTTGTACCAACTACTTCACAGATCGGGGAAGGGACCCAGACTTCTGCCACCCCCACTCTAGAGCAGCGAGTTCTCATTGGTTGGGTTTCGGGCATCATAGAGACATAGCTTGTGGTCCCAATTCAGTGGGTGGTGAGGACCTCTCGTCGAGTAGAAGACAGGTGGGTCTAGGAGAGAAAGGACAGACGAGGTCAAGAGAGAGAATATAGGGAAGTGAGGAGACCCACTGGTCCTTATTTTGGAGGAAGAGTACAACATGGTAGAGGTTTTGTGGGCCAACCAACTCAGTTTGCATCTCAGATTTCACATAGTGTTTCAGGTGTTCAGGGGCCTTGGAATACCCGTACCGCATAGTTTCCACTGCCACGTCCTCCCAAAGCTTGTTTTGAGCGTGGTGACACACGCCATATAGTGAGGGATTTCCCTAGACTTGGGAGGAGTGCACCTCCACAGACTTCTCAGCCACAGCATGCCCCGCAGAGTTCACAGGCTATGATTATAGCTCCAGTTGCTACCCCACCTGCTCAGTCAGCTAGAGGTGGAGGTCGGGGAGGTAGAGGTCGTCCTAGAGGGGGAGGCCAGGCCAGATACTATGCCCTTCCTGCCCGTACCGAAGCTGTAGCCTCCAATTCTGTCATCACATGCATTATATTGGTTTGCCATAGAGATGCATCGGTTCTATTCGATCTAGGCTCTACTTACTCATATGAGCCTTTTTATTTTGCTTCACATTTGGGTGTATCTTGGGATTCTTTGAGTTCCTCTGTTTATGTTTCTACTCCCGTGGGAGATTATCTTGTTGTGGACCGCATTTATTGGTAGTGTTTGGTTGCTCTTAGTGGTTTTGAGACCAGAGCCAATTTATTGTTGCTCAGCATGGTAGATTTTGACATTATCTTGGGCATGGACTAGTTGTCGCCCCATTATGCTATTCTTGATTGTCATGCCAAAATTGTGACGCTGGCTATGCTAGGTGTACCGCATGTTGAGTGGAAGGGTACATTAGATCACACTCCCAGTAGAGTTATTTCTTTTCTTAAAGCTCAGCGTATGGTTGAGAAGGGGTGTGATGCGTACTTAGCTTATGTGAGAGATGTCAGTGTTGATACCCCTTCAGTTGATTCAGTCCCATTGTACGGGATTTTCCCGATGTGTTTCCAGCTGATCTTTTGGGCATGCCTCCTGATAGAGATATTGATTTTGGCATCGATCTGTAGCCAGGAACTCAGCCCATTTCTATTCCTCCGTATCGTATGGCACTTCCTGAGTTGAAGGAGTTGAAGGATCAGTTACAGGAATTGCTTGATAAGGGTTTTATTCGGCCCAGTGTATCATCTTGGGGTGCTCCTATCTTGTTTATGAAGAAAAAAGATGGTTCTATGTGTATGTGTATTGATTATCGCCAGTTGAACAAAGTGACATTTAAGAACCGTTATCCTTTGCCTCTTATTGATGATTTGTTTGACCAGTTTTAGGGCGCACAAGTGTTTTCTAAGATTGATTTGTGCTCAGGTTACCATCAGTTGAAGATTTAGGAGCCAGATATCCCGAAGACTGCTTTCAGGACTTGGTATGGTCATTACGAGTTCCTTGTTATATCATTTGGGCTGACCAATGGCCCAGTAGCCTTTATGCATTTGATGCATAGTGTGTTTTGGCCGTATCATGACTTATTTGTCATTGTCTTTATTGATGATATTCTGGTGTATTCCCGGAGTCGAGAAGATCATGAGCAACACCTGAATACTATGCTTCAGACTCTAAGAGAGAAGAAGTTATATGCTAAGTTCTCGAAATGTGAGTTTTGGTTGGATTTAGTGGCATTCTTAGGCCACGTGGTATCGAGTGAGGGTATTCAGGTGGATCCGAAGAAGATAGAGGTCGTGCAGAGATGGCCTAGACCATTCTCAGCTACCGAGATCCGCAGTTTCCTTGGCTTGGCGGGATACTACCATTGTTTTGTGGAGCGGTTTTAATCGATTGCAGCCCCTATGACCAAGTTGACCCAGAAGGGTGATCCGTTCTAGTGGACGGAGGAGTGTGAGGCGAGCTTTTAGAAGCTCAAGACAGCTTTGACCACAACCCCAATTTTCATATTGCCTACAGGTTTGGGGTCTTATGCGGTCTATTGTGATGACTTGAGGGTTGGCCTTGGAGTGGTTGTTGATGCAGGATGGTAGGGTGATTGCCTACTCGTCCAGACAATTGAAGATACATGAGAAGAACTACCCTGTTCACGACCTTGAGTTAGCTGCCATTGTTCACGCCCTGAAGATTTGGAGCCATTACTTATACGGTGTGCCTTGTGAGATTTATACTGACTATCAGAGCTTACAACACCTGTTCAAGCAAAATGATCTAAATTTGCGCCAGATTAGGTGGTTAGAATTGCTGAAGGACTATGACATCACTATTTTGTATCACCCGGGCAAGGACAATATGGTGGCCAATGCTTTGAGTTGCCAGGCAGAGAGTTTGGGGAGGTTGGCTTATTTACCAACATCGGAGAGGCCTACGGTGATGGATATTCAGGCCTTAGCCAGCCAGTTTGTGAGATTGGATCTTTCGGAGCCTAGTCGGATTCTAGCTTGCGTGGTTTCTCGATCTTACTTATTTGATCGTATTAGGGAGCGATAGTATGATGACCCTCATTTGCTTGTCCTCAAGGACAAGGTTCAGCATGGTGATGGCAGAGATGTGACTATTGGTGATGATGAGGTATTGAGGATGTAGGGTCGGATTTGTGTACCCAATGTTGATGGGCTTCAGGAGTTGATTCTGGAGGAGGCCCATAGCTCGCGGTATTCCATTCATCCAGGTGCCTCGAAAATGTATTAGGATTTGAGGCAGCACTACTGGTAGAGGCGGATGAATAAAGATATAGTTGGATTTGTAGCTCGGTGCCTCAACTGTCAGCAGGTGAAGTATGAACACCAGAGGCCGGGTGGGTTGCTTCAGCAAATAGATATTCCGGAGTGGAAGTGGGAGCGGATCACTATGGACTTTGTAGTTGGACTCCCACGGACTTTGAAGAAGTTTGATGCTATTTGGGTGATTGTGGATCGGCTAACCAAGTCTGCTCATTTCATTCCTATGTGTACTACCTATTCTTCGGAGCGGTTGGCGGAGATTTATATCTGGGAGATTGTTCGTCCGCATGGTATTCCAGTTTCCATTATTTCAGATAGAGGTTCTCAGTTCACATCATGGTTTTGGAGGACCGTTCAGTGTGAGTTGGGTACTTGGGTAGAGTTGAGTACAACATTTCACCCTCCGACGGACGGACAGTCCGAGCGCACTATTCAGATTCTTGAGGATATGCTTTATGCGTGTGTGATTGAGTTTGGAGGGTCTTGGGATCAGTTCTTGCCATTGACAGAGTTTGCTTACAACAACAACTATCAGTCCAGCATTCAGATGGAACCATATGAGGCTTTATATAGGAGACGGTGTAGATCCCCGGTGGGTTGGTTTGAGCCGGGTGAGGCTAGATTGTTGGGCACAGACCTAGTTCAGGATGCTTTGGAGAAGGTTAAGGTAATTTAGGATAGACTCCGTACAGCCCAGTCTAGACAAAAGAGTTACGCGGACCGGAAGGTTTGTGATATTTCCTATATGGTTGGAGAGCGGGTTATGCTTTGGGTTTCACCTATGAAGGAAGTTATGAGATTCGGGAAAAAAGGAAAGTTAAGTCCGAGATTTATTGGCCCTTTTGAGATATTGAGACATGTTGGGGAGGTTGCTTATGAGCTTGACTTACCTCCCACCTTGGCCGAAGTTCATCCAGTATTCCATGTTTTGATGCTCCGGAGGTATCACGGTGACCCGTCACACATATTGGATTTCAGTTCAGTCCAGTTGGACAAGGATCTATCTTATGTTGAGGAGCTAGTGGCAATATTGGACAGGCAAGTCAGAAAGCTGTGGTCAAAGAACATTGCATCAGTGAAGGTTCAGTGGCGGGGCCAGCCGTCGAGGAGGCGACCTGGGAGACGGAGCAGGATATGCGCAGCCGTTACCCTCATCTTTTCACAACTTCAGGTTTGTCTTTATGCTCGTTCGAGGACGAACAGATGTTTAAGTGTAGGAGGATGTGACGACCCGGCTGGTCGTCTTAAGAATTCACACCCCGATCCCCTATTAACTATTTTTCCCAAGTTTATTTCTGCTAATTTGATTTGCCGGGATGTTTGGTTTTCAGTTTCGGAGAGTTTAGGGACACTTAGTCCCTAAATGAGAGTTTAAGTGTTGGAAAGTTGATCGTAGTCCGAATAGTGTGAAGGCGGACTTGGAATGGAAATCCGATGGTTACGTTAGCTCCGTTGGGTGATTTTGGGTTTATGAGCGTGTTCGGATTGTGTTTTGAAGGTCCATAGCAAATTTAGGCTTGAAATGCCGAAAGTCAAATTTTTTAAGTTTTCGGTCCGATAGTGAGATTTTGATCTGAGGGTTGGAATGGAATTCCGAAAGTTGGAGTAGTTCCGTAGTGTTGAATGTGGTGAGTGTGCAAAATTTTAGGTTATTCAGACGAGGTTTGGTTGACTTTTTGATCGAAAGCGTATTTTGAGAATTTTGGAGTTCTTAGGCTTGAATCCATGGTTAATTCGAGGTCTGGGAAGGCTGGAACCGCAAAAGCGGCTTAGGAGCCGCATCTGCGATGCCGCAGATGCGGAAAAAGGAATCGTAGAAGCGAAAATTGGGACTTAACTGGAAAACTGCAAATGCGGTTCAAGGACCGCAAATGCGGTACCGCAGAAGCGGAAATTGGGCCGCAGATGCAAAAATGCCTAGGCCAGAACATATAAATAGTTGCCTTCGCGAATTTGAGCTTTTCTTTCACCATTTTCATCCAGGTTTGAAGCTTTTGAGAGAGATTTTTGAGGAAAACAAAGGGGAATCACTTGGAGGTAACATCCTTGACTTCATAACTCGTTTTTATGTGATTACAGACCTAATTAGTGGTGAAAAATTTGGGAAAAATAGGTATTAGGGCTTGAGTTTAAGAGACCTTTAAATGAGGATTTGAGGGGTCATTTGGTCTCCGATTTCAGTGTTCTTGTTATGTGTAGACTCGTGATAGTACAAGGTTTCTAAAAATGTAAATTTCACCTGATTCCAAGACGTGAGCCCGTGGGGCGTTTTGGTCATTTTACATAATTTCGCGTATTAGCTTAGACTTTAATTGTAGAATCAGATACTTGAAGTGTTATTTACATTATGCAATTGATCTGAATAGATTTGGGCCATTTGGAGTCGAGTACTCGTGGCAAAAACGTGGTCTCAGGTTGATTTTTGAGCTGGTTCGAGGTAAGTGGCTTGGCTAATCTTGTGAGGGGGACCTTTCCCTTAGGATATGACATATATGATAATTGAAATGCCTTGTACGTGAGGTGACGAGTGCGTACTTGAGCTAATTGTTGAAAATCCGATTTTTACTTTTAAGAATTTCAATTGAGTTCCTTTTTCCTGCTTATTTCTACTTGCGAATGTAGCCTGTTGTTAGTTTAGAAAAACATGTTTAGTTGACTTAATTGCATGTTTGCTTAAACTTCCTTAATTACATTACGTGAAACATGTTAGGCTAGAATTAACTGTTTACTTGGTACGAAATTAGCATTTGGTTAAGTATTCTTGTGTTGTTTCTATGTGTTTTAATTTGGGACTACGGGAGGACATTCCGGGAGATCCCCTGTACATATTTATGATCTGAACTAAGGTTCGGGATACCAAGAGATCCTTGGCACGTATATTGAGGATACCAAGAGATCCCTAGCATATATTGAGGATACCAAGAGATTTCGGGATACCGAGAGATCCCTAGCATATATTGAGGATACCAAGAGATCCTCGGAAAACTGAGAGATCCCTAGCATATATTGAGGATACCAAGAGATCCTCGGGATACCGAGAGATCCCAAGCATATATTGAGGATACCAAGAGATCCTCGGGATACCAAGAGATCCCTAGCATATATTGAGGATACCAAGAGATCCCCGGTTATCATCCTTGTTATGAGTGGTACTTCCTTGTGGTTTGCCTTCATCTCTGTTTCCGTTATTGTACTCTTATTATCCTGTGTAGATTCTTACTGTAGATTTTCAATTGTACTGCTTATCTTATCCTGTCATCTTTATATTTATTTAATCTCAGTAGGGCCCTAACCTTCCTCGTCACTACCCAACCGAGGTTAGGTTTGGCACTGTGGTGTACTCATGCCTCTTCTGCGCATGTTTTTCATGTGCAAATATAGGTACTGCTACTCAGGCCTATCAATCTTGAGGAGGTGGCTGCTCTAGAGACTTCGAGGTACATCTGCCGCGTCTGCAGATCGAGAAGTCCCTTTCTATTCCCGCTTTTAGTATTTAGCTCTTCTATATTTTTTCTGTTCTTATTAGACATTCCGGAGTTAGAGCTATGTAATATTGATCTTAGCTTGTGATTAGTGGGTTTTCGGGTCTTGGATTTATGTATTGGTATTGAGAGTTGAACATGGTGTAAGCCGAGCGGCACATTTAAACACTGTTTCTACTTTATTTTTGTTTTAAATTGTTTACTTTCGCAAATTTTTGGTTTGTCTTCCGCAAATTAGGCTTACCTAGTTGTAGAGACTAGGTGCCGTCACGATGGTTCACGGAGGGTGAACCGGGGTCGTGACAACCGAGAATGAACTTACCTGAGCCATGCTTTCTTCTTGGAGGATCTCTGCAGAACGAACAAAATTTCTTGCCCCTGAACCATGCGTTTCCTCATGGAGGGTTCCTGTAGATCAAACAAATTTTTCTTTCCCCTTCTCAAACTGCCTTTGTGCTGACAAAATTTGGGCATAAAACTTGAAAAAATTCAAACTTCCAAGTTTTGATTTGGACACAATTTTCGTCCCTGTTTCGAACAAAGAAAACTTGTGAGTTTATAAATATGGTGGTTGGTTTGTGGCCTTGACTTTGAGGGTGATTGCTTCTTCACTTCCCATGATAACTTTGGTTTCAACTCAAAAGACATTGCTTGTTCATTGACTAACCACTTTCTCTGTCACCCTTATCTCAGGAGATACCTCTGATTCGTTCAAACCCAAACCCTCTATCTATTTCATTGTGCTTATGCATTGACATAGACTGAACCTTTGTGTTTCACATGAATCCCAAAGCACGTCAATTGCCACCCACTCAGTGTGCATACTGTTCTTTCCTAACTTAAACCATTGACCTTAGCCTTGAGGTCTATTTCTCCTTCGCTTGCCATGATAACTTTGATTTCCGCTTGGGAGACCTTGCTTGTCATTGGTTAACCACTTTCTCTGTCAACCTTGTCACAACAAATACCTTTGATCCATTCACCCAACATCCTCGATCTGTTGCATTGTTCATGAATTGACATATACCAAGCCTTTGTATTTCACTTGAATCCCAAAGCACATTTATTGTTACCAACTCAGTGCACACACTGTTCTTTCCTGACTTATGCCACTTTGGTGTGCTAGCCAGATCCCGTTTTGTGCAATTGGAAAGCTGGTGGCAAATTTTGAAGTCATTTCTCACTTTTTCTGATCAAACCGACTCAGGAAAAGGAAATAAATAAGACAAAAGGAATAAAGTAAAGGACAATGGAGAGGTGATTCCTAACAAGAAAACTACAAAATAGAAACTTATCAGATGTAGATACCCACTCTAATGACCATGACATGCACATGTGGCCTAATCTGTTAAGCAAGTGTGATGTTCAACTCTTGTTCTACCCCTTGTGAGCACGCGATTTTTGCCCTATGAGAGAATTACTCCGAAAAAATTCAAAATAAAACAATTTTCCTTTGTGTGCAATTTTGAGAATTTTCGTGGCATTTTTGATAATTATTTGTATTTGTCCATGCATGTTTATTTGTTAAATTAATAAAAAATACAAAAATATGTCGCATTTGCATTTAGGATTTAATTCTACAATTAGGAACAATTAAGTTTGTTTTTACAAGAACAAAAAAAAATCATAAAAATAATGTACGTTGCATTTTAGGATTTAATGTCCAAATTGTGTGATTTTATCGTAATTGCTATTTAATTGTGTGTTAATTATTATTAAGAGTTAATTTGCATTTTTATAAATTAATTTAGTTCTATAGGATAATTTAGGATTTTTAGAATTTAGTTTTAGTTTAAGAAAAAATAAAAGAAGAAAAAAGAAGCAATAAAAGAAGAACAAAATCGAATTGGGCCACCTTCTGATTTAAATCAACCAGGCCCAAACCAAATAACTCCCACCGGGTCGACCCAACCCAGTCCGCCCCATAACCCAAACTAATCCCAACCCCCCCATTTTCATTTTTTCATTTTTCATTTTTGAAAACCCTAACCTAAAAAACATCCGCCCCCCTCTTCTCTCCATCTTCTCCAAACAACCCCAAGCTCCCTCCCATGGCTGCTTCTGCTCCCCCTCACATCCCATGGCTGCCCCGTCTTCATCTTCTTCGTCATGGCCGCTGCTTCGTCGCCCAACCAGCAGCAACCAGCTCCCTCACGTCCAGCGACCTCACCTCCAATGGCTGCCTTCGTCGAGCTCCAACCAAACGTGGCTGCTTCTTGTTCTTCGTCCCTATAGGTCCCAAACGACCATCTGCTAAACGGCCTTACGTCCAAACGACCTCTAGCCTTATGTCCAAACAACCATAGCTGCCTTCTCGTCGTCCACCCAAACCACCCGTCGACGACACTGCCAACGACCCCCGCCATTAACGTGCAGCAGTGCTGCTGCAGCTTCTTCGACCATTGCTGCTACTTCATCTCCTCATCCCAAGCGACCACACATAGTTGCTGCTGCTTCATCTCCTCTCTCGTCAAACAGCTGCTCAACACACACACAGAGCCCCACTGCCGCTGCTTCCACGACCACACGCACACACACGGATAGAGCAGCAACAAGAGGTCATTGAAACAAAGTGAGAGATAGACGGAAGAAAAGCGAAGAAGTCCGGTTAAAGTCCGGCGAAGTTCTGTCAAGGTCTCGTTTGGTTTTGTTTGAGTCCATCGTTGTTTGTCATTCGGTGAGGTCCAGTCTGAGTTCGTCGAGGTTAAAAGAGAAGGTGGGTTTTTGTTGAGTCGAGGTCCGGTACGTCGAGGTTGTTGTCCGAGTTTTCCATTTTCGTTCGAGTTCGTCGTTGTTAATTTCCGGTTAGTTGGTTTAAGTTTCATTTTTGACCGTATTTTGTTTGATATTCTCGTATTTGAAATTAGTATATGTTTGATTCTTTTCTTGTTCGTTGTTTATCATTTCTTGATTATTTCTTCATTTTTGTTTTTATTCATTTGTTCTTGTTTAGTTTAATATAGAAGTGTGTTGGTTATAATGTTGTTAGATTTAATTTGAAGTTCAATTGATTATTGAGTTTAGTGATTTGATTGTACTTGTTTGTTATGTTCAATTTGTTACTGTTATTGAATCTGAAAGTATGTTTGTTGTTAAAAAATATTGTTAAGTCAAAATGATTTCAGTTGTTTCTTTATTGTATCATATGGTTTGGTTCCCTGAATCCTTAGTCTTTGTTTTGATGATATTTGACATAATCTGAGTTTCTAGCTTAAATTTGTTGATGAAATTTGATTAAGAATTGGTTATAGATGCTGTATTTTGGTTAACTGATTAGGTGAATTGGTTATAGCTGATGTGGGTAGAATGGTAAATTGTAGTATTTTCAGGGGTAGAATGGTAATTTCAGTAATTTTAGAGGGGTATTTTTGGAATTGAAAATTTGAACAATTGATTAATTTGAGTGTTCTGTCCACTAAGTGCTAATATATTTAAATAATACATTATTTAGTATAGTGGGGGACAAAACATGCGGTAGTGGGGCAATAAGGGAATTAAATAAGGAAAAGATATGTGTTAGTGAGAGTTAATACATTGTTTAATATAGTGGGGGACAAAACATTAGGTAGTGGGATTCAAAAGGGGGATGGGTAGAAGATGGTGGGACATAGTTTAAATGCTTCAAGTTTGTAAATAAATGGGGGGGGGGGTGGAGCTGGACACAAGTAAGGGGTTTTTTTTGGAATAGAAGAGGCTTTCTGAATATTAAGAGGGGATTCGAAAATATTAAAATCATGTAGTTGTTTGATATATATAATGGAACATCTGACAGTAGCTTAGTGGACGAATTGTCTATGTATGCTAGTTAAAATGACTAATGGTGTAGTAGCTCAGCTCAGTTAGTTCGTTATGGTTTGATGATTATCATATCTCAAAAAGCATGTTAGCTGATTTAGACTATTCTTAAACATTCAATAGTTAGCTCATTAAACAAATAGCCCGTTTCGGAACTTGTAGGAATATTGTTTAGCTAGATACTATTGGTTAATTTCAGCATGTAAATGGTTTAGGTTTAAAATTAGATTGCCAAGTTTTTTTTTAATTTGACAAACTGTGAGCATGCATAGTATAATGTAACTAGGTAGTAACATGTGAATGAGTTGGCCCAGGTCTAGTTTTGTTCCGTACATGTTGGGCCTGGGCCCACGTTGGCCAACGGCCTGTCCATATTGTGTTTACATTCTGATTTAACAAATTGTGTTCGGAACCCGACTATAACAACTCGTAAGCATTTAAATAAATTAGGACCTTCTCTCTTTCATTTTTAGAGACAAATTTAATAGAAAAAATGTAGGCACTTTAGGATTATCCTTTTAAAATAAATGAGATGAGCCTCGTCCAATAAAATGCACAAGTTGTGGGGCCCTTACTAATTAGTTAATAATTGTATAGACTTCGGGATCGGTCGTTTAGCAAATTTCACGGCCTTACCCAAAATAATGATATGCTTCGCTTTAGGCGCACCTTTTACAATTTACTTTCTTATACTCGGGTGCACATTTATGTGACCCAAATTCAAATCTCAACAGAGTCAAAATGTGTCGATAACCACGGGTACATTGATGTGACGTGGTTCGAGATACGTTTTTCACAATGTTGTAATTCTCTGTTAAAATAATAATAATAATAATAAAAGCGGTAAAGAGTTTAAAGTTTGCACATAAGTTCATAATTATATAAAATCAGATAATCAAGCCAAATATGACAGTTGAGCAACCGTGCTAGAACCACGAAACTCAGGAATGCCTAACACCTTCTCTCGGGTTAACAAAATTCCTTATCCGGATTTCTGGTGCGCAGACTGTAATACAGAGTCATTCTTTTCCTCGATTAGGGATTAAAACCGGTGACTTGGGACACCATAAATCTCCCAAGTGGCGACTCTGATCCTTAAATAATAAATCCCGTTTCGATTGTCCTTTAATTGGAAAAACTCCCTTCCGCGTCCCTTCACGGCGGCGCGGGGTGAAAAAGGAGGTGTGACAGCTCTGGCGACTCTGCTGGGGACGAGACCTAGAACCACTGGTTCAGGGTTCAGAATTCGAGCTTATGAGTTGTTATATTTGGCTTTATTTATTATTTGATCTTATTACATGTTTTGGCCTAAATGTGCAAAATGATGCTTTTTACCGCTTTGATATTATTTGCACTGTACATATAAACTGTGCCGAAACCTTCTCTTCTCACCTCCGGGGATGTGCTTACTGGTTAAGACTTCCTATTCTGTTAGTGTCATACCCTGAAATAAAAGAGGCTCGGAAAGTTTCTAAGCCGGCTGGCCTTTTGGTTCCCAGAAAGGAGCTCCTTCCTCAACTCGAGTTGTCCGCTCGGGTACACTGTCTAGAACATATACCCAGGTTGAACCTAGAATAACTTGACTTCATGTCGGATCTCTAGTAGGAGCGTTTATTTGCATCATGTTGCATTTGACTTAGGGGACTCAACACAGGGGTTGGGTCTGTCTAGGACAAGCAACCTGAAATGAAAAAAAGACCATCCTGCTGCATCCTGTTTGTTTTGCACATTTATTTGCTTCAGATCTGCATGCTGACCGGTTTCTGAAATCAGTAATTTTTGAAAAATTGTGAAAAAGAGAAAAATAAAAATAGCAGTGTAGGGAGATAACTACTTATTTTTAGAAAAATAAATGTCCAAGTAGTGTTAAAACCCTGCCGAAATTTTGAAACAATGAAAAAAAAATTGTCTTTTTTAGTTTGATTTATTTGAAAAACAAAAGAAAGGAGTCTTGTTTACAAGTTTAGTTTATGTTGGGCGAACTACGCGGGTCTGATTCTCACCGGGTATGAGATACGTAGGCAAACCTCATCGGTTCCGACCCCCAATTTTCAAAAAAAAAAATCAAAAAAAAATTCTTTTACTTCCTTCTTTAGAATTTTTTTTTCTTTGAGACCATAATTTTTAAAAATACAAAAAATATTTTCTTTTAGTTGCTTCTCAAAATCAAAAAAAAAATAATACAAAAATATTTTCATTCTTCTTTCTAAAACTGAAAAAAATCAAAGATTCAAAAATACTTTCCTTTTCTTTAGAAGTACTTCTTTCCTAACTTCAGAATAAAAATCCATAAATGCAAAAAAAAAAAATTCTTCTTTAGAAGTTTTTCTATCGAAATTCCAAAAAAAAACAAAAAATCTTTCTTCTTTAGAAGTCTTTCTTTGCAAGAATGCTGAAGAAAATTAAAATCCACAAATATTCTCTTTCTTCTTTATAAGTCTTTCTTTTGAAAAAGAAAAGTGAAAAAGAAAAGAAAATTCGAAATCCAGAAAAACATAAATTTAGTTTATTTCCTTTATTACTAATCTTTCCGAACTACGCAAGATTTGATTCATGTTCCCACATGATACGTAGCAACCCACATCAGGTTCGATCACCATTAAAAAGAAGTGAAAAATAAATAAATAAAAATGCAGAAACAAAAAAAAATATTGATAGTAATAAGGACCGACTGAGTCCATTCTAACATGTTTTGTTTTGAATTATGAAAAAAGTTGAGGTGGTCGGTTTGTGGTAAGATGGAAACACAAGATCCAAGGAAAATGATAACTGACATCGAAGTTATTACAAGTGCTCAAGAGACTCAGGGTCAGAGGGTTCAACATGAGTCTACTGTGCCGGAGAAAAATAGAATACTGAAACAACAAACGACCGAAGTGTGTCAAGCATGGGCCAGTGGTCAAGGACAACCTCGTCATGAGTCACAATTTGTGACACAACAAGAGCAGTACCACTCTCCTGAGTACCACTCGTACTCGTTTGATCTTCCTGCAAAGATTGAAGAGCCTGCCCGAAAGATGGTACAGGAAGAAATGACCCAAAGAGTGAAAGCTTAGAACAATGGTTGAAAAACAGGCAACGGTTGTCAGGTCAAAAGAGTGTTGCCTTCAAAGATCTATGTATGTTCCCCGATGTCCACTTGCCGCCTGGTTTCAAGACTCCCAAATTTTAAAAGTACGATGGACATGGAGATCCCATAGCTCACCTGAAAAGGTATTGCAATCATCTGAGAGGTGCGGGAAGAAATGAAGAATTGTTGATGGCTTATTTTGTGGAAAGCCTTACGGGAGTAGCTTCCGAATGGTTTATGGATCAAGACACGTCTCGCTGGTATGTCTGGGACGACATGGCACAAGCATTTGTCAAACAGTTCCAATACAGCATCGACATTGCCCCAGACCGCATTTCCCTTTCAAACCTGAAGAAGAAACCAAGTGAAAGTTTCAGGGAATATGCCATTAAATGGAGAGAGCAAGCAGCTCGAGTTAAGCCACCCATGGATGACCACGAGCTAATAACTGTCTTCCTTCAAGCGCAAGAGCCAGATTACTTTCAAAACATGATGTCCG
Source organism: Nicotiana sylvestris (assembly GCF_000393655.2). Taxonomy (NCBI): domain Eukaryota; kingdom Viridiplantae; phylum Streptophyta; class Magnoliopsida; order Solanales; family Solanaceae; genus Nicotiana; species Nicotiana sylvestris. The sequence continues at coordinate 17,907,306 of NC_091060.1, read as the reverse complement.
CAGTTGGCAAATCCTTCTCGGAAGCAATCAAAATGGGAGAAATGATAGAGAATGGCCTTAAAACAGGCAAAATTATAAGTCAAGCAGTTTTTAAATCCGCAACTCACGTTGTCCGGGTTGAGTCTGATAATTTTAGTGACACAAATGAGAAGATTGAAGAAATCATGATGATATCAGGGTCGAGAAGAGGTTCTAGGAGAACATCTCGAAGGTATGAGCAGCCTCCTCAAGTTTTCCATGAATCTCCTGAGTAGTATTATCCCCCTCAGAACCCACAACACTCTGTTGTTCCACCTCAGTATGTTGCCCAGCCACCAAAATACCCCAGAAGGCGAGCACGAGCTTCACAAAATCTCCAAAAGCCTCCACAAAATTTTCAGGTGCCCTATAACCCACATCCAAGCTAGAGGTATAAAGGGGAACGAAGGTTGAAAGATAATTTTACATCAATAGGAGAGTCCTATGAAAGCTTATTTGAGAAGTTAAAGCATCATGACATGATTGCATCTATTCCTCCAAATCATGTGGACCCACGTGTAAGAAGCTTTGACCCTTCTAAAAGGTGTGAATACCATTCCAATGCCCAGGGGCACAATGTTGAAAGTTGTCGGGATTTGAAAAGAGAAATAGAAAGGATGATCCAGGAAAATCTGATTGTGATCCAAGATAGTGACACCCAGAATATTGCGCAGAATCCTTTACCTGCACATCATGATGAACACTTTGTGGGGAAGATGCCTGGTGGCATGGAGTTTGAGAATCCTCTCGGGAGCTTGCTGACTGAAGTTAATGATATTGAAGTTATTAATGGTTTTGGCAATATTGATGGGGAACCCAGTGGTTAAGATGTCGTGCTTGGTAATTGGAAAGACACTTCATCTCTTGGCTAGCTGGAGAGGAGTCTTGGTGGTTTATTTTGTTGTCATTTCTGTTGTCCGGGTTATTTTCAGGGTTGTAATCCGGATATTGTCTTATGATTCAAACCTTTCTATCCTTTTATTTAAGGTTCGTTTTAGGTTTGTTCCCAGGTTGTACCCCAGTTGTTTTACTTGTTTTGTTATACGGACCGTTTCACCGCTTGTCTAATGCAAATTTCGGTCTTTTGTTACCTCCAGTCATCTTCTTTGTTTAGTTCTTTTTATCTTTTTTATTTTGTCCTTGTTCAACGCCGATTCTAGTGACATGACATGCCCGTACAGTTTAGGCCTAATCTAAAAAGTTAATTATAAAGTCATTGGGAGATGATCGGGACACTTAAGGGAAATAAGAACAGCTTGAGATCATTCGAAGCCCGAGCCACGTGAAACTGGGGCAAGCAAAACATAAAGAAAAACTATAAAAGCAAGTGAGAGTATTTCCCAACGGTGCTTTTAAAAATGACAAATGAAAAGGCGAATGTGTGGATATGGTTATTAAGTCCAGCACCATCAGAAGAGGCTACAAATCTTTGTTTAATTGTGTTGTTTGCACTTGGCATGTTTTGAAGACTGGAATGACGAAGGCATTTTGTTCTGCTACCTAAACACTTTATCCTTCGTTACCCCTTTTGAGCCTTATTTATTTTCTTTCATACCCCTCATTCAGAATCAGTAGCAAAGGTTAAAAACACAAACGTGGAAAAAAAAAAGAAAAAGAAAAAAAGGAAAAGAAAGCAACAAAAACAACAAAAAAATAACAAAAGAAAAGAAAAAGGAAAAGAAAAGAAAAAATGATAACAAAAACAAAAGAAAGTCAGAAGAAAACAAAGGAATTGGGAACTACGTTTGACCTGATTCCTCAAAGAGGATTCGTAGGCGCTTCACGACTCGGTCATAGTGTGCATAGTGTGCATAGTGTAACATAGTGTAACAAAAATAAAAATCCCCAAGCAAGAAACTGGGGCAGAAGTTGTGCTTGATGTAAAGAAATCCGGTTCCGAAGGTTGTACATTTTGAACCCAAATCGATTTTTTTGAGCCTTTAAAAACCCTTTTTTAGCCTATCCAAAATCCTACATTACAGTCCAAAGAAAGACATTCTGATCAGTCTTCAAAAATGCCAAGTTAGACAAATGAGAGAGTCTTACCGGTGAACACTCTGATCTCCAGTAGAAAAGACTCTGATCCCAGCAGAAAAGAAATATGAGAGAGTCTAGCGGTAACACCCCAATCCCCAGCTGGAAAGTGATACAAATGAGAGAGTCTTATAGGTGAAAATCTTCACGGGCACCATAAGGCGATGACAGCTGAGAGAAAAACCAAAATGAGAGAGGCTTGACAGTGAAAACCCTTCAGGCACTACAAGTCGAGTAAAGATTGAGAATCAGATGGAAATCACCAGACGAAAGTTGTGAAAGGCGATTAACGACGGAGGATAGGCCCTATGTGTATGTCATGACCATTAGAGTTGGTATCCGCATTTGATAGGGTTTTTTATAGTTTCCTCGTTAGAGAGTCATCTCTTCCCTTTGTTTTTTATTCTGTTCCTTTTTATCTTTCTCCTTTCATAGAAAAATTCCCCAGTAGAGTCTGTTTGGTCAGAACAAGTGAGAAATGACTTCAAAATTTGCCATTAGCTTTCCAATTATGCAAGACTAGATCTGACTAGTACATCCAAGTGGTATAGTCAGCAAGGAACAAGCGCGCGGCCAGTGTCAAGAAAGATATCCCCAGCAAGAGGGAATTTACAAAAGGATGGACGAGTGTCAAGAGGGATATCCTTGCCGAAATCAAAGGTTATAGACCTCAAGGCCAAGGCCCGTGGACAAATCAAGAAAGAACAACGCGGAGAGCAATGGGCATGATTTGGGAAATTCATATGAGACTAAAAGGTCGGGAAATGCCAGTTTCCGAGCTATTCCACAAAAGAAGAGGGATATCCCCAGCAGAAAATGTTGTTTTCAGTGACACGAATAAACAAAGAAAGTGGTTTATCAGCAAAACATTGCAAAATCCTCAAGGGGAATCAGCTGTCATGGAAAAGATACATGGTCAGATGAAAACAACGTTGAGAGGTTGGTGAATAAGGAATCGACAATAAGGTCGGAAGTTATCACCCAAGTTTCAAGATAGCCGAATGACGCAAAGTAGGTCAAGTCGTTCTAAGACCAGCAGGAATATCATCCCCAGCAAATAATATCATCCCCAGCAAGTTTTGATAGTGTAATGGAACGTAGAGCAGGGAAGGAGAAAGGAAAAAGCCATCCCCAGTAGGAGTATCACAACCAACCACCACAGTCGAATCTTAAAGGAAATGACATTGATGGCGGAAAGGCATGCCATATAGAAGATTATCAAACTGGGGCAGAAAATTTTCTTTTCATTTTGAAAATTTTCTGGAAGTCAGGTATCCACATGGGGAAGAAGAAAGATAACACCAGTCTTATGGGAAATGGGTTTTGAACCAGTGTTATCCCCAACAGTGTTGAAAGAAAGAAAATAACGAGTTTTAATGAAAGGAGTTGTATCCCCAGCGGACAGAACAAAGAGATGAAACTGGTGTTTAGAAAAAGCAAAAGCCATTATCATCCCAGCAGCTTCCAGAAGAATGAAGCACCAATTTGAAGGAATAAAATTCCCCAGCAGCGTTATCCTCAACAACGTTATCCCAAGATGATAACACTTTTATCCTCAGCAGTGTTGAGAGAAAAAAAAATTTAGGAGGGGAAGAAAGGAGACTCCCCCAGTGGTATTATCCCCAACAGGTAAGTAAGTAATTCCCCAACATCATTATCCCCAGCAGTCTCGTGGGAAGACAACACGAGCTTTTAAAGGAGGAAGCCATCCCTAGCAAGGCCACAAATCGGCCACCATTTTAAAACTGAATTTTTTTTCTTTGCTTGAGAGTTGAAACAGGAACAAAGCAGCGCAAGGCAAAAAGAAAAAAAAAAGAAGAAATTACAAAGGAAAGTTTCTCAAATCTTTGATCTTTACATTTTCCTCCTAGGATAAAAAGTCCTAGTCAGATGGATTTCCCTCCCGATACAATCTTGGTCCGATGGAATTTTTTCTCCCAAGATAAGATATCAAATCTTACTCTGATAAAATTTTCTCCTAAGGTATCAAATCTTAGTCCGATGAATCTTTATACTAAGATCACAACAAAATGGACCTAGTTTGACGATTTATCTCCTAGAGTCAAAATCTTGGTCCGATGGAATTTTTCTCCCAAGATAATATAAGAAATCTTAGTCTGATGAATTTTCTCCTAGGATAAACGTCCTGGTCTGATGAATTTTCTCCTAGGATAAACGTCCTGGTCCGATGAACTTTCTCCTAGGATCACAATCTTAGTCTGATGAATTTTCTCCTAGGATCAAAATCTTGGTCCGATGGAATTTTTCTCCCAAGATAATATAACAAATCTTGGTCCGATGGAATTTTTCTCCCAAGATAATATAAGAAATCCTGGTCTGATGAATTTTCTCCTAGGATAAACGTCCTGGTCCGATGAACTTTCTCCTAGGATCACAATCTTAGTCTGATGAATTTTCTCCTAGGATCAAAATCTTGGTCCGATGGAATTTTTCTCCCAAGATAATATATCAATTCTTAGTCTGATGAAATTTTCTCCTAAGATATCAAATCTTAGTCCGATGAATCTTTCTCTTAAGATCACAACAAAATGGACCTAGTTTGACGATTTATCTCCTAGGATCAAAATCTTGGTCCGATGGAATTTTTCTCCCAAGATAATATAGAAGATCTTAGTCCGATGAAATTTTCTCCTAAGATATCAAAATCTTAGTCTAATGAATTTTCTCCTAGGATCAAAACCTAGTCTCACGAATTTTCTCCTAGGATAATTTGAAAAAAAAAGGAAGTTTGAATTTGAAAAAAAGGGAGTCATTCTCTTAGTTTTCTTAAGATTATCAATGTTTAGTTGTTGAGATCAGGAGCCCGCCTGGAGAATGGCGATTTTATTTTTTGAAGTTGTTGTTAAGGTCAGGAGCCCCCCTGAAGAACAGAATGGCGATTTATTTTTGAAGTTGTTGTTGAGGTCAGGAGCCCTCCCTGAAAAATAGAATGACGATTTATTTGTAAGTTGAAGAAGTTGGGAGCCCGCTCATATAACAGAGGAATACATTTCAGTCTTTACATTTCCAGTTTTGAAGTTGGGAGCCCGCCCATATAACAAAGGAATACATTCAGTATTTACATTTCAAGTTTTGAAGTTGGGAGCCCGCCCATATAACAGAGGAATACATTTCAGTCTTTAAATTTCAAGTCCAGAAGTTGGGAGCCCGCCCATATAATAGAGGAATACATTTCAGTCTTTACATTTAATGTTTTGAAGTTGGGAGCCCGCCCATATAACAGAGGAATACATATCAGTTGTTAAATTTCAAGTTTTGAAGTTGAGAGCCCGCACATATAACAGAGGAATACATTTCAGTCGTTACATCACAAGTTTTGAAGTTGGGAGCCCGCCCATATAATAGAGGAATACATTTCAAGCTAGTAAAGCAGAAGAATACAGCAGAAATCCCCAGCGGGAAATAACAAAAATCCCCAGCAGAGGAAGGCAGTTCAAGATTCGATGGGAAAAATGATGTGAAGCTCCCGAGAAGGACATAAGCAGTTCGAGATCGGTAGTCAAGGGAGATTACAAGACAAATCAGAAGTAAAGAAATACAGAGGAGTCACCGAGATATCAAAGCAACAAGAGATACAAGAGCACGACTGAAGATCTAGATAAGATTTTGTAATTCATAGATTATAGTTTAGTCTATCTTCTTGTTTTCTTTCAGCATAGTGTAATAAGGTGGTTGGCAAACAGTAATAACAACATGCAACAGCAGTAACATTGCAGTCCCATGGTAGTCCCAGCTACCAAAACTTCCCGAACTACATTAACCTGATTCCCTTCTAGCCAGCGATATGTAGGAAACCTTTGAAGCAAAGGTTCGGTTAAATCTTTTTTTAAAAAAATGCTTCATACGGAGTACTCGGATGGATAAAAATCGCTCACTTTATCTTTGCACGAAAACTCATCGTGTTTTCGGACAAAGAGGGGCAACTGTAAGCACGTGATTTTTGACCTATGAGAGAATTACTCCCAAAAAATTCAAAATAAAACAATTTTCCTTTGTGTGCAATTTTGAGAATTTTCGTGGTATTTTTGATAATTATTTGTATTTGTCCATGCATGTTTATTTGTTAAATTAATAAAAAATACAAAAATATGTCGCATTTGCATTTAGGATTTAATTCTACAATTAGGAGCAATTAAGTTTGTTTTTACAAGAACAAAAAAAAATCATAAAAATAATGTACGTTGCATTTTTAGGATTTAATGTCCAAATTGTGTGATTTTATCGTAATTGCTATTTAATTGTGTGTTAATTGTTATTAAGAGTTAATTTGCACTTTTATAAATTAATTTAGTTCTATAGGATAATTTAGGATTTTTAGAATTTAGTTTTAGTTTAAGAAAAAATAAAAGAAGAAAAAAGAAGCAATAAAAGAAGAAGAAAATCAGATTAGGCCACCTTCTAATTTAAATCAACTAGGCCCAAACAAAATAACTCCCACCGGGTCGACCCGACCCAGTCCGCCCCATAACCCAAACTAATCTGAACCCCCCCCCATTTTCATTTTTTCATTTTTCATTTTTGAAAACCCTAACCTAAAAAACATCCGCCCCCCCCTCTTCTCTCCATCTTCTCCAAACAACCCCAAGCTCCCTCCCATGGCTACTTCTGCTCCCCCTTACATCCCATGGCTGCCCCGTCTTCATCTTCTTCGTCATGGCCGCTGCTTCGTCGCCCAACCAGCAGCAACCAGCTCCCTCACGTCCAGCGACCTCACCTCCCATGGCTACCTTCGTCGAGCTCCAACCAAACGTGGCTGCTTCTTCTTCTTCGTCCCCATAGGTCCCAAACGACCATCTGCTAAACGACCTCATTTCCAAACGACCTCCAGCCTCACGTCCAAACAACCATAGCTTCCCTCTTGTTGTCCACCCAAACCACCCGTCGACGACACTGCCAACGACCCCCGCCATTGACGTGCAGCAGTGCTGCTGCAGCTTCTTCGACCATTGCTGCTGCTTCATCTCCTCATCCCAAGCGACCACACATAGTTGCTGCTGCTTCATCTCCTCTCTCATCAAACAGCTACTCAACACACACACACAGCCCCACTGCTGCTGCTTCCACGACTACATGCACACACACGGATAGAGCAGCAACAAGAGGTCATTCAAACAAATTGAGAGATAGACGGAGGAAAAGCGAAGCAGTCCGGTTAAAGTCCGGCGAAGTTCTGTCAAGGTCTCGTTTGGTTTTGCTTGAGTCCATCGTTGTTCGTCGTTCGGTGAGGTCCAGTCTGAGTTCGTCGAGGTTAAAAGAGAAGGTGGGTTTTCGTTGAGTCGAGATCCGGTACGTCGAGGTTGTTGTCCGAGTTTTCCGTTTCCGTTCGAGTTCGCCGTTGTTCATTTCCGGTTAGTTGGTTTATGTTTCATTTTTGTCCGTATTTTGTTTGATATTCTCGTATTTGAAATCAGTATATGTTTGATTCTTTTCTTGTTCGTTATTTATCATTTCTTGATTATTTCTTCATTTTTGTTTTTATTCATTTGTTCTTGTTTAGTTTAATATACAAATGTGTTGGTTATAATGTTGTTAGATTTAATTTGAAGTTCAATTGATTATTGAGTTTAGTGATTTGATTGTACTTGTTTGTTATGTTCAATTTGTTACTGTTATTGAATCTGAAAGTATGTTTGTTGTTAAAAAATATTGTTAAGTCAAAATGATTTCAGTTGTTTCTTTATTGTATCATATGGTTTGGTTCCCTGAATCCTTAGTCTTTGTTTTGATGATATTTGACATAATCTGAGTTTCTAGCTTAAATTTGCTTATGAAATTTGATTAGGAATTGGTTATAGCTGCTGTATTTTGGTTAATTGATTAGGTGAATTGGTTATAGCTGATGTGGGTAGAATGGTAAATTGTAGTATTTTCAGGGGTAGAATGGTAATTTTAGTAATTTCAGAGGGGTATTTTTGGAATTAAATATTTGAACAATTGATTAATTTGAGTGTTCTGTCCACTAAGCGCTAATATATTTAAATAATACATTATTTAGTATAGTGGGGGACAAAACATGCGGTAGTGGGGCAATAAGGGAATTAAATAAGGAAAAGATATGTGTTAGTGGGAGTTAATACATTGTTTAATATAGTGGGGGACAAAACATTAGGTAGTGGGATTCAAAAGGGGGATGGGTAGAAGATGGTGGGACATAGTTTAAATGCTTCAAGTTTGTAAATAAATGGGGGGGGGGTGGAGCTGGACACAAGTAAGGGGTTTTTTTTTGGAATAGAAGAGGCTTTCTGAATATTAAGAGGGGATTCGAAAATATTAAAAGAGATTAGAAGAGCTGAACACAGATTGGGGGAGCATTTTTTTGAATATGAAGGGAGAATTAAAAGAATTTTCTGAATATTAAGAGAGATTTGATGATTTTTCGGAGAGGAAAAAACATTCTGGAAATCTAAAGAGAGAGTAGTGTACACCCGATATACACTCTGCATACACTGGATATACAGAGGGGTCAGAATTTAAGGGTTAAACATTAACTGGTCTTTCAATCTAAAAAAGGTTCACTTTGTTTCTGCCAGTTGATTGTTGTTGGTGTTTCTGGATTTTCATTTGGTCTGTTCCTTGAGTTTGGTTGGTTATTTGCTACTACTTCACTGGTTATTGCTGGATTTTTTTCTTGATTTTAAAATCCGTCACTGGTTTCTCGTTGCTGGTTGTTACTGGTTGCTGGGTTTTGCTGTTGTTATATGCTACTGCATTTCTGCTGATCTTCCTCTTCTTTTGCTTCCAATATCAGGTACACAATTGATACACTGGTTTGAATGGGATCATCAAGAAATAGTTGTGCATGGGGAAGAAAGTTTGAATGCTCATAGTAGTGCCATTGTACCGGTCGAGGGAATAGAAAATGACCAGGGACCATGGGTATACCAAGTGTCCGACACAGTGTCGGTTGAGAAAATTCCAGAGGGGAAGTACCTTCCGAATCCAAAGATAACCTCTGCATCAGTCATGATAGCCTATGAAATGTTAAAAAATGGTTTTATACCCGTCAAAGGTCTGGGCTCATCTTTGCAAGGAATTATACAACCAGTATCTCTCCCCGAGAACTGGGGAACATTCGGTTTGGGGTTCATACCCACTATCACCGACGTGAAAAAGGCCAGAATGCTGAAACAAAAGGTATGGGTTCTTCCAAAACCAGTCCCACATCTATCAAAGTCTTTTGTCAAGACCGGTGCTAAAAATCGCCCGATAACAACAATTCCTAAATCCCTGGTCAATCTTGCGGAGGAATTAATTGAAAGATTCGAGAAATTGTTTGACGATGTGAATATGGTGGAAAGCGGGGAAGGTTGTAGCAACACAGAAGATCAATTCGTTGGGCCAGAAACAAAGCTTAATAATTGGAAAGCCACTCCTCTCCCCATTCGAAAGGAGTCTTGGTAGTTTATTTTGATTTTCTTTCAGTTTGTTTGGGTTACCTCAGGGTTGTAATCCCAATGCTTATCTTACAGTTTGTTTGAAGTGTGCAAACCTTGTTATCTTTCATCATCCAATAAAATACAGTTTCCTTTTTCATTATCATTCCTGATAGTTTTCTTTTCCTTTTCTTCTTTTTCTGTACAGTTCTTTTTACGCTGGCTCTAGTGATATGGCATGCATGAGGAATCCTCAGCCCAGTCTTAAAAATCAATCTGGTTCCGAAATAATAATTCAAGAAATATATTGTGATTATGAATCAGAATATGATGAAGATGAGGTTTTTGAAGAGATTAGTAAAGAGTTAATTCACTTTGAGGAAAAAATCAAACCTAACTTGAGTGATACCGAGGACATCAATATAGGGGACACGAGTAATATCCGGGAAACTAAAATAAGTGTCCATCTCGAACCAAAGATCCGAGAAGAGTTAATTAAAGCACTCATAGAATTCAAAGATGTTTTTGCATGGTCATATGACGACATGCCGGGCCTGAGCACTGATTTAGTGGTTCACAAATTGCCCACCGATCCAACGGTGCCTCCTGTCAAGCAGAGGCTGAGAAAATTCAAGCCTGATATGAGTGTGAGAATTAAGGAAGAAATCACCAAACAGTTGGAAGCAAAGGTCATTCGAGTCACTCGATATCCTGTTTGGTTAGCTAATATCGTTCCTGTACCAAAGAAAGACGGCAAAATTAGAGTATGCGTCGACTACCGCAATCTCAACAAAGCAAGTCCGAAGGATAATTTCCCATTACCCAATATCCATATTTTGATCGATAATTGTGCCAAGCATGATATAGGATCTTTCGTGGATTGTTATGCCGGGTATCATCAAATTCTAATGGATGAAGAAGATGCAGAAAAGACGGCATTCATCACACCATGGGGAACTTATTGCTACCGGGTAATGCCATTCGGTTTGAAGAACGCCGGAGCAACCTACATGAGAGCGATGACCACAGTGTTTCATGATATGATACACAAGGAGATTGAGGTATACGTGGATGATGTGATCATAAAATCAAAGCATCAGGACAACCACGTTGGGGATTTGAGGAAATTCTTCTTAAGACTTCGCAGGTACAACCTCAAGCTTAACCCTGCCAAATGCGCATTTGGAGTTCCGTCTGGAAAGTTGCTGGGATTCATAGTCAGTCGGCGAGGCATCGAGCTAGACCCATCAAAAATCAAAGCCATCCAAGAATTGCCACCTCCAAGGAACAAAACTGAAGTAATGAGTTTGTTGGGAAGGCTGAATTACATCAGCAGGTTTATTGCTCAGCTTACGACAACCTGTGAGCCTATTTTCAAATTGTTGAAAAACGATGTTGCGGTCAAATGGACCGATGAGTGTCAGGAGGCGTTTGATAAGATAAAAGGATACCTGTCAAACCCACCCGTATTGGTCCCGCCAGAGCCAGGAAGACCTCTGATTCTTTACTTGACGGTCTTGGAAAATTCATTTGGTTGTGTATTGGGGCAACATGACCTCACCGACAGAAAGGAACAGGCCATCTACTACCTTAGCAAGAAATTCACAGCTTATGAGATTAAGTATACTCATCTGGAGAAGACATGTTGCACCCTGACTTGGGTAGCTGAAAAATTGAAACACTATTTGTCGTCCTACACTACTTACCTCATTTCGCGTCTGGATCCGTTGAAATATATTTTTCAAAAGCCTATGCCAACGGGAAGACTTGCAAAGTGGCAAATATTGCTCACAGAATTTGACATCATCTATGTGACTCGAATTGCAATGAAAGCCCAAGCACTGGCTGATCATTTAGCTGAAAACCCGGTCGACGAGGAGTACGAGCCGTTGAAAACCTATTTTCCTGATGAAGAAATAATGCATATCGATGAGATGGAGCAAATTGAAAAACCTGGCTGGAAACTTTTCTTTGATGGGGTCGCTAACATGAAAGGAGTCGGGATTGGAGCTGTAATCATTTCTGAAACAGGGCATCACTATCCTGTTACGGCTCAACTACGATTTTATTGCACCAATAATATGGCTGAATATGAAGCTTGTATTTTGGGGTTAAGGCTAGCCGCAGACATGGGTATCCAGGAAATCTTAGTCATGGGAGATTCGGATCTTCTGGTACATCAAATTCAAGGAGAATGGGAAACCCGAGACTTGAAGCTCATACCATACCGACAATGTCTACATGATCTTTGTCAGCGGTTTCAATCAGTGGAGTTCCGGCATATTCCAAGGATCCATAATGAGGTTGCCGATGCATTGGCTACCTTGGCATCAATGTTGCACCATCCAGACAAAGCTTATGTGGATCCACTACATATTCAAGTCCACGATCAACATGCTTATTGCAATATGGTTGAAGAAGAATTTGATGGTGAACCATGGTTCCACGACATCAAGGAGTATATCAGGATGGGGATATATCCCGCACAAGCCATAGGAGATCAAAAGAGGACCATTAGGCGATTGGCAAAGGGATTCTTCTTAAGCGGATGAGTTTTGTATAAAAGAACACCAGATCTTGGATTATTAAGATGCATAGATGCCAAACAAGCTACGGCTATCATGTCTGAAGTACATTCGGGAGTTTGTGGACCCCACATGAGCGGATATGTGTTGGCAAAGAAAATCCTCCGAGCTGGTTATTATTGGCTTACCATGGAGCGAGATTGTATCAGTTTTGTGCGCAAGTGTCATCAATGCCAGATACACGGAGATTTGATTCATTCTCCACCATCCGAGTTGCACACAATGTCGGCACCATGGCCCTTCGTTGCCTGGGGCATGGATGTGATTGGACCAATTGAGCCGGCAGCATCCAATGGGCACAGGTTCATTCTGGTAGCCATTGATTATTTTACCAAATGGGTTGAGGCCAAAACATTCAAATCAGTGACCAAGAAAGCTGTGGTCGATTTTGTCCACTCAAATATCATATGTCGATTCGGAATCCCAAAGGTGATCATCACAGATAACGGTGCTAATCTTAACAGTAACTTAATGAAAGGAAGTATGTCAACAGTTTAAGATTACACATCGCAACTCTACCCCATATCGGCCCAAGGCGAATGGAGCAGTCGAGGCAGCCAACAAAAACATAAAGAAGATACTTCGGAAAATGGTAGAAGGTTCAAGACAATGGCATGAAAAACTACCATTTGCGTTATTGGGATATCGCACTACTGTTCGCACTTCAGTAGGAGGCAACTCCTTATTTGTTGGTATATGGCACTGAAGCAGTAATTCCTGCAGAAGTTGAGATTCCTTCCCTTCGGATCATCGCCGAAGCAAAGATTGATGATGATGAATGGGTCAAAACCCGTCTGGAACAGTTAAACTTGATTGATGAAAAACGATTGGCCGCAGTATGTCATGGTCAATTGTATCAAAGAAGAATAGCAAGAGCATACAACAAAAAGGTGCGTCCACGGAAGTTTGAAGTGGGTCAACATGTGCTGAAACGTATTCTTCCACATCAGGTTGAGGCAAAAGGCAAATTTGCCCCGAATTGGCAAGGACCATTCATTGTGACCAGAGTATTATCGAATGGTGCACTATGTTTAACAGATATCGAAGGAAAATGCATAGACATGGCTATCAATTCTGACGCGGTAAAGAGATATTATGCATAACTTTTTGAATGTTTGTATTTGGCATTATTTCGAAGATTGGAATGACAAAGGCAATTTATTCTGCTATCCAAACACTATACCCCTTGCTTCCCCTTTGAGCCACATTTGTTTCTTTCCTACCCTCTCTTGGAATCAATGAAAATCAAATATGAACAATATAATTTTTTTTTAAAAAAAAAAAAGAGAAAAAGAAAATCACTATTACTGTAGTGAACTACGTTTGACCTGATTCCTCAAAGAAGGATACATAGGCGCCTCATGGCTCGGTCATAGGGTGCACGATATGCATAATGTGCACAAAAAGAAACATCAAGAGACCCCAATCAAGAAACTGGGGCAGGAATTATATTGGAAATAGGAAAAAGATTCCAAGAGTTGTAATTTTAAACCCATATCAAAACTATTTAACTTTTTGATACATTTCCATTTCCAACCACATACCAAAAAGACCTTTCGATCAATCTTAGAAAAATGTTGAGTCAAGCAAATGAAGATGGTTCATAACACTCTGGTCCAAACAAGAAAAGAAAGTAAAAATGAGAGAGTCTTATAGGTGAAAATCCACACGGGCACCATAAGACGACGTAAGTTGAGAGAAAGTAAAATGAGAGAGTCTTATAGGTGAAAACCCACACGGGCACCATAAGACGACGTAAGTTGAGAGAAAGTAAAATGAGAGAGTATTATTGGTGAAAACCTTCGCAGGCACCATAAGGCGAAAAGGAAGTAAGAAATGAACAAACGAGGAAGGTTTGTCGGTGAAAACTCTTTGAGATATTGCAAGTCAAGCAGGTCTGTAAAATGAAAAGATGAAGTTGGGTTATGGAAATTTTGGGAAAACAAAATGAGACAATCGAAAAGAGATTGATTAAAAGACTGGGTTGATTAATCCAAAATGCATACCATGATCATTGGCGCCAGTGACTCCAATCAGATAAGTCCTTTATTCCTTCTCCAAAAATAATCCAAATTTGGATTTTGTCTTTTCATTCTAGATTGTCGAAATCATCATGTTTTCGTCACTAATAATTTTACTCTTCTAAAGCTTTTGAGATGAGTTTTGTTCCAAACAAATAAGAAAGAATGTCAAGGTATACTACCAAGATTCAAGGTTGCATAGGACAAAAATACGGCCATGATGGGCAGGAGGTAATAAAAAAAATAATAATAAGATATGGGTGTAAGAAAAGTGGAATCAAAAGCGGATCAGCAATGTCAGGAGAACATATGATTACGGTTAAAAGGGTTTGAAGGAAAACATACAGATGAGGATCGTATAGTTAAGGATCAATTACAAGGACAAACAGTCTTTTCAACCATTCCAAGGCAACAAAACAAGACGAAGAGAAGCCCCACCGTCGGCAAGAATGCCCCAGTTAACCATCCTGTTTTAAAACTAACAAAGTTTTCTTTGATTTAAAACAGGGGCAAAAACAACATTGGTGTCAGGAAACACCAGATGAAAGAATTTAAGAAGAAGTCAGGCGTCCACCTGGAGAATGAGGATGTAGAATTGAAGAAGAAATCAGGCGTCCACCTGGAGAATGAGGATGAAGAATTTAAGAAGAAGTCAGGCGTCCACCTGGAGAATGAGGATGAAGAATTTAAGAAGAAGTCAGGCGTCCACCTGGAGAATGAGGATGAAAAATTTAAAGAAGAAGTCAGGCGTCCACCTGGAGAATGAGGATGAAGAATTTAAGAAGAAGTCAGGCGTCCACCTGGAGAATGAGGATGAAAAATTTAAGAAGAAATCAGGCGTCCACCTGGAGAATGAGGATGAGAGATAAAAAAGAAGTCAGGCGTCCACCTGGAGAATGAGGATGAAGAATTAAAAAGAAGTCAGGCGTCCACCTGGAGAATGAGGATGAAGAATTAAAAAAGAAGTCAGGCGTCCACCTGGAGAATGAGGACGAAGAATTGAAGAAGAAATCAGGCGTCCACCTGGAGAATGAGGATGAAAATTTAAGAAGAAATCAGGCGTCCACCTGGAGAATGAGGATGAAGAATCGAAAAGGCAATCAGGCGCCCACCTGAAGAACAGAATGGCAATGTAGTTTGACATTACGCATGAAGTCAAAAGCCCGCCCATGAGAGAAAGGAGCACATGTAAAGTCAATAAAGCAGAGGAGTCCAACCTAATCCCCAGCAAGAAACAACAAGAGTCCCAAACAAATAAAGGAAATACGAAGCACAATGAAAGGAAATGCAGAACAAGTCAGAAACAAAAGATGCCCAAAAGTCACCAAGACATCAAGACAACAAGAACGCAAGAGCATGATCTAGATAAGATTTTGTAATTCATGTACCATAGTCTAGTTTAGCTTTTTGTTTTACCTTTGAAGCAAGGTGTAATAAGGAGGTCAGCAAGCAGTAAAAGCAGCAAAACAGCAGTAACATCACAGTCCCATGGTAGTCCCAGCTACCCAAAACTTCCCGAACTACAGTGACCTGATTCCTTTATAGCCAAGGATATGTAGGAAACCTTTGAAGCACAGGTTCGGTCAAATCTTTCAAAAAATACTTCTCACGGAGTATTTGAACGAGCAAAAATTGCTCGTATCCGCTCACTTTATCTTTGCACGAAAAATCTTCGAGTTTTCGCGCAAAGAGGGGCAGCTGTGAGCACGTGATTTTTGCCTCACGAAAACAACTCCAAAATAAATCAAAAATAAATAAAACAAATCTTTTTTAGTGTGCAATTTTTAGAATTTGTGTGGTGTTTGTTAATTATTTGTGTTGTCCGTAAATATTTGCTTTGTTATAATTAAAAAAAAAATAAAAATAAAAATACATGTTTCATGCATATCTAGGATTTAATTATGCACTTAACAATTGATTTAAAAATAAAATCACAAAAATATGCATTTATTCTATTTTAAATGTTTCACCGTGTGATAAATGTTTTGTCTATGTGTTAATAGTTGTTAAAAGTAATTAATATTTTGTAAGAGTAATTTTGTTTTTATAAATTTAATTAGGATTTTAATAATTGAAGAATTAAATTGGAAATTAAAAAAGTGGAAATTAAATGGGCAAAACGGATCTGGGCCAAAAATCCTAAACAAAAATCAGGCCCAAACAATTTCACCCTCCACAGCCCAATCCCAACACTCCCGTGCCCGGTCCAATTCAAACGAACCAAACGACAACGTTTGGTCGTATTTCATCAAGGGCCGTTGGATCAAATCCATCCAACGGCTGAGATCTTACAAACCTAACCCGTGATCCTTACCCGATCCAGTACCCGGTTCAACCCGTCCCCCAACTTAAACCAAACGACATCGTTTGGTTAAGTGAATAGATCCTAGCCATCCATTCTGCTTGATCTAACAATCATTATCAATCCACCCCACCCCTATATAAACCCAAATCCTTACCTCGGCCCCCCTAACTGAACACCCCCCCTTCCTCTCCTGTTCATCATCGTCTTCAAACATACCCCTAACCCTAGCCGCCCTAATTCCCCATTGACTGAAACCCGCAGGTCACCACCTTAACACCCCAGAACCCCCTGACCATCCTCTATCCAAATATGTTAGCCA
This sequence comes from Nicotiana sylvestris, assembly GCF_000393655.2. Taxonomy (NCBI): domain Eukaryota; kingdom Viridiplantae; phylum Streptophyta; class Magnoliopsida; order Solanales; family Solanaceae; genus Nicotiana; species Nicotiana sylvestris. The sequence goes on along the minus strand of NC_091060.1, from coordinate 17,890,630 downwards.
CTTGGCTCGAATCCTCCTGAAGGTTCTCGAATCTTCATTTGAAGATTCAAGCCAAACTCATATCTAAACCAAACAGCCCCTAATTAATACCATAGCTTTCCCTAACTACCCTCGTTGTGGATCTGGTGTTGGTTTGGCTCGAATCACCTCAGAACTCTTCGAATCTTCTTTTGAAGATTCAAGCCAAATATGAATTCACTCAGATTCCTTCCAAATTAACACCAAATGACCCCTAGGCCTCCCCCACCCTTGTGTCATCTTTGGTTCCCTTTGAATCTGCCCAGAAGTGTTCGAATTTAAGATCCAAGAATCTGAAACCCTAAAAATTTTCCAATCTTGGAATTTTTTCAATTCAAGCGAGGGATTGGGGTCTAAGAGACTTTAATCGAGGTATTCTCAACTGAGAATACTTCGAATAAAGTCTGTTCAGCCTCAAAAATGTCCGAATCCAAGTTGAGTTTATGTCCGAATAAATTTGAAGATTCAGAGGTATTTTTCTATTTCCTTTGTGTATTCTATATGTATTTTATGATTGTTTCATTAGTCTGTGTAATTTTCCCATCTTTTATTTTTATTCTATCTCATACTCGTCTATATGATCAAAATGTGAAACTGTTTCTGTTGGTTGTGATTATTTACAATGTGAGTAATCGACTCGATTAAGTTCGTCGAGTAGTTATATCATAGAATCCTGTTTCTGAAAAATGTTGTTTGAAATAATCTGTTTATCGGTTGTTTGTGGACAATTGTTGTAAATAATCAGTTTAATTAATACTCGTCAGTTAAATCATCCTTGTTTATATTTCAATAAGTCCGTCAAAATGAATGTTGTGGGTATGTTGATTTCTGAACATCAAGTTTCAGGGCATTATCAGTATATTGACAATGCTCCTGTGTTTGTTTGATTTTTTAGTTCAATGTTGAAGTTCAGTTTAACTTGTTATGTTGAATTCAGTATAATGTTGTTGTGATGTTGGGTTTGAATTCAAGTTTACAGGGGTTGGGTAGATACAACTGTGTTAGGAAGTTGATTAGGATTGGTTCTAGCTGTTTAAATCAGAAGGATAATTAAGCCTGGACAGATTTAAAAATCTGTTTTGTATCAGATTCTGAATTTTAGTTTAAAGGCAGTAATAACAGTAATTACAGTAGGATTTCTGGGGTATTTCTGGGATAAAACAGTGAGGGTAATATGATAATAGTAGTGTGCTGGAAGTGGAATGTTAGTGGCTGTTAATTTAATGGGATAATGGGAAACAAAGGGTAATGGGATGCTGAAAAGCAGGGAAAAGATCACTTAATGGGAGTTAAAGTAGAAAAACAGATTTTTAATGGGGTTTTCTGGTTTTTAAAAGAAGAAGGGGGTCCAGGCAGCACTTAAGAGAAGAGGGGCAGACCTGTATAAATACAGGGACAGATTTTAAGAGAAAGGAAGAGATTTAAAAAGGGAGATCTGATTTTAAGAGAGAAAAGATCAAATTTTAGAAAGAGATTTGAAGAGAGAGAGAGACTGAGATTTTAATACACACAGAAATACATATAAACAGAGATAAAAATCTAGATAGAAGTTAAAAGAAGAGAAAAGCACACAAAAGCAGAAACAGAAAAATCAGAAATAGGAATCTGAAACAGATAGAGGGAAGAAACTGAAATCTGAAATGTTATTTTTCTAGAATCTGTCCGTTGTTTGTTTGTGGATATTGTTCGGTTTAAATCTGAAATTTTTCTCAAATTTCTGTCACTGTTCATCTGGGTTAACGGGTCTTGTTCAGACTTGCTGTGTTATTGGTATATTCTGCCGGTGTTTTGTTGCTGCTATTACTGCTAAAATTTACTCTTTCTACCTTCATTTCCAGGTACATATCTTTTAAACTCATGTTGTGAAGAGCTTCAACATGACAAATAAATGAAGCTTGGAAATTAGAATTCTGTTTTCCATTCGTCTAAGTTCATTAGTTTAAATTTCAGCTTTGTTTCATGTTGGTTAACTAGTAGTGAGTTCGACACGATGACTATAAGTTAATTGTCTTGTTTTGAAATTCATATAAAAGCTTTGTAATAATGTTATCCATTTCGAAATCTCATTAGTTTATTTATATTTGAATTGTCAAAATAGGGAACATGATAGAAAGTTGGCCATTATTTAAACTTTATGGTATTGTTAGTTAGGTATAGCATAATATGGAAATATCAAGGAAAAAATACATTATTGGTTTATTTTGTTAGTTAGTTAGTTGTTGTTTAAAGCTAGATGATGTTGGTTGCATTTTGCTATATTATGGCATAACAATGGTTATGTTTACAATCAATAGTTGAATGATGCATTAGTAAAATCCGCTATGTTCACAATGTCAAAATATGGCGAATAATGGTGTATGCAATATCATTTTATTAAGTCAACAGGTAGATTTGTTCTCTTTCTTAACAACAAATGGCCTAGGAATTTTACAATGCGAAAGTTAGTGTTTAGCAATGGTTCACATAAATTGAGAATCAAATCAGTTTGATTATATATATATATATATATCCTACATTCAATCATAAGCAGAATTAACCAAATAATCATGCATATCGGATTAAGAACAAGTGATGTGGAAGAAGGTTAGGCTTATAAATTGTAACAATTTTAAGAATGTAATATAGTATTCGCTACAAATAAAATAATAAAAATTCTTTGAAAACATTTCTTCCTTTCATAAAATCAAATTTTAGTCTCATACGCAATTTCACTTTTTAGGTATACATATATTGTATTTACGAGAAAAATGGTAGTCTTAATCACACTTTGTTTATTTTTACTCCTAAAATTTGAATGGCTCGAAAGAATATAATTCACACGTGAAAATATAATCAGCGGTCAACATTTAATAAATTGTGAATTCTTTTCAAAGAATTTAAGGGCACCTTAAATGAGGATTACTCATGATTTTTACATAAAAATGTATGGATACAATAAACAATTTGTGGAAAATCTATACTACCATTAAGAATATTTTGCGTAATTAGGGATGCGTTCGCGTAACCTGATTATATTTCTAAAAGCAATTCGAATTATGCGTTCGCGCAACTTCGAGCGAACATTTTAATAAAAAAGGGGTTTCTCCGAGGATGTTAAAATAATTTCATATAACCCGAGATGTGCAGTTCATTGTTTAAATACAAGGGTGACGATGTTCTTAATTTTATTTTAAATTTTGAACGTATGATATTTCAATAAAAAATATAATATTGTCAATCTTATTCTGTACACGTATGCGTGACATGATTCTTTACGTTTATAAAAATATATAAGGCGAATATATGTACGCGTGATTCGTTTCAAGAAAATCTTTAATTTGTAAACAATCTAAACGAAAGCGGTAATAAAATCATGCAATAAAAATGTATTTAACAAATCAAGATAATTAAGCCAAAAATAAAAACAGTTAAGCGACCGTGCTAGAACCACGGAATTCGGAAATGCCTAACACCTTCTTCCGGATTAACAAAATTCCTTACTCAGGATTTCTGGTTCGCAGAATAACAAACAAAGTCATATTCTCCTCGATTCAGGGATTAAAACCGGTGACTTGGGACGCCTTAAAATTTCCAGGTGGCGACTCTGAAACAAATAAACAAATCCTGTTTCGACTGTCCTTCAATTAGAGAAAACTCCCTACGCCCCCGCGGGCGCGGAAAAAGGAGGTGCGACATCTGAAATCAGGAATTTTTGAAAAATTGTGAAAAAGAGAAAAAGAAAAATAGCAGTGTAGGGAGATAACTACTTATTTTTAGAAAAATAAATGTCCAAGTAGTGTTAAAACCCTGTCGAAATTTTGAAACAATGAAAAAAAATTGCCTTTTTAAGTTTGATTTATTTGAAAAACAAAAGAAAGGAGTCTTGTTTACAAGTTTAGTTTATGTTGGGCGAACTACGTGGGTCTGATTCTCACCGGGTATGAGATACGTAGGCAAGCCTCATCGGTTCCGGCCCCCAATTTTTAAAAAAATAAAAAATAAAAAAAAAAATTCTTTTCCTTCTTTAGAATTTTTTTTTCTTTGAGACCCTAATTTTTAAAAATACAAAAAAAAATTTCTTTTAGTTGCTTCTCAAAATCAAAAAAAAAAAAAAATTATACAAAAATATTTTCGTTCTTCTTTCTAAAACTGAAAAAAAATCCAAGATTCAAAAATACTTTCCTTTTCTTTAGAATTACTTCTTTCCTAACTTCAGAATAAAAATCCATAAATGCAAAAAATATTTTTTTTCTTCTTTAGAAGTTTTTCTATCGAAATTCCAAAAAAAAAAAAACTTTCTTCTTTAGAAGTCTTTCTTTGCAAGAATGCTGAAGAAAATCAAAATCCACAAATATTCTCTTTCTTCTTTATAAGTCTTTCTTTTGAAAAAGAAAAGTGAAAAAGAAAAGAAAATTCGAAATCCAGAAAAACATAAATTTAGTTTATTTCCTTTATTCCTAATCTTTCCGAACTACACAAGATCTGATTCATGTTCCCACATGATACGTAGCAACCCACATCAGGTTCGATCACCATTAAAAAGAAGTGAAAAATAAATAAATAAAAATGCAGAAACAAAAAAAAATATTGATAGTAATAAGGACCGACTGAGTCCATTCTAACATGTTTTGTTTTGAATTATGAAAAAAGTTGAGGTGGTCGGTTTGTGGTAAGATGGAAACACAAGATCCAAGGAAAATGATAACTTACATCGAAGTTATTACAAGTGCTCAAGAGACTCAGGGTCAGAGGGTTCAACAAGAGTCTACTGTGCCGGAGAAAAATAGAATACTGAAACAGCAAACGATCGAAGTGTGTCAAGCATGGGCCAGTGGTCAAGGACAGCCTCGTCATGAGTCACAATTTGTGACACAACAAGAGCAGTACCACTCGTACTCGTTTGATCTTCCTGCAAAGATTGAAGAGCCTGCCCGAAAGATGGTACAGGAAGAAATGACCCAAAGAGTGAAAAGCTTTGAACAATGGTTGAAAAACAGGCAACGGTTGTCAGGTCAAAAGAGTGTTGCCTTCAAAGATCTATGTATGTTCCCCGATGTCCACTTGCCGCCTGGTTTCAAGACTCCCAAATTTTAAAAGTACGATGGACATGGAGATCCCATAGCTCACCTGAAAATGTATTGCAATCAACTGAGAGGTGCGGGAAGAAATGAAGAATTGTTGATGGCTTATTTTGTGGAAAGCCTTACGGGAGTAGCCTCCGAATGGTTTGTGGATCAAGACATGTCTCGCTGGTATGTCTGGGATGACATGGAACAGGCCTTTGTCAAACAGTTCCAATACAGCCTCGACATTGCCCCAGACCGCATTTCCCTTTCAAACCTGAAGAAGAAACTAAGTGAAAGTTTCAGGGAATATGCCATTAAATGGAGAGAGCAAGCAGCTCGAGTTAAGCCACCCATGGATGACCACGAGTTAATAACTGTCTTCCTTCAAGCGCAAGAGCCAGATTACTTTCAAAACATGATGTCCGCAGTTGGCAAATCCTTCTCGGAAGCAATCAAAATGGGAGAAATGATAGAGAATGGCCTTAAAACAGGCAAAATTATAAGTCAAGCAGTTTTTAAAGCCGCAACTCACGCTGTCCGGGTTGAGTCTGATAATTTTAGTGACATAAATGAGAAGATTGAAGAAATCATGATGATATCAGGGTCGAGAAGAGGTCCCAGGAGAACATCTCGAAGGTATGAGCAGCCTCCTCAAGTTTTCCATGAATCTCCTGAGTAGTATTATCCCCCTCAGAACCCACAACACTCTGTTGTTCCACCTCAGTATGTTGCCCAGCCACCAAAATACCCCAGAAGGCGAGCACGAGCATCACAAAATCTCCAGAAGCCTCCACAAAATTTTCAGGTGCCCTATAACCCATATCCAAGCCAGAGGTATAAAGGGGAACGAAGGTTGAAAGATAATTTTACACCAATAGGAGAGTCTTATGAAAGCTTATTTGAGAAGTTAAAGCATCATGACATGATTGCATCTATTCCTCCAAATCATGTGGACCAACGTGTAAGAAGCTTTGACCCTTCTAAAAGGTGTGAATACCATTCCAATGCCCAGGGGCACAATGTTGAAAGTTGTCGGGATTTGAAAAGAGAAATAGAAAGGATGATCCAGGAAAATCTGATTGTGATCCAAGATAGTGACACCCAGAATATCGCGCAAAATCCTTTACCTGCACATCATGATGAACACTTTGTGGGGAAGATGCCTGGTGGCATGGAGTTTGAGAATCCTCTCGGGAGCTTGATGACTGAAGTTAATGATATTGAAGTTATTAATGGTTTTGGCAATATTGATGGGGAACCCAGTGGTTAAGATGTCATGCTTGGTAATTGGAAAGACACTTCATCTCTTGGCTAGCTGGAGAGGAGTCTTGGTGGTTTATTTTGTTGTCATTTCTGTTGTCCGGGTTATTTTCAGGGTTGTAATCCGGATATTGTCTTATGATTCAAACCTTTCTATCCTTTTATTTTGCCTAGTTTATTTTCCGTAGTAACTTGTTTAGTGTTGTCTAGGTTCGTTTTAGGTTTGTTCCCAGGTTGTACCCCAGTTGTTTTACTTGTTTTGTTATACGGACCGTTTCACCGCTTGTCTAATGCAAATTCCGGTCTTTTGTTACCTCCAATCATCTTCTTTGTTTAGTTCTTTTTATCTTTTTTATTTTGTCCTTGTTCAACGCCGATTCTAGTGACATGACATGCCCGCAGAGTTTAGGCCTAATCTCAAAAGTTAATTATAAATCCATTGGGAGATGATCGGGACAGTTAAGGGAAATAAGCACAGCTTGAGATCATTCGAAGCCCGAGCCACGTGAAACTGGGGCAAGCAAAACATAAAGAAAAACTATAAAAGCAAGTGAGATTATTTCCCAATGGTGCTTTTAAAAATGACAAATGAAAAGGCGAACGTGTGGATATGGTTATTAAGTCCAGCACCATCAGAAGAGGCTACAAATCTTTGTTTAATTGTGTTGTTTGCACTTGGCATGTTTTGAAGACTGGAATGACGAAGGCATTTTGTTCTGCTACCTAAACACTTTATCCTTCGTTACCCCTTTTGAGCCTTATTTATTTTCTTTCATACCCCTCGTTCGGAATCAGTAGCAAAGGTTAGAAACACAAACGTGAAAGAAAAAAAAAAGAAAAAGAAAAAAAAGGAAAAGAAAGCAACAAAAACAACAAAAAAAACAACAAAAGTAAAAAAAAGGAAAAGAAAAAAAATGATAACAAAAATAAAAGAAAGTCAGAAGAAAACAAAGGAATTGGGAACTACGTTTGACCTGATTCCTCAAAGAGGATACGTAGGCGCTTCACGGCTCGGTCATAGTGTGCATAGTATGCATAGTGTGCATAGTGTAACATAGTGTAACAAAAATAAAAATCCCCAAGCAAGAAACTGGGGCAGAAGTTGTGCTTGATGTAAAGAAATCCGATTCCGAAGGTTGTAAATTTTGAACCCAAATCGATTTTTTTGAGCCTTTAAAAACCCTTTTTTAGCCTATCCAAAATCCTACATTACAGTCCAAAGAAAGACATTCTGATCAGTCTTCAAAAAATGCCAAGTTAGACAAATGAGAGAGTCTTACCGGTGAACACTCTGATCTCTAGTAGAAAAGACTCTGATCCCAGCAGAAAAGAAATATGAGAGAGTCTAGCGGTAACACCCCAATCCCCAGCTGGAAAGTGATACAAATGAGAGAGTCTTATAGGTGAAAATCTTCATGGGCACCATAAGGCGATGAAAGCTAAGAGAAAAACCAAAATGAGAGAGGCTTGACAGTGAAAACCCTTCAGGCACTACAAGTCAAGTAAAGATTGAGAATCAGATGGAAATCACCAGACGAAAGTTGTGAAAGGCGATTAACGACGGAGGATAGGCCATATGTGCATGTCATGACCATTAGAGTTGGCATCCGCATTTGATAGTTTTTTTTTTATAGTTTCCTCGTTAGAGAGTCATCTCTTCCCTTTGTCTTTTATTCTGTTCCTTTTTATCTTTCTCCTTTCATAGAAAAATTCCCCAGTAGAGTCTGTTTGGTCAGAACAAGTGAGAAATGACTTCAAAATCTGCCATCAGCTTTCCAATTGTGCAAGACTAGATCTGACTAGTACATCCAAGTGGTATAGTCAGCAAGGAACAAGCGCGAGGCCATTGTCAAGAAAGATATCCCCAGCAAGAGGGAATTGACAAAAGGATGGACGAGTGTCAAGAGGGATATCCTCGCCGAAATCAAAGGTTATAGACCTCAAGGCCAAGGCCCGTGGACAAATCAAGAAAGAACAACGCGGAGAGCAATGGGCATGATTTGGGAAATTTATATGAGACTAAAAGGTCGGGAAATGCCAGTTTCCGAGCTATGCCACAAAAGAAGAGGGATATCCCCGGCAGAAAAGGTTGTTTTCAGTGACACGAATAAACAAAGAAAGTGGTTTATCAGCAAAACATTGCAAAATCCTCAAGGGGAATCAGCTGTCGTGGAAAAGATACATGGTCAGATGGAAAGCAACGTTGAGAGGTTGGTGAATAAGGAATCGACAATAATGTCGGAAGTTATCACCCAAGTTTCAAGATAGCCGAACGACGCAAAACAGGTCAAGTCGTTCTAAGACCAGCAGGAATATCATCCCCAGCAAATAAGATCATCCCCAGCAAGTTTTGATAGTGTAATGGAACGTAGAGCAGGGAAGGAGAAAGGAAAAAGCCATCCCCAGTAGGAGTATCACAACCAACCACCACAGTCGAATCTTAAAGGAAATGGCATTGATGGCGGAAAGGCATGCCATATAGAAGATTATCAAACTGCGGCAGAAAATTTTCTGGAAGTCAGGTATCCACATGGGGAAGAAGAAAGTTAACACTAGTCTTAAGGGAAATGGGTTTTGAACCAGTGTTATCCCCAGCAGTGTTGAAAGAAAGAAAATAACGAGTTTTAATGAAAGGAGTTGTATCCCCAACGGACAGAACAAAGAGATGAAACTGGTGTTTAGAAAAAGCAAAAGCCATTATCATCCCCAGCATCTTCCAGAAGAATGAAGCACCAATTTGAAGGAATAAAATTCCCCAGCAGCGTTATCCTCAACAACGTTATCCCAAGATGATAACACTTTTATCCCCAGCAGTGTTGAGAGAAAAAAAAAATTTTAGGAGGGGAAGAAAGGAGACTCCCCCAGTGGTATTATCCCCAGCAGATAAGTAAGTAATTCCCCAATATCATTATCCCCAGCAGTCTCGTGGGAAGACAACACGAGCTTTTAAAGGAGGAAGCCATCCCTAGCAAGGCCACAAATCGGCCACCATTTCAAAACTGATAAATTTTTTTTTCTTTGCTTGAGAGTTGAAACAGGAACAAAGCAGCGCAAGGGAAAAAGAAAAAAAAAGAAGAAATTACAAAGGAAAGTTTCTCAAATCTTTGATCTTTACATTTTCCTCCCAGGATAAAAAGTCCTAGTCAGATGGATTTCCCTCCCGATACAATCTTGGTCCGATGGAATTTTTTCTCCCAAGATAAGATATCAAATCTTAGTCCGATAAAATTTTCTCCTAAGGTATCAAATCTTAGTCCGATGAATCTTTCTCCTAAGATCACAACAAAATGGACCTAGTTTGACGATTTATCTCCTAGAGTCAAAATCTTGGTCCGATGGAATTTTTCTCCCAAGATAATATAATAAAATCTTAGTCGGATGATTTTTTTCCTAGGATAAACGTCCTGGTCTGATGAATTTTCTCCTAGGATAAACGTCCTGGTCCGATGAACTTTCTCCTAGGATCACAATCTTAGTCTGATGAATTTTCTCCTAGGATAAAAATCTTGGTCTGATGGAATTTTTCTCCCAAGATAATATAACAAATCTTGGTCCAATGGAATTTTTCTCCCAAGATAATATTAGAAATCCTGGTCTGATGAATTTTCTCCTAGGATAAACTTCCTGGTCCGATGAACTTTCTCCTAGGATCACAATCTTAGTCTGATAAATTTTCTCCTAGGATCAAAATCTTGGTCCGATGGAATTTTTCTCCCAAGATAATATAACAATTCTTAGTCCGATGAAATTTTCTCCTAAGATATCAAATCTTAGTCCGATGAATCTTTCTCTTAAGATCACAACAAAATGGACCTAGTTTGATGATTTATCTCCTAGGATCAAAATCTTGGTCCGATGGAATTTTTCTCCCAAGATAATATAGAAGATCTTAGTCCGATGAAATTTTCTCCTAAGATATCAAAATCTTAGTCTAATGAATTTTCTCCTAGGATCAAAACCTAGTCTGACGAATTTTCTCCTAGGATAATTTGAAAAAAAAGGAAGTTTGAATTTGAAAAAAAGGGAGTCATTTTCTTAGTTTTCTTAAGATTATCAATGTTTAGTTGTTGAGATCAGGAGCCCGCCTGGAGAATGGCGATTTTATTTTTCGAAGTTGTTGTTGAGGTCAGGAGCTCCCCTAAAGAACAGAATGGCGTTTAATTTTCAAAGTTGTTGTCGAGGTCAGGAGCCCCCCCTGAAGAACAGAATGGCGATTTATTTTTGAAGTTGTTGTTGAGGTCAGGAGCCCCCCTGAAGAACAGAATGGCGATTTATATTTGAAGTTGTTGTTGAGGTCAGGATCCCTCCCAGAAGAACAGAATGACGATTTATTTTTAAGTTGAAGAAGTTGGGAGCCCGCCCATATAACAGAGGAATACATTTCAGTCTTTACATTTCTAGTTTTGAAGTTGGGAGCCCGCCCATATAACAGAGGAATACATTTCAGTCTTTACATTTCAAGTTTTGAAGTTGGGAGCCCGCTCATATAACAGAGGAATACATTTCAGTCTTTAAATTTCAAGTCTAGAAGTTGGGGGCCCGCCCATATAATAGAGGAATACATTTCAGTCTTTACATTTAATGTTTTGAAGTTGGGAGCCCGCCCATATAACAGAAGAATACATATCAGTTGTTAAATTTCAAGTTTTGAAGTTGGGAGCCCGCCCATATAACAGAGGAATACATTTCAGTCGTTACATCACAAGTTTTGAAGTTGGGAGCCCGCCCATATAACAGAGGAATACATTTCAAGCTAGTAAAGCAGAAGAATACAGTCGAAATCCCCAACGGGAAATAACAAAAATCCCCAGCAGAGGAAGGAAGTTCAAGATTCGATGGGAAAAATGATGTGAAGCTCCCAAGAAGGACATAAGCAGTTCGAGATCGGTAGTCAAGGGAGAATACAAGACAAATCAGAAGTAAAGAAATATAGAGGAGTCACCGAGACATCAAAGCAACAAGAGATACAAGAGCACGATTGAAGATCTAGATAAGATTTTGTAATTCATAGACTATAGTTTAGTCTAGCTTCTTGTTTTCTTTCAGCATGGTGTAATAAGGTGGTCGGCAAACAATAATAACAACATGCAACAACAGTAACATTGCAGTCCCAGCTACCAAAACTTCCCGAACTACATTAACCTGATTCCCTTCTAGCCAGGGATATGTAGGAAACCTTTGAAGCAAAGGTTCGGTTAAATCTTTTTAAAAAAAATGCTTCATACGGAGTACTCGGATGGGAAAAAATCGCTCACTTTATCTTTGCACGAAAACTCATCGTGTTTTCGGACAAAGAGGGGCAGCTGTAAGCACGTGATTTTTTCCCTATGAGAGAATTACTCCCAAAAAATTCAAAATAAAACAATTTTCCTTTGTGTGCAATTTTGAGAATTTTCGTGGTATTTTTGATAATTATTTGTATTTGTCCATGCATGTTTATTTGTTGAATTAATAAAAAATACAAAAATATGTCGCATTTGCATTTAAGATTTAATTCTACAATTAGGAGCAATTAAGTTTGTTTTTACAAGAACAAAAAAAAATCATAAAAATAATGTACGTTGCATTTTTAGGATTTAATGTCCAAATTGTGTGATTTTATCGTAATTGCTATTTAATTGTGTGTTAATTGTTAATAAGAGTTAATTTGCATTTTTATAAATTAATTTAGTTCTATAGGATAATTTAGGATTTTTAGAATTTAGTTTTAGTTTAAGAAAAAATAAAAGAAGAAAAAAGAAGCAATAAAAGAAGAAGAAAATCGGATTGGGCCACCTTCTAATTTAAATCAACCAGGCCCAAACCAAATAACTCCTACCGGGTCGACCCGACCCAGCCCGCCTCATAACCCAAACTAATCCCAACCCCCCCCCCCCCATTTTCATTTTTTCATTTTTCATTTTTGAAAACCCTAACCTAAAAAACATCCGCCCCCTCTTCTCTCCATCTTCTCCAAACAACCCCAAGCTCCCTCCCATGGCTGCTTCTGCTCCCCCTCACATCCCATGGCTGCCCCGTCTTCATCTTCTTCGTCATGGCCGCTACTTCGTCGCCCAACCAGCAGCAACCAGCTCCCTCACGTCCAGCGACCTCACCTCCCATGGCTGCCTTCGTCGAGCTCCAACCAAACGTGGCTGCTTCTTCTTCTTCGTCCCCATAGGTCCCAAACGACCATCTGCTAAACGACTTCATGTCCAAACGACCTTCAGCCTCACGTCCAAACAACCATAGCTGCCCTTTCGTCGTCCACCCAAACCACCCATCGACGACACTGCCAACGACCCCCGCCATTGACGTGTAGTAGTGCTGCTGCAGTTTCTTCGACCATTGCTGCTGCTTCATCTCCTCATCCCAAGCGACCACACATAGCTGCTGCTGCTTCATCTCCTCTCTCGTCAAACAGCTGCTCAACACACACACACGCAGCCCCACTGTTGTTGCTTCCATGACCACACGCACACACACGGATAGAGCAGCAACAAGAGGTCATTGAAACAAAGTGAGAGATAGATGGAGGAAAAGCGAAGCAGTCCGGTTAAAGTCCGGCGAAGTTCTGTCAAGGTCTCGTTTGGTTTTGTTTGAGTCCATCGTTGTTCGTCGTTCGGTGAGGTCCAGTTTGAGTTCATCGAGGTTAAAAGAGAAGGTTGGTTTTCGTTGAGTCGAGATCCGGTACGTCGAGGTTGTTGTCCGAGTTTTTCGTTTCCGTTCGAGTTCGTCGTTGTTCATTAACGGTTAGTTGGTTTATGTTTCATTTTTGTCCGTATTTTGTTTGATATTCTCGTATTTGAAATCAGTATATGTTTGATTCTTTTCTTGTTCGTTGTTTATCATTTCTTGATTATTTCTTCATTTTTGTTCTTGTTTAGTTTAATATAGAAGTGTGTTGGTTATAATGTTGTTAGATTTAATTTGAAGTTCAATTGATTATTGAGTTTAGTGATTTGATTGTACTTGTTTGTTATGTTCAATTTGTTACTGTTATTGAATCTGAAAGTATGTTTGTTGTTAAAAAATATTATTCAGTCAAAATGATTTCAATTGTTTCTTTATTGTATCATATGGTTTGGTTCCCTGAATCCTTAGTCTTTGTTTTGATGATATTTGACATAATCTGAGTTTCTAGCTTAAATTTGCTGATGAAATTTGATTAGGAATTGGTTATAGCTGCTGTATTTTGGTTAACTGATTAGGTGAATTGGTTATAGCTGATGTGGGTAGAATGGTAAATTGCAGTATTTTCAAGGGTAGAATGGTAATTTCAGTAATTTCAGAGGGGTATTTTTGAAATTGAAAATTTGAACAATTGATTAATTTGAGTGTTCTGTTCACTAAGCGCTAATATAATTAAATAATACATTATTTAGTATAGTGGGGGACAAAACATGCGGTAGTGGGGCAATAAGGGAATTAAATAAGGAAAAGATATGTGTTAGTGGGAGTTAATACATTGTTTAATATAGTGGGAGATAAAACATTAGGTAGTGGGATTCAAAAGGGGGATGGGTAGAAGATGGTGGGACTTAGTTTAAATGCTTCAAGTTTATAAATAAATGGGGGGGGGGGAGCTGGACACAAGTAAGGCGGTTTTTTTGGAATAGAAGAGGTTTTCTGAATATTAAGAGAGGATTCGAAAATATTAAAAGAGATTAGAAGAGCTGAACACAGATTGGGGGGGGAGAATTTTTTGAATATGAAGGGAGAATTAAAAGAATTTTCTGAATATTAAGAGAGATTTGATGATTTTTCGGAGAGGAAAAAACATTTTGGAAATCTAAAGAGAGAGTAGTATACACTGGATATACACTCTGCATACACTGGATATACAGAGGGGTCAGAATTTAAGGGTTAAACATTAACTGGTCTTTCAATCTAAAAAAGGTTCACTTTGTTTCTGCCCGTTGATTGTTGTTGGTGTTTCTGGATTTTCATTTGGTCTGTTCCTTGAGTTTGGTTGGTTATTTGCTACTACTTCACTGGTTATTGCTGGATTTTTTTTCTTGATTTTAAAATTCGTCACTGGTTTCTCGTTGCTGGTTGTTACTGGTTGCTGGGTTTTGTTGTTGTTATATGCTACTGCATTTCTGCTGATCTTCCTCTTCTTTTGCTTCCAATATCAGGTACACAATTGATACACTGGTTCTTGTAGAATGGAAACTGAAGCATAAATATGAAATGAAGAGTTGAAGTTCTGAATTTATCTTAGTTATATTCTGAATTTTAGTTGTATATGTACATTATTTAACTTCCTCGAATTAGAATCATGTAGTTGTTTGATATATATAATGGAACATCTGACAGTAGCTTAGTGGACGAATTGTATATGTATGCTAGTTAAAAAGACTAATGGTGTAGTAGCTCTATTCAGTTAGTTCATTATGGTTTGATGATTATCATATCTCAAAAAGCATGTTAGCTGATTTAGACTATTCTTAAACATTCAACAGTTAGCTCATTAAACAAATAGCCCGTTTCAGAACTTGTAGGAATATTGTTTAGCTAGATACTATTGGTTAATTTCAGCATGTAAATGGTTTAGGATTAAAATTAGATTGCCAAGTTTTTTTTTAATTTGACAAACTGTGAGCATGCGTAGTATAATGTAACTAGGTAGTAACATGTGAATGAGTTGGCCCAAGTCTAGTTTTGAGCCATATACGTTGGGCCTGGGCCCACGTTGGCCAACGGGCTGTCCATATTGTGTTTACATTCTGATTTAACAAATTGTGTTCGGAACCCGACTATAACAACTCGTAAGCATGTAAATAAATTAGGACCTTTTCTCTTTCATTTTTAGAGACAAATTTAATAGAAAAAATGTAGGCACTTTAGGATTATCCTTTTAAAATAAATGAGATGAACCTCGCCCAATAAAACGCACAAGTTGCGGGGCCCTCAATAATTAGTTAATTATAGACTTCGGGATCGGTCGTTTAGCAAATTTCACGGCCTTACCCAAAATAATGATACGCTAGTCGCTTTAGGCGCGCCTTTAACAATTTACTTTCTTAAACTCGGGTGCACATTTATGTGACCCAAATCCAAATCTCAACAGAGTCGAAATGTGTCGATAACCACGAGTACATTGATGTGACGTGGTTCGAGATACGTTTTTCACAATGTTGTAATTCTCTGTTATAATAATAATAATAATAAAAGCGGTAAAGAGTTTAAAGTTTGCACATAAGTTCATAATTATATAAAATCGGATAATCAAGCCGAATATGACAGTTGAGCGACCGTGCTAGAACCACGGAACTCGGGAATGCCTAACACCTTCTCCCGGGTTAACAAAATTCCTTATCCGGATTTCTGGTGCGCAGACTATAATATAGAGTCATTCTTTTCCTCGATTCGGGATTAAAACCGGTGACTTGGGACACCATAAATCTCCCAAGTGGCGACTCTGATCCTTAAATAATAAACCCCGTTTCGATTATACTTTAATTGGAAAAACTCCCTTCCGCGTCCCTTCACGGCGGTGCGGGCCGAAAAAGGAGGTGTGACACCCCTAAATCGTGAAACTGGGCTTCAATTCTCCGATTATCCAATCTGATTCACGATCCTTATTCGACTTGTAGTGCCCGAAGGGTTTTCACCATCAAGCCTCTCTTATTTTACTCTTTCTCTCAACTCATCGTCGCCTTATGGTGCCTGTGAAGGTTTTCACCAATAAGACTCTTTCATTTTGTTCTTTTCTTCTTATTTTTTCTGATTCTGCAGATGACAAGGCATTAACCATGGTAAAAACATCATATACTCTTGGCATGTCTAAACTCAACACTCTCAAAGATTATCTGGGAGGTATTTTTTGGACTGTGATGTGGCTTTTGGACAGGGTTAGAAATAAATGACATCATAAAGGTTCAAAATAACTAAGACAACGGGGTTAATTTATTTACAACTTTTGGAATCCATTCTAAAACTTTGCCCCATTTTCTAAAACAAGGGAATTCGATTCTCTTTTTTCTTTTTCTTTTGATGGAGTTACTAAGAAAGACTGCCCCACTTTCAACTTCTTGGGATTATGAAATATTTTATTTGGTATGACCGAACCGTAAGGTTACCTACGTATCTTGTGGTGACAAGAATCAGGTCAAACATAGTTCACAAGACTACTTTTGTTACTATTTTCCTTTTTTTTCCTTTTTTTCTTTTCCTTTTTCTTTCTTTTTCCTTTTTCTTTTTTTCTTCTTTATCTCTATTTTTCTCATATCTTTTTTTTGAATTTTTCTTTTGGAATGAACTTTCTAAAACAAACCTATGGGGACATGAACTTTTTTTTTCTTCGTATGACTCTAACTTGATTCTGAAAGAGGGGAGGTCAAAGAAATTAGTACAGGCTCAAAAGGGTATCAAATGGTATAAGTGTTTGGGTAGCTGAAAGAGGGTCTCCCAATCTCTAAGAATACCAAGGATAACACATGCAACCTGACGATGAAAAATGAAGATTATGCATAGCATTTCTTTTGCAGCATCGGCATAGGTATCGCAGATATGCCTTCCACCTTTTCTTTAGTGCCTTGTCAAGTACATAACTCTTCTTGGGTGATTTCTTCTTCAGGATGGATACCCTCCGTCTGTTTGGAGCCAACTCACTTGACTTTATCTTGTAAATTGAGGTGTACTTGAACTCAAAACTGCTCACTTTAAATAGTTGGGACACACTATCTTGCAAAAAATTCTTGTCGTCCCATTAACTTCCCAAACTATTTGCCCCAGTTTCACACAGTCCGGGCTTCAAATGATCTCAAAATGCCTTTACTTACTTCCTTCAAATGTCCTTGCCATCTTCAAATTTGTTTCATTGTTTCATGATTAAACTAACTTTTAAGACCAGTCCTAGAATTATGCGTGCATGTCATGTCACTAGAGCCAGCATGAAAAAGAACTATAAAAGGAGAAGAGAGCTAAACAAAAATGACTAGAAATAACAGAAAACAGAAAATTGCACTAGACAGACAGTGAAACGGTTCGAACAACAAAACAAGCAAACTCAATTGGGGTTACAACCCTGGAACAAACCTAGACAACATTAAACGAGTTACTACGACTAAAGGAACTAGGCAAAATAAAAGGATAGAAAGGTTTGAGTCACAAGACAATATCCGGATTACAACCCTGAAATAACCCAGACAACAGAAATTACAACAAAATGAACCACCAAGACTCCTCCCTGGCTAGCCAAGAAAGGAGCGTCTTTCCACTTACCAAGCTCGGCATCTTAGCCACTGAGTTCCACATCAATATTACCAAGACCATTACCAATTTCAATATCATTAACTTCAGTTAGCAAATTCCCAAGAGGATTCGCATGCTCCCTGTCACTGTCCTTGATCACAATTACCTCTTCTTGAATCATTCTTTCTATTTCCCTTTTCAAAGCGCGGCAATATTCAATGTTATGCCCTTGGACGTTAGAGTGGTACATGCATCGTACAGTACCATCAAATACTTTTGCATATGGATCCGGTATATAGCCGATGAGCGGCTCAATCAGGCCAGAATGCTTTAACTTTTCGAACAAGCTTGTGTAGGACTCCTCGATTGGCGTGAAATTATTTCTTTGCCTTTGTTCCCCTCTCTGCCCCTGTTTTCTAGGGTTGTTGGATGCTAAAAAATGTTGTGAAGGCAAAATGCATTATGGAGTGCTGGCGCTCGCCACGAGGAATGACCCACTGGTTGGACAGATGGCCGGATGTTGTTCGGAGGATAATACTGGGGTGGATTATGTGGAGCTTGGGGATGTTCATGGGGTCGGTATTGAGACTGAAAATGTTTAGCAGAAATACCCACTAGATCCTGTCGTTGGCGGCTCAACAACATCTTTTCTATCAATGGGAGGACTATCCTGAGCAACTTGTTCGTTCCATTAGAACCACAATTCCCTAAAACATTCTTTGGGTTTCTTTTCCATATGAGATAGGGAAGAGCTGTCTGGGACAATGTCTATATTGTACTGAAAGTGTCGCACAAAATCTTGAGCCATGTCATCCCATGTATGTCACTTACCGATATCTTGACGAGTATGCCATTCCAAAGCTGCCCCAGTCAAGCTCTCACTGAAATACACCATCAGTAACTCATTTTTCCAGCCAACACTTCTCATTTCACAGTAATAACCCCTCAGATGGGCTACTGGATCTCCACGTTCATCACATAAATTAAGCTTTGGCATTTTAGACCCTTTCAACTTTCTAGATAGCTCATCTTGCTCTACTGTCTTAGCAGGCTTTGCAGTCTCACCGAGAGGCTCAAATGAGGAGCGTAAGAGTATGGACCCAAGACCTTGAAAATTGGTTCTAGAGCATAGTGTTGGGCATCGGGGACTTTGAACATAGTCTCGCTAGAGGGTTGAGGAAAGGTAGCAGGTGGATGAGCTACAAAAACATGAGTGGTCAAAGGTGCAGGATATGAGGTGGTTTTGGTAGGTGGAGTGAGAAAAGGTTGTGGGGAGATCTCCTGGACTTGTGACAGTGGCAGAGTGGTGACAAGACTTTCAGTGTAGTTAGTGGGAACTGATGGTAGAGGGCGCCCACTAATCCAGGCTTTGTATATTTCGGCCATCTTTTTTTTCAACCTTAAGACCTCTTCTTTCAACTCATATTCTGATTCACCAATTTCCTTAGACGGATTAGTAACACCCGAGTTCAGGTCTTTGCTAGCCATGACTACCTTGCTCTTTGACCTTGTGTTGTATGGATGAGTTACTTAAAAACCACAAACCAACCACCCTTCTGCTTAATGGAGATAACAAAAAGAACAAAATGGGGCCATCCTGTTAGCATTAGGGCATTTAATAGCTAAAAATATCACATTGTGTGCAATGCACCTAGCGACAATTAACGATTCTAGAATGACTTCGGGAGTTATAAGGTCACTTGGCATCATCCAACTTTTGTTCCCTTCAATCTTCTCTTTTCGTTTCTTTTCTAGCACTTCTTTGCTTGCTCATTTCCCTTCCTTTTTTTCTAATTATCACTCTTTTCTTTCCTCTCATTTCTTATATCCCATAATTTCATCTTTTTTTTCTCTTTTTCCTTTTTTTCTTTTTCTTTTAATAAAAAAATGATTCGATCAAACCCTATGTAGGTTGCATACGTATCATGACGCTGCATGAATCAGATCTTTACGTAGTTCGGGAAGATCGGGAATAATGTAAACAAACTAATGTTCTCATTTTCTTTTTCTTTTTTTTTTTGTTTTCTTTTTTACCTTAATGACTGCTCTGATGAGAAAAGAGAAATAAAAGAAGCAAATTCTTTTTTTTTTTTGGAATTTTCTAGACTTAATGTTCTATAACATATTCTAAACTCAAGCTTAACGGATTTTTTCCTTTTCCTTTTCTTTCGAAACAAATACTCTATTAAGGAACAATCCTAAAAGAGAAAAATATTTTTTGACCTTTTTTTAGGAAGGGAATCTAAAAAATAAACCAAAGAAATATATTTTGATTTTCGTTTGATATCCTGAGGAAATATTTCGAAATAGGAAATGAGCAAGATAAAAAAAATATTTTTGGATTTTAATTTTTTAATTACCTAAGGGAGAAATTCTGAAAATAAACCAAAAAGTATGTTTTTTTTCTTCTGTGTACAATATCTTAAAGTTCTAATGAAAATAAGAAAAAGTTTTTTTTTCATTTTTCATTAATTTCCCAAAGAAGCACCTCAAAAGAAAATCTTTTTTTTTTTTGGATTTTTGGAATTAAAATCTTAAAGAAAACTTTTAAAGAGGTACTAAAAGAAAATTCTCTTGTTTTTGAATCCTTAGTCTTAATATACTAAAGAAAATATAAAAGCAATTTGTTATTTTGAGTTCTAGATATTAATTTCCTATGGAAAAGCACAAAAGATTTTTTGAACTTCTAGAGTTAGTATTCTAAAGAAAACATCTAACAGAAATACAAAAGCACAAATCTTTTTTTTTTTGGATTTTTGATTTATTACACATTTTTTCAAATACAAAATTGGAAATACAATAACAAAAGACTCGACATTACTGTACAAAACTAGAAGGTAAAAGATGACATAAAAGAAAAACAAACTTAACATAAAAAAATCTCCTTAAGCAACTCCTGGAAGAACGATCCTAACTGGATGGTCCCGAGGTGTCTACCATGCTCGAACTTTAGTAAATAGACCCACCCCTGTATGAGAAAACTTTAACCAACACTATGTGAGATAATAACACTCCCTATTAGACACATGCAAGACATGATTGAGGCTATTTTTGCAAAATGGCTTATTTGGCCAAAAGGTGGCTAGAGATACAAAATTTGGCTAAGACCCCGCAAAGCCAAGAACCTAAGATTTACTAGGAAGACCGGACCCTATATGGGTTGCCTACGTATCACGCCCCAAAAGGCGAGAATCAGGTATGCGTAGTTCGGGTAGATTGGATACGTGCGAGAATTAAAAAACAAGTAATTTAGAGAAAATATGTTTTTGTCCTTTTTTTTTGAAAAAAAATGATGAAACATGTAAACTCTTTTTGGATTTTCTTTTCCTTTTTTTTGATTTTTGGAAAATGATGAAAAAGTGCAAAATCTTTTTTTTTTTTGAATTTTTCATTTTTTTGTCTTTTCTTAATAAAAATGTGACACAAAACATAACTGGGCCCTACTTGTTTTATTTTCACACTTCACCCTCTCTTTTTTTTTCCTTTTTTTTCATTTGCCCTCAACTATTATTGATCCGCCAAATGACCCTTTTACCCTTGAAGATTGCAACATGTAGCACATTAGGATGCATCAGGATGGTCTTTTATTTTTTGGGGTACACTTGTCCTAGACGGACCCAACCCCTATGTTGAGTCCCCAAAGTCAGATTCACGTGATGCGAACAAGCGTTCCTACTAGGGATCTGGCATGAGGCTATGTTATTCTAGGTTTAAAAACCTGGGTTTATTTGTTCTAGACCTGGATTACCCGAGCGAACAACTCGAACCGGGGGGGGAGTGTACCGGGAATACAGAAGCTTCACCGGCTTTGCAACTTGTTCGAACCTCGTTCTAAAATTGGGATATGACTCTAACAGAAGAGAAGTCACACGAAGTGCACACTTCCCAGATGATTTAGAACACTCAGAGAAAGGAGGGTTTCGTATCAATTTATATACAGTTCAACAATATCAAAGCGGTAAAAAGCAACATTTAGTACATTAGGCCCAAGCATGTAAATAAAACCAGATAATAAATAAAGCCAAATATAACAATTATTCTAAGCTCGAATTCTTGAACCCTGGACCAGAGATTCTGGGTTCTTGTTCCCAGCAGAGTTGCCAGAGCTGTCAAACATCCTTTTTACTACCCCGAGAAGGGGTATAAGGGAGTTTTTTCCAATTTAAGTGACAATCGAAACAGAAATACTTTATTTAAAATTTAGAGTCGCCACTTGGGATAATTTATGGTGTCTCAAGTCACCGGTTTAAAATTCCGAATCGAGGAAAGATCGACTCTGTTTTATAGTCCGCAAACAGAGAATCCAAGTAAGGAATACTGTTAACCCGAGAGATTAGGAATTCCCGGGTTCCGTGGTTCTAGCACGGTCGCTCAACTATTATTATTGGCTCAATTATCTGATTTAACTACACATTTTAAACCTACGTGCCCCTTTTAACCTTTTAGCCGCTTTTAATATTTTGGGAAAATTCAAGGTTATTTAAAACACGTCGTAAGCCACGCTACATGAAATGCACCCGTGGTTCACGACATGTTCTATTTAACCTTGTTGGAAATTAGAATCGGGTCACATGAAATGCACACCTGAGCCCCTTTAATCTAATTTAACGTAGTTCAGCAATCCAATTTCTATGCTCTGACAAAATCATATTCACCTATAACCAATTCGAGTAAACACGAGCAGATAACCGAGCGAGCAAATTCAAAACCACAGAAAACTATCACGACCCAATTCCTGAACCCGGTCGTGATGGTGCCTCTCGTGAAGCACGAAGCCCAAATATGGCAATCAGCCCAAATTATGATGATAACAAATAAGTTTCAGTCAAATACGCTATAAAATCATCAATCGGGATGGACCAAGTCACAATCCCCAGTAGTAAAATACCCCACGCTCATCATCCAGCACGCGCCTTGCCTCAATATAGCACTACGATGTGCAATCCGAGGTTTCAAATCCTCAAGACATCATTTACAATCACTACTCACCTCGAACCGGCTACAACTCTAGCTCGCGATGCCTTTGCCCCTAGAATTGGCCTCCACGCACGTCGAATCTATCCAAAATCAGAACGAATACGTCACAATATGCTAAAGGAACAAAACCCAAGCGAAAACAATCGAAAAATATCAAAAATCCCGAAATTAGCAAAACCCAAGTCCCGGGCCCATTTCTCGAAACTCGGAAATTTTCACATCATCGGGTTCCTTATCCTCCCACGAGTTCATACATATCAAAAGTTCTCAATTCCGAACTCAAATGGCCCTTCAAATCCCAAATCAAAAAGCTCAAAATCCCAAGCCCTAGTTCTTCCATTTTTAGCTTAGGTTCCATGAATTTCTAGGTTAATTTCACAATAGAATCACGTTTTAGGTTCAAAAGTCTTACCTCCAATCAATTCTCCTTGAATCCCTCTTCAATTACCTTAAAAAAGCTCTCAAAATACTCAGCTATGGAGGGAAAAAGGTTCAAAATCGCGGATAAAATATCTTATAAACTTTCTGCCCAGTTCTGATATTCCTTCTTCGCGAGCGCGGTGAAACTCTCGCGTTCGCGATGCACAACTTATCTTGACCAGATTTTCCTTCTACGTCATCGCGACATAGGACTCGTGAACACGATGCTTCTTACTCCTATACCTTCGTGAACGCGAACCTCTTATGCGATGAACAAAAAGACCTTGTTCTCAAATTACACTACGCGATCGCGAGTACCCTCTCACGAACGCGATGCCCAACCTGTCAACCCTCTGCGAACGCGAAGCTCCACTCGCGAACGCGAAGGCTTAACCCTGGCCTTCCACAATTCCTTCTTCACGAACGCGAGGACCCTATCGCGAATGCAAAGAGATAAATCTCTGCAACACTGAACCTGCATTTCTGCAATTTCCCAAACTCCAAAATGGTCCGATTGACCACCCGAAATTCACTCGAGGCCCCCGGGACCTCAACCAAAAGCACCAACACATCCTAAAACCTCATACAAACTTGCTCCAATCATCAAAACACCTCAAACAACATCAAATTACCCTAAACTCATCGAATTCAAGCCTAAGTTTTCTAAAAACTTCTGAAATACGCTTTCGATCAAAAACCAAACCAAACCAAACCACGTCCGAATGACCTTAAATTTTGCACACACATAAAAAATGAAATAACAAAGCTACAACAACTCCAGGAATTCTGACCCTCGGATCAAAATCTCACCTACCAATCGGAAATCGCCAAAACACTAACTTCGCCAATTCAAGCCTAATTCTACACCGGACCTCCAAAACTATTTCCGATCACACTCCTAAGTCATAAATAACCTCCCGAAGCTAAGCGAACCATCGGAACTCACATCCGAGCCATCTAACACATAAGTCAACATACAGTTGACTTTTCCAACTTAAACTTTCTTAAAAGAGACTAAGTGTCTCATTTCTTACCAAATCCACCCCTAACGCAAACTAATCAACTCGATCACATAACACACGAATAACAAAGAATAAAGAAGCAAAAATTGGGGAAACGGAGTGGTAACTCATGAGACGACTGGCCGGGTCATCACATCCTCCCTAACTTAAACAAACGTTCGTCCTCGAAAGAGTCAAGAAACATACCTGAAGCCTCAAATTGGTGAGGATATGTGCTCCGTATCTTTCGCTCAGTCTCCCAAGTAGCCTCCTCCATGGGCCGACCTCTCCACTGTACTTTCACTGAAGCTATATCCTTCGACCTCAACTTCCGTACCTGATGACCCAAAATAGCTATTGGCTCCACATCAAAGGTCAAATCATCATCCAACTGAACCGTGGTGAAGTCCAACACATGATACGGATCCCCAATATACTTTCGGAGCATAGAAACATGAAATACCGGATGCACACTCGACAAGCTGGGTGGCAAGGCAAGCTCATAAGCCACCTCCCCAATCCTCCGAAGCACCTCAAAAGGCCCAATGAACCGCGGACTCAACTTTCCTTTCTTCCCAAACCTCATAACACGCTTCATGGGCGAAACCTTCAGCAATACCTTCTCACCAACCATGTAGGACACATCTCGAACCTTACGGTCCGTGTAACTCTTCTGACATGACTGTGCTGTATGGAGTCTCTCCTGAATCACCTTCACCTTCTCTAAGGCATTCTGAACCAAATCTGTCCCCAATAACCTAGCCTCGCCGGGCTCGAACCAACCAACTGGAGATCTACACTGCCTCCTATACAAAGCCTCATACGGAGCCATCTGAATACTCGACTGGTAGCTGTTGTTGTAGGCAAACTCTGCAAGCGGCAAACACTCATCCCATGAACCTCCAAAATCAATAACACAAGCACGCAACATGTCCTCCAATATCTGAATAGTACGCTCGGACTGTCCGTTCGTCTGAGGATGAAATGTTGTGCTCAACTCCACCTGAGTACCCAACTCTCTCTGCACGACTCTATAAAACTACGAAGTAAACTGAGTACCTCTATCTGAGATGATGGAAACCGGAACACCATGCAATCAAACAATCTCCCAGATATAAATCCCCGCCAACCGCTCTGAAGAATAGGTAGTACACATAGGAATGAAGTGCGCGGACTTGGTCAGCCGATCCACAATCACCCAAATAGCATCAAACTTCTTCAAAGACCGAGGAAGTCCAACCACAAAGTCCATAGTGATCCTCTCCCACTTCCACTCGGTAATAACCATCTGCTGAAGCAAGCCACCTGGTCTTTGATGCTCATATTTTACCTGCTGATAGTTGAGACACCGAGCTACAAATCCCACAATATCTTTCTTCATTCTTCTCCACCAATAGTGCTGCCTTAAATCCTGGTACATCTTCCCGACACCCGGATGAATGGAATACCGCGAGCTATGGGCCTCTTCCAGAATCAACTCTCTAAGCCCATCTACATTGGTCACGCAAATCCGGTCCTGCATCCTCAACACACCATCATCACCGATGGTCACATCTCTGGCATCATCATGCTGAACTCTATCCTTATGGACAAGCAAATGTGGATCATCATACTGGCACTCTCTGATACGATCATATAAGGAAAATCAAGAAACCACACATGCCAACACCCGACTAGGCTCCGAAATATCCAACCTCATGAACCGATTGGCCAAGGCCTGAACATCAACTGCAAGGGGTCTCTCCCCAACTGGAATATATGCCAAACTCCCCATACTCACTACCTTTCGGCTTAATGCATCGGCCACCACATTGGCCTTTCCCGGATGGTACAATATAGTGATATCATAATCCTTAAGCAACTCTAACCATCTCCGCTACCTCAAATTAAGATCTTTCTGCTTGAAAAAATGCTGAACATTATGATGATCAGTGAATACCTCACAAGATACGCCATACAAGTAGTGCCTCCAAATCTTCAATGCATGAACTATGATAGCCAACTCCAAATCATGAACATGGTCGTTCTTCTCATGGGGCTTCAACTGACAAGAAGCATAAGCAATAACTCTACCCTCCTTCATCAATACACAACTAATCCCAACTCTCAAAGAATCACAATACACAGTATATGAACCTGAAGCTGATGGCAAAACCAACACTGGAGTTGTGGTCAAAGTTGTCTTGAGTTTCTGAAAGATCTCCTCACACTCGTCCGACCATACAAATGGAGCACTCTTCTGAGTCAACTTGGTCAAGAACGATTCGATAGATGAGAATCCCTGAACAAACCAGCGATAATAGCCTGCCAACCCAAGAAAGCTACGAATCTCTGTGGCTGAAGACGGTTTGGGCCAACTCTGAACCGCCTCTATCTTCTTCAGATCAACCTGAATACCCTCGCTGGACACCACGTGCCCCAAGAAAGCCACTAAACTGAACCAAAACTCACACTTGGAGAATTTTGCATAAAGCTTCTCCTCCATCAATCTCTACAGCACAACTCTCAAATGCTCCGTGTGCTCCTCCTAGCTACGAGAGTACACCAGAATATCATCAATGAATACCTTAACGAACAAATCAAGATAAGGCCGGAACACGCTGTTCATCAAATGCATGAACGCTACTGGGGCATTGGTTAGCCTGAAAGACATCACAAGGAATTCATAATGACCATATCTGGTCCTGAAGGCAGTCTTAAGAATATCTAAATCCCTGATCTTTAACTGGTGATAACCCGAATGGATATCAATGTTGGAGAACACTCTCGCTCTCTGAAGTTGATCAAATAAATCATCAATGCGAGGCAAATGATACTTTCTTAATTGTTACTTTGTTCAATTGCCTATAATCAATGCATATTCTCATCGTGCCATCCTTCTTCTTCACAAACAAAACAGGTGCACCCGAAGGTGACACAATAGGCTGAATGAACCCCTTATCTAGGAGTTCCTGAAGCTGTTCTTTCAATTCCTTCAACTCTGTTGGTGCCATACGATATGGCGGAATAGAAATGGGCTGAGTGCCTGGCACCAGGTCCATACAAAAATCAATATCCCTATCCGGTGGCAAGCCCGACAGGTCTGCAGGAAACACATCGAGAAAATACTTCACAACTAGGACAAAATCGATACTAGGAGTCTCAACTCCAACATCCCTCTGAAACGCTAGATATGAAAGACAACCCTTCTCAACCATACGTTGGGCCTTCAAGAAAGATATCACTCTACTAGGAACATAATTAGTCACACGACGCCACTCGATCCGCGCCAAAGTGATTGTCATAGCATGACAATCTAGAATAGCACGACATAGAGATAGTCAATCCATGCCCAACATGACATCAAAATCCACCATGCTCAATAGCAATAGATCTACTCGGGTCTCCAGACCCCCAATAGTCACCACACATAATCGGTACACACGGTTTACAACAATAGTATTGCCCACCGGGGTAGATACATGAACAGGTAAAGAAAGAAACTCACGGGGCGTACCCAAATAATGAGCAAAGTATGATGACACATAAGAAAAGGTGGAACCATGATCAAATAATACAGAGGCATCTCTATGGCAGACTGAAACAATACCTGTAATGACAACATCTCAAGCAATAGTATCTGGCCTGCATGGAAGTGCATAGAAATGGGCTTGACAGCCCCCTGATCGACCTCCCCCTTTGAGGCGACCCCTGGCTGCCTGACCTCTACCCCTAGCTAGCTGGGCGGGTGGTGAGGTAACTAGAGCAGAAGTCGAGGGTTAACCCCTCTGCTGAGATGAACTAGCAATATGACGAGGACACTGCCTCCACACATTTACAAACTCTCCACACTCAAAATAACTCCCAGGTATTGGAGAAGGGGACTGAAGGGAACCCCTCACATCGGAGTGGCTAGCTGATGCACTCGGCATAGAAGAACCCTAAGCTGACGGGGCACGAGATGAACTCTGAGATGGGAGGGCACTGAGTGAAGACTAGCCCCACTGAGATCCATGATAACTATGGCCCGAAGATGCCCCGCGATACTCTGGACGAGCTAACTGAGCATGCCTAAAAGAACAGCCTCTACCATGCTAAAACTGGCCCCTCGAAGGAGCACCACTGTAACTGCCAGATCCTCGAGGCCTCTTGGCCTCCCTCTCCTCTCGATCCTGACGGCGAACCATCTCAATCTCGCGAGCGATATCGACCACCTCCTCAAACGTATCACCCAATACCCTTTCTCGGGTCATAAGAATACAGAGATGATAGTTAAGGCCATCAATAAATCTCCTGATCCTCTCACGATCTGTCGAAACCATCCAAACGACATGATGAGCCAACTCAGAAAACCTCGACTCATACTGTGACACAGTCATATCCCCCTGTCGCAACCACTCAAACTGTTTACGCAACTCCTCTCTGCAAGACTGCAGTACATACTTCTCCAAGAAGAGAGTGGAGAACTCCTGCCAAGTGAGGGGCGCTGCTCCCACAGGCCTACGCCTCTCATACACCTCCCACCAAGTAAAGGCGGCCCCAGAAAACTGAAAGGTGGTAAATGCCACACCACTAGACTCAAGAATCCCTGCTGTACGGAGCATCCGCTGACACTTATCCAGAAACAGCACCACTGAATGATGGAGGCTAGAGTCTACCAAATCTCTCAATATGACGCTGCTCATCATCTGGCATAACTGGAACAATAAACTCCTAATCGGTGCAACCGGCTGGGCTGGAGGTGCCCCCGATTTCTGTAGTCCCTACACTACCTGCTCATGTGTGCGAGCAGCGGGGGTTTGATTGCCTCCCCAGGCCTATGAAGTAGATGCTGCTGTAGTGGCTGAAACTGCCTGAGCCAGGCCAGTGGAAACTGATAAGATCTGTGCCAAGGCCTCCTGAAGACCCGGAATCATGATGGGCACAGCTGGTGCATGAACTGGTGGTGTTGGAGCATCCATAGTTGGAGCCTGATCCGGAGCTAGGGCGGCTGGTGGATCTACAGGTGCTACCCTTGCTGCTCTGCCTCTTCCACGACCACAACCGCGTCCACGGCCTCTGGTGGCCTCCGCTGGTGGCTTTGGTGGTCGTCCACCTCGTCTGGTAGCTCTCGTCCTCACCATCTGTGAGAGAATAGGATAACAGAAGTTTAGTACTGGGACCACAAGCTTGCACGACAAGAAATTCATGAATATGAAGTTTTTCTTAAAGGTTTTGCAACCTCTCGAGGATAAATACAGACGTCTTCGTACCGATACGTGAGACTCTACTAAACCTGCTCATGACTCGTGAGACCTAAGTAACCTAGGCTCTGATACCAACTTGTCATGACCCAATTCCCAAACCCGATCGTGATGGCGCCTCTCGTGAAGACAAGGCCAGCCAGACCAAAACGGAACACCTCTTTAAGCAGTTAATTATCATAAACAGTAATAAACATAATATAATATCCGTAGATTGCAAAACTTAATGATAACAATAGTGGAAACCATCCCGACACGGCCCAAACCGGGGTGTCACAAGTCATGAGCAACTAAAAAATCTGGATACAAGTCTACTGAACACTAAATCCGATACAATAGTTCTAAAAACATGAAAATGATAAGATAAGGGAGGCACAGGGTTGCGGACGCCAACAACTACCTCGTAGTCTCCGAATCACTGCATGGACTGGGAGAATCAGCACTTAGGAGCGGACTTTGCGATGCCTGAATCTGCACACATGGTGCAGGGAGTAATGTGAGTACTCCGACTCAGTGAGTAATAATTATAAATAATGGCTGAAAGTATGAAAACATGTAAAGGCACAAAGCAATTCCATATCAAGAAGTAAAATCACTTAAGGCAATAAATCAGTGAAGAAATCAAATGAAATCCCTTTTAAAGCAAGTAAAACAGGAAATTTTAAAAGTTAAATATCAAGTAGAAATCCGCCCCTCGGGCACAGTATCAATCGCTCTGAACAGTATCAGCCCCTCGGGCTCACTCTCAGTACAGTATCAGGCCCTCAGGCTCAGTATCAATCACTCAGAACAGTATCAGCTCCTTGGGCTCCCTCTCAGGTCATAATGGGTACCAGCGCTCACTGTGGGTGTGTAGACTCCGGAGGGGCCCCTTACGGCCCA
The DNA here is from genome assembly GCF_000393655.2 of Nicotiana sylvestris. Classification (NCBI taxonomy): domain Eukaryota; kingdom Viridiplantae; phylum Streptophyta; class Magnoliopsida; order Solanales; family Solanaceae; genus Nicotiana; species Nicotiana sylvestris. Next base: position 17,860,627 of record NC_091060.1, on the reverse strand, counting down.
AGCGCTATATCAAGCCACCTCGTGGCATCATCACTCGACACTTGGCCTCACATCACTCGACACTCGGCCTCATATCACTCAAGCCACCTCGTGGCATATAAAGTATCTTAGGCCCTCGGCCTCATATCACTCAGCATATCCTCATATATGGCCCTCGGCATCACTCAGTCCAAAAATCATCACAAGCCCCTTGGGCATTAGTAAAACAATAGTTCTCAGCCCAAAACATGATGTAGAAATATCATTTAAGTTTCAAATCTGAGTAAAAGTGGCTGAGTTTGTAAAACAATAGATATCAACAGGACTGAGTTCAAATAATAAGTCAAGCAGTAAGGAAATAGTGATAAAAATCCCCGAAGGGTCCAAATAGTTGGCACGAAGCCCAAATATGTCAATCAGCCCAAATCATGATGATAACAAATAAGTCTCAGTTAAATATATGGTAAAATCATCAATCAGGACGGACCAAGTCACAATCCCCAGTAGTAAAAGACCCCACACACATCATCTGGTGCGTGTCTTGCCTCAATATAGCACTACGATGTGCTATCCGGGGTTTCAAACCCTCAGGACATCATTTACAATCATTACTTACCTCGAACCGGCTACAACTCTAGCTCGCGACGCCTTTTCCCATCGAATCAGACTCCACACGCGTCGAATCTATCCAAAATCAGAACGAATATGTCACAATATGCTAAGGGAACAAAACCTAAGCAAAAACAATTGAAAAGTATCAAAAATCCCGAAATTAGCAAAACCCAAGCCCCGGATCTACTTCTCGAAACTCAAAAATTTTCACATCAACGGGTTCCTTATTCTCCCATGAGTTCATACATATCAAAAGGTCTCAATTCCGACCTCATATGGCTCTTCAAATCCCAATTCAAAAAACTCAAAATCCCAAGCCCTAGTTCTTCCATTTTTAGCTTAGGTTCCATGAATTTCTAGGTTAATTTCACAATAGAATCACGTTTTAGGTTCAAAAGTCTTACCTCCAATCAATTATCCTTGAATGTCTCTTCAATCACCTTCAAAAAGCTCTCAAAATACTCAACTATGGAGGAAAAATGGTTCAAAATCGCGGATAAAATGTGTTATAAACTTTCTGCCCAGTTCTGATATTACTTCTTCGCGAACGCGGTCAAACTCTCGCATTCGCAATGCACAACTTATCTTGACCAGATTTTCCTTCTACGCGATCGTGACAAAGGACTCGCGAACGCGATGCTTCTTCCTCTTATACCTTCGCGAACGCGATGAACAAAAAGACCTTGATCTCAAATTACACTACGCGATCGTGAGTACCCTCTCGCGAACGCGATGCCCAACCTGTCAACCCTCTGGGAACGCGAAGGATTAACCCTGGCCTTCCACAATTCCTTCTTCGCGAACGCGAGGATCCCCTAGCGAATGCGAAGAGATAAATCTCTGCAACACTGAACATGCATTTCTGCAATTTCCCAAACTCCAAAATGGTTCGATTGACCACCCGAAACTCACCCGAGGCCCTTGGGACCTCAACCAAAAGCACCAACACATCTTTAAACCTCATTCAAACTTGCTCCAATCATCAAAACACCTCAAACAACATCAAATTACCCAAAACTCATCGAATTCAAGCCTAAGTTTTCTAAAAACTTTCGAAATATGCTTTCGATCAAACACCCAACCAAACCACGTCCGAATGACCTAAAATTTTGCACACACATCAAAAATGACATAACGAAGCTACAACAACTCCCGGAATTTCATTCCTACTCTTGGATCAAAATCTCACCTACCAACCATAAATCGCCAAAATACTAACTTCGCCAATTTAAGCTTAATTCTACACCGGACCTCCAAAACCAATTACGATCACACTCCTAAGTTATAAATCACCTCCCAAAACTAAACGAACCATCGGAACTCACATCCAATCCCTCTAACATATAGGTCAACATCCGGCTGACTTTTCCAACTTAAACCTTCTTAAAAGAGACTAAGTGTCTCATTTCTTACCAAATCCACCCCGAACGCAAACTAATCAACTCGATCACATAACACATAAATAACGAAGCATAAAGAAGCATAAATAAAGGAAACAGAGCGGTAACGCATGAGACGACTGGCCGGGTCGTCACAAGAACAATTACAGAAACAACGGGATCGCATCACCAAACAAATAATTAACATTAAGCTTGAATAAAACAAATATAGGATGAAATGATTGACCTCAATATAGCCAGAAAATAATCGTTTCAATGCTTTAAATTCAAAAATGTGACAAACCGCGAACGGAACCCGAATTAGCACCGAAAACTTAACCAAACACGGATTCAAATCCAGGCTGATTGGCTTCACTGCCTCTATTGTCTTGTCCGTGATCTTTATGTGCCCAGTTCTCTTCGTTTGCAAATCACTCTCCATTTGAAGCGGCAAGGTTTTCCACAAGCGATGCAGACGAGATTAAGAATAGCTTCGGTGGACTCACATAAGTTAGCATGAGAAGTAACTTCAGCGTGTTCATGTTCTCCTTCTACAGATTTGGAGAGAGTTCCCCAATCACCACACTTCAGTGATAGCCTAGGGTTCTATTAGAGCCTCATGAAGAAGAAGAAACCTTGCTTCATTTAGCTTCTCTTTCTTTTAAAAAATATTGTTCACGCATGTTCTCTAAGGTTTGGTTTGTTGGTTTTTCGTGTATGACGAAGGAAAGGTGTTGAAGCCGGAGACGTGTGAGGGTGTGCTATGTTAGCTAACTGTGGTGAAGATCGGCAGTAGGAGGGTGTTTGTTGGTTTCCCGTAGATTGAAGAAGAAGGAAAGCCAAAGGGTCCTCTGTTGTGTTACCTCAACTGTTCACATCTTAGGGTCTCTAGGTTTTTGTTTTGTCCGCTGCTTCCTTTTGTTGAAGAAGATGAAGGTCTGTGTTTTTGTTCTAATGGTCCTTTGGGGTGATGGGTGGAAGATGGAATACTGGTGGGGGGGGGGGTGAGGTCTCTATGGTTGAAAATGGCGCTTCCCAAAAGAAATGTCTAGGTCTAATTTTTTTGTCTCCTCCAGCTGATTTAAGCATTAGGTATATGTATTTTTGTGTGTATTCTCTTCTTTTTTTTCTCTTTGGTCCTTAGGGTCTTTTTATTTTTTTTGTTCCCAAGAAGAGTCTAGAAAGGTCCATAGGGTTAGCTTGACGGGTATTGGGTATTGGACTTAATGGGCTAATCTGAATTGGGCCAAAAATTGGGCTCTAAAGTTCCTAAAATTGTGGTCCAACACCTTAATTGACTCCTTTTAAAATAAGATAAAAATACTATACAATGCAAAAGCTAATCCTAATTAATTAAACTAAACTATATTAAACAATGAAAATATTATATATATATATATATATATATATTGTATTTTTAAAATTATATAAATATAAAAATAAGGTTCTATTTGTATTTTTAAAATTTATGAAAGATACATAAACTAAAATATTTTTTTGTAATTTTCATTTTTCTTGTAATAAAATAAAGTAAAAGCGTCAAAATTAGTTGAAATAGCGAAATTAGGCCTAAATTAAATATTTACATGCTAAAATATAAAAACTCTTGGGGAGGATCAAAAATCACATGCCTACAACAAGATTACAATGTAAAAAGTCATAACCAACAAAGAAATTAAAAAGAAGAAGATGAAAAACTCGTAGAGGAGTTTTCGTCTTGTTCCTTGTGTGTTCTTGCCTCTCAAAATATTGTGTAACCCTCTAAAAGTCATTCTTTGATGTATTTATATCACTTAGGGTTGCTAAAGGCCGGAATTTTCCAATCGCACTTCGGCTAGGGAAAGCTGGAATCCGCGTCTACCTTCGCACAGTGCGCGAACTTTGACGTGGATCCGCGTCTGCCTTCGCGCAGCACGCGAACTTTGACATGGATTCAGCTTTTGAAATTCTTCCATTTCGCGAAGCGATTCGTGCCTTTGCTTCGGTTCGCTATTTCGCGCCTTTACTTTTCTCCTTTTTCCCGTCCATTTTCGTGCCACGCACGGGAATAGACGAGCTCCCAATCCTTCCGTTTTCTCCTTTTATTTTGCAATAATTTGATATATTTTGCTCCATTATCATTCAAGCTCATTCTTACAAATACGAAATATATAATGAGTATAGTTTTCTTCAAACACCATTTAATCCTCCACGACACAGTGTTGTAATAAATCTTTCAGACTTTTATTTGTAGTATTCCTAGACAGTCTGTGGAATTGTGACACCAGTCTTGGGTAGTTTTTGTATGGATTGGTATTGGCATCTTTCTTAAATTATTATATTTCAGTCTTCCGCTTATTAGATTTCTGTTGTTTATCAATTGTTGGTTATTAATTGTAAAAGGACTAAAATGGAAAAAAGGTAAAAAATTTAAATGGTTGGCTTGCCTAGCTTTCACTAGTAGGCGCCATCACGACTCCCGAGGGTGAAAAATCCGGGTCGTGATAGCCGGCAAGGCCTCTGACATACTATACAAAATAAACCTTTGTCTAAAAAAACTTTAAAATTATTTGACATTAAATGGGACAGGGTATCGACCTACCCATAAGTCTGTAGCAAAACTCTGACACGACGACTCCTAGACTCGGTTGTGCTCCGAATGAGGTGGATGTGCTCCGAATGAGGTGGAGTCTTACCGATGCTTCACTGAATGCCAATCTTGTCTACTACGAGGACTCGTCAAACTGATTGTCTATACCTGCAGGCATGAATGCAGCGTCCCCAACAAAAGGACGTTAGTACGAATAATGTACTGAGTCTGTATGGCATGTAAATAAATATATAAAGAGCATGTGAGAAACATGGAGTAGAGGACTCAACTTGTAAGTCTGGATAACTCTGTTAATCATGAAATATTTATAGTATGAGTATAAATGTCATGTAATGCATAAGTCTATAAGTGCATAACATCATCAAGCCTCTTAGGGCATCCCATCATATCATCTCAGCCACAGTGGGCAACATCATCATCGTATACCAGCTGATCAGGTGGTGGTACGTATATAACACCATAACTTTTCCTATATCCCATATACATATATATACTTATATATGCGCGTATATAAAGCCATAACATCATTACGCCTCTGAGGGCATCCCATCATATCATCTCGGCCACTGTGGACAACATCATCATCGTATACTAGCTGATCAGGTGGTGGTGCGTATATGATGCCATAACCTTTTCCCATATTCCATATACATATATATACATATATATGCGTATATAATGCCATCTGAGTCATGGTAAATGCAAATGTGAATGAATGCAATGCATGAGAAGTATGTTAATAAAATCTTTCGGAATGTCATAAGACCATTATGCCTTTGATTAATATCATGAAATAAACATGACCAACTTGTCTATTTTCTGAGACCCATGAACATATGATTAAATAATCGGACATAGGGGAATTCAAGAACATAGGCACCTCTAATACTTCTATGAATAGCGTCATTTATGGAAATTGTACATTTTCTCGTTTCGTTTGTATCGTATGGATCATGCCAAAAGAAAGAAGGAATAGCCTTAACATACCTGTCGACTTGTTCTATCTAGATGAAAATGCTCTTTTACTTTCAGACTCTGGAGTGTGTTGACGTAAAACAAGAACTCCTTGCATGATATCTATTTTATCCTGTGGAAGGGGAGAAGAGGAATCTAACACAGAGGTAAGCCAATCCATAGATATCAATACATAACCGTCACCCATCATTCTAATATAGTGTGCCACTGAAAATACCATGAATCCTAAGGTAGGATATGCATGTAGAACAATGATTCTAGATTCCATTAGTGCAAAAGCTCATGGTAGTAGGAATTTTTAAGAGATTAATTTGCTAAGGTGTTAGGCTAAGCTCACGTTTCTTGATTATAGTTGTGTAGGGAATTTAAGAATCTGATTGTTGAGAATGAAATGTCTTACCAAAATCCTAGAAAAATGAAATGTCTTTTTAATCATCCATTAGGTTGCCACATCCATTAGGTTGCCACCTAATAGAAAATGACTAAGAGTCATTTGGCTAAGATGTGGCTTGCTTGCCACGTGGGGGTGGGGGAAATTTTTTAATCTTTATCCAACTTATTAGTTTATTAGGTAGTGTCCGGTTATTCAGTAATTAATCAATTACCTGCATAATTAAGAATTATCTCAAATTACTTAAAATACTACTCACTTTTAATACACTTTATACCCTATTATCATGGTCATTTGGTACCATATAAAATTAATACATACACTATTATTTTATTAAAATATCCATGTAAAAATACATATATTTTTTCAACTTCTAATTTTCCTAATCTCATATAAAGAGTACAAATTTTTGTACGCTTGATTCTTAAAATGGTAAAAAAAAAAACCTTCTTTTCTTGTGAAAAAAATAATTTCTATCTTTACAATAAAGAAAATCTCATAAACTTTCACATATTATGTGTATAATTGAAAGTAGTAATATTAATAACTATATAAAATCATATTTTCAAACCATTTTTTTCTTTTACAATAAATATTCCATATATATATATATATATATATATATATATATATATATATATAACGGTATCAAGGTTATTAAATATACGGGTTATAACAAAAACTATGTAGTTCCTTATAAGATTTAAAACGCACATCACATACCACTACACTTATCCATATACAAAGACCTTGCAATAATCTCAAAGTAGTTTTAGGAAGAAATGATAGAATCACAAGCATCGTAGTTTACTTTAGGCGCGTAATTAGATTGTCACGGCTATGGTTACGGTTCCTGTGTCATAGTCGTGGTACATAATCCCCAATTCGGGTGTGCATTTTATGTGACCCGACCATAACTTCAAATAATAATTAAAATAAACATGTTGTAGATCGCGGGTGCGTTTCACGTGACACGATTTACAATGTGTACAAAAAGAATAAGTGTGCGATATCGCGGCTTGTTCAAATAAATCCCATTAATACTAAAAGTGGTCAAAAGTAATAATGAACTGTAGGTTCAAATATGTATTAAATTAGATAATTAGGCCAATTATTAATAGTTGATCGACCGTACTAAAATCACGGAACTCAGGAGTGCCTCACACCTTCTCCCAGGTTAACAGAATTCCTTACCCGATCTTTCGATCTTGTGGACTTTAGAACAGAGTCAAAATTTCCTCGATTTGGGATTTAAAATAAATTGGTGACTTGCAACATCAAAATTATATCCTAAGTGGCGACTCTGAAACTAAATAAATAATCCCATTTCAAATAATGTAACTTTAATTTGAACAATTACCAATCCCCTTGGAAAAAAAGAGGTGACAGCTCTGGGCGACTCTGCTGGGGATCGAACCCAGAATCTCTAGTTCAGGATTTAGAATTCGAGCTTAAAATAACTGTTATACTTGCCTTTTATTTCTTATCTGATTTTTACGTGTTTGAGCCTAATGTGCTAAATGCCGCTTTTTACCGCTTTGATATTCTGTGAGCTGTATACAAAACTATTAGGAAATCCTTCTTCTCACTAAGTCTTCTAAATCTTCTGGAAAGTGCACGCTTGTGTGACTTCTTTTCTGTTAGTGTCATACCCTAATTTAGAATGAGGATCAGATCAGTTACAAAGCCGAAGGGCTTTTTGGTTACCGGTATGTTGTCCCCGGCTCGAGTTGTCCACTCAGGTAAGCCAGGTCTAGAACAATACACCTAGGTTTTAAACCTAGAAAGACATAACCTCATGTCGGATCCCTAGTAGGTACGTTTGTTTGCATCACATGCATTTGACTTTGGGAATTCGACACAAGGGTTGGGTCCGTCTAGGACAGGTGTACCCAATTAAAAAGACCATCCTAATGCATTTTACGTGCTACTTGTGCATTTATTTGTTTCGGCTTGCATGTTGATCGACTTCTAAAATAGGGAAATAAAACCAAGAACAACCAAGAGCGAGGTAGGAGAGAAAATCCCCGTTTCTTAAAATTCCAGTATTCAAAATATCCCGAAACTCTGCCAAAATTTTGACAAAAAAGGGAAAAAGTCATTTTTAAATAAGTCATATTTTCTGTTGCATTAAAACTTTCCAAACTATGTGTATTTGATTCTCACCTGATGTGGTATTGCAGGCAACCTTCATCGGGTCCGACCCCACTTTTGCAAAAATAACCAAAAATATGCAAAATATCGTCATTTTGTCATAAATAAATTTAGGTGATGCCACTTCTGTCCAAATAGCCAAAAATGTCCCGACGGGACACCGGAAGGCCGTTTTTGTAAGAATAGGCACCTATGGTCCTTTTTCTAATTTTTGGCCACTTAGCAAGCTCAACCCTAAAATCTTCACTTCTGAAGTACTAAACGGTTGTATTTGCAAAAAAAATAGCCATGATTTTTTTAAATCGGATTTTGCAAAAATAATATTTTCTGGTTTTCAAACAAAATGCACATGTTTTAACCAAGTCACCTTAATATTTTTTTAAAAATGTGCAGAATGAGCATTGCTCAAAATTTACCATTGAAGGTTATGGATTAGATTTTACTAGCACTCCACATGTGGTGAGATGATTTGGGAAAACAAGCGCAAGACAAGGTCAACCAACACCCGGGGGCACTCACTAGACTATTGAAAATTCAACCTAGAAGTGATTTGATAGAGGCATTATTGTCACTCTGGGACCCCGCTCACAATGTTTTGCACTTCTCAGATTTTGAGCTTCCACCTACCTTGGCGAAATGGCGGGTTATGCTGGCAGTACAGAGGGATTAAGACATAAGTACCTGATATCTCCAAGGACCATTACTCCCCACAAGTTTCTAGACCAACTGAAAATAAACAGACAGATCAAGACTGGAAGTCTAGCACGTGGATCTTCCACTTTCCACTTTCTATACCGATAATTAAGGGGATTCGATGACCCAGAAAAGGACTCTATAATAAGAGAAACCAGTCAAAATGGGAAACACATATGCGTTTTGCTTTCATGGTGGCATTTTTAGGCCTTTTGGTATTTCCAAGGGAAAACGGACACATTGATTTGCGTGTAGCCGGAGTTGTCCATGTTTTGACTACTCAGGCCAAGAGCATCCTTACACCTATGATCGTATCAGATATATTCCGAGCCCTCATATCCTGTAAGGCTGGAGTAAGGTTTTTTGAGGGATGTAATCTACTGTTGCAGATGTGGATGATCGAGCACCTTTGTCACCATCCTCGATACATGAACTACGAGTCTACGGGAAAAAACTGCATCGAACAGTTTGGTACATGAGTGACAGGATTTGAAATACCTGAAGGGGTCAAATATTGGATACCCCGCCTTCACTCTATAACTACAGATCAGATAGATTGAACATTGGGTTGGTTTCCTATTGATGATATCGTTTACATGCCAGCCACCGGTCCCTACTTCCTTGTAATGGGTCTCCAAAGCATCCAGCCATATGCCACGTACTGGGTTTTGAGACAACTTGGAAGATACCATACAGTTCCTATAGATGAAGATCTTAGTACTCATGTAGTCGAAATTCGCTCCGATGCCTAGTTTCCTAAAGAACTAGTTCACCAAATTTGGAGCGAATGCCAGTATTTAGGGAGAACACCTGAGTACGTGATATGTCCAGGGGTGAGGCCTTACCTGGTTATGTTGTTTGGTATGGAAAGAGAGTCGCGATGGATGCTGAATCTGAAAGGCTGAATAAAAGGCCTTATATCCAAGAATGTATCGACGCATCGCAGGAACAGTGGGCTTGGTTAGCCAAAGAGAATGAATACTAGACCACCACAAAAAAACTAGAAGATCAAATCAGAAACATCATATTTGATAGTAGTTTGCAGACTGTTGTGGATGAAGTTGAATAAAAGAGGTTGGATCCAGAAAACGAAGCTCTCCGAGATCAGATCTGGAAGATGAAAATAGACGTAAAACCCTGATAAGAAGCAAAAAAGGTGAAAGACTCATAAGCAATCTGAGGCAAAAAGTGCATGATTATGGGTTTGATCTGACAAAGGCCGAGGATGAATTGGCAAAAGCTCGAGCAAAATTGGAAAAAGGTGCAGAAGAACAGACAAGGTTTGCTCAACAGTTAAAGCAAAAGTCACGATCTTAAAGAAAAAGTTGACCACTCTCGCAAATGAAATGGTCCAGCAAACAAAGAATTTCAAAGCAGAAAAAGAACATTGTTATGCCTTGATCTACCGATTATAAGAGAGCGTGCAAAAGTTGCAAGACCAACACAACTTAGGGACGCAGGTTTTGAAGGCCTAGACACAGCAAATTGGACGCCTGCTACAAGAAAAAGGTGTCATTAGAATGAATATTAAAGAAATCGCTGATTATGTTGCAATAAAGTGCCATGAATGTGAATATATGACCATGTCCATGTTCTTTGCTTCTATATGACTTTTATCCGTTAGGTGGTGGCTGATTTAGAGTACCTTCAAGAAGAGATTGCACGTAGGCCCGCGTCGAGACCGACTAATATCACGCAAGCCCCTGGAGTAGCATTGGAGGCTATTATGTATTCTTGACTTTTTTGGCTTTGAGTCTGTATATTACTTTTTTGAGTCTGTTCATCTTTTCCAAGTTTGTTGGTTCTTCTATTTAGAGTCTGTATATTTCTTTTTTTAATCTTCAATATTTCCGAGTCCTTGTAATTGCAAAACACAAAAAGATTTTTATTTAATGAAAATATTGAAAAACCCAAAATTTTCTCTTTTCTTTTATTCCACATTTGTTCCCTAAACTACGTAATGGTCTGATTCATGCAGCATCATGATACGTAGGTAATTTCCATCGGATTCAATCATAGCCATAGACAATCTGAGTGAAAAATAAACTGACAAAGAATAAAATAAAAATAGAAAAATTGAGTGGAAAGAAAGAAAAGAGTGAAAAATAAAAGAGCAAAAAACAGCAAAAAAGAGAAGGGAAAAGAAATCAGGATTTGAAATTTGAAAAAGAGATAGCAAAGCCGGGATGAAACACACAGCAGTTGCAAAAATATTTAGAAATGTTTAACTTATTGGGTGCCCTACTATATCAGCCAATTTAACCGATATGCCTTCTAAGGTTCGCCCCCAGGCACCGTTTTCAAGGATATCTTCTAGTTATTCACTGCACCACTAGTCTCTACTACATCACAACCAACATTGCCCAAGCCATGCTTCGAGCCTTTAGCCTTAACTTTTCAAGTCCCGCAATTTTAGCTAGACACAACTCATGTTACCCTAAACGCTTACCCTCAACACCCGCAATATGAGTATCCAATGGAATAGGAGAGAACAGTGAGAAACCCTGAGCAAGAAGAAATGGCTCGGAATATGAAAAGCTTGGAAGAAAGTTTGCAAAGCATGCAAGGCTTGAGTGGCCAAAAGAGTGTCTCATACTCCGACATGTGTATGTTTCCCCATGTTCACTTGCTTGTTAGCTTCAAAGCGCCAAAATTTGAAAAGTACAACGGACACGGAGACTCGATCCCTCATCTAAGACAATATTGTAACCAGCTAAGGGGTGCTGATCGAAAAGAAGAATTATTGATGGCTTATTTTGGGGAAAGCCTAACGGGAATTGCGTCAGAATGGTACATGGACCAAGACATCTCCCATTGGCATATATGGGACGATTTGGCCTGATATTTTGTCAAGCAATTTCAATACAATGTTGATATAGCTCCAGATCAGAATTCCCTGTCTAATTTCAAGAAAACCACAGAACGTTTCTGTGAATATGCTATCAAGTGGCGTGAGCAGGCAACCAAATTGAAGCCTCCCATGGATGAAACTGAGTACGGTTTTCTTACAGGCCTAGTAAGTCGATTACTTTCAGAAAATGATGTCTGACATGGGCAAACCCTTTGCAAAGGCTATAAAAATCGGAGAAATGGTAGAAACTGGCCGGATCATAAGTCAATTTGCTTTGAGATCCACCGCCTAAGCCATCCAGAAACGGCTCGGGGGATTTAGCAAATCGAAAGAAGATGGAAGAAGGAGCCATGATGGTTTCAGGTTCGAGATGACCCCATAAATCACATGATCATTCTTACCTGCCTCCAAGAACCCCACAACACTACTACCCCCACCACAGCATATGCCATGGCACTTCCTCCTTATGCAGTGATGAATTCCCAACCCTATACACGGCTATAACAGCACTACAACTAAAATCGAGCTCCACCTCCCAGAAATAACCATCCTCACCAAGCTCCATATAACCCATGTCCACCACAAAACAACTACTAACATAATTCACGCCCTCGTGAGACTCCTAGGAGAAACCACTTCACTCCTATTGGTGAATCCTACTCTAGCCTGTTTTCGAAGTTAATCCAGATAAGTCTATTGCAACCTATGACCCCAAACCGGCAAAATCCTGAATCCCCATCATACTAGCCCGGTACCAGGTGTACCTACCATTTGGTAGCAAAGGGTCAACATATGGAGGATTGTTGGACCTTGAAGAGGGCAGTTGAAAATTTTATAGAACAAAACGAGTGGTGCAGAGGGACGAGGAAGTTCCTAATGTGACTAACAATCCATTACCGGGGCCGGTCATTGGAATGATCTGTGATGACAAGAATTTAATCCAGCCTTAAAAGCCATCATCGCCATTGCCAATTTAGAGGCGAGACCCAAAGCGACGGCGAAACAAGCCATAAATGAGAAGAAAATCACTCTAATTCCTCAAGTTGTAGAAAAAATTATAGAAACAAAAACTGGGGCAGTACCTACTAAGAACACAGTTCTCTATGTTCCTAGGGCCCCAAGGAAAGAACATCTCATATCCAACAGTCCCAAAATATTCGATCAAGGGAAAGCCACGTTGAATGTGCAGAAATTGTATGTGCCAAAAGGAACCTATGTGGCACGGGGGTTGGTAATTCCACCAAGGCTAACTGAGCTTGTCGGAGCGGTGAACGAAATGAATCAATCTGGGAAAGACCACAATCCAAAAGAGTTAAAGAAATTAAAATTGAGCAAGGATAAACAGTTTCCACCCAAGTAGCCTGTGAGCACTGAAGAAGTAAAAGAGTTTTTCTGAAAAATGAAAACTTCTAAATATGCAATAGTTGACCAGCTCCAGAAGACTCCTTCCCAGGTCTCACTTTTATCTATGTTGTTGAGCTCGAATGAACATCAGAAGGTACTCTTGAAAACATTGAACGAGGCATATGTCCCAGTTGAAACTTCAGTTGAACAACAGGATTTCTTTCAGCCTCGATGATTTGCCCCCAGAGGGAGCCACCCACAACAAAGGCCTTCACCTGACTGTCAAATATGATGGCTATTATGTGAAGAGAGTCATGTTGGATGGTGGTTCCAGGGTCGACATTTGCCCTCTCTCAACGCTCTAAAGGATGGAGATTGGAACAGAAAGAATTCGACCAAACAATGTCTGTGTGCGCGCTTTTGATGGTATCAAGCGAGACACAATAGAGGAAATCGATTTGATTTTGGCCATCGGCCCCATGGAATTCGAAGTGACTTTCCAGGTTCATGACATGGATACTTCATATAATTTTCTCCTAGGAAGACCATGGATTCATGCCGTAGGAGTTGTGCCCTCCACTCTTCATCAATTCGTCAAATTTGAGTATGAAAATCAAGAAATTGTTGTCCATGGGGAGGACGAACAGTCCATTTATAGGGACCCTTCAGTCTCGTGTCTCGAAGCTAGGGAAGAAAGTGAGAGCATTGTCTACCAATCTTTCGAAATTGTGGTTGCCGACCAATGAGAAGAAGGGGCCCCGTTCCCTCAACCTTGCTTATCTAATGCCTCGGTCAAGGTCGCCACTGAAATAAGTAAACTTGGGTACAAGCCCGGAAAGGGGCTCGAGGTATCTCTACAAGGCATCATAGAGCCCATCACTTCGACCGCCAATGAGAACTTCTTCGGTGTAGGTTTCCGAGCTACAGAGGCTGATAGAAAATGGGCTTATGAGCGTAAGAAAAATGGGTGGGTCCTGCCCCAGCTCATTCTGAATCTCGCTAAGTCATTTGTTAAATCCAAGTATATAGAAGAAGAATAAGAGGCCTTCACGACCAAAGAGATTGAAGATATTTGTGAAGCCATGAAACAAATGTTGTATGAGTCCTACATGGTCCAGCCGGGGGAAGGCACGAGCACTGCTGAGGTGTTGTATATGGGACCAGATGCCAAGCTTCAGAATTGGGAAGCTATCCCATCCCCTGTCAGACGGGAGTCTCGGTAGTCCAATCTTGCCATCTGTTCAACATTATGTTACCCCACATATTTTCGTACATGCAAGTACGCCATAAGTAAATTGATGTAAGCTCGGAAATGAGATGTTACATCCCGCATTTTCGTACGTTAAAGTTTTGTCATAAGTTAATCGATGTAGGCTCGGGAATGAGATTATTTTTGAGGTTATAAGCATTTATGCTATTTATAACATGTGATAAGTATGTGCCGTAAAGATTAAAGGGTAAGCGAATGGAAAAAAATAAGTTTCATCGAAGTTTAGAAATTTCGGGATAAAATACGGTCTAAGCTATAATACCCCGTATTTATGGACTAGTGCCATACAAGGTACTACATGACCATGGTAGCAAGGTATATAAAGTGTATTAAAAATAAGTAGCATTTTATGTAATTTGGGATAATTCTTCATTATGTGGATAATTGAGTAATTATCGGTCACTGGGAGATTAACAAGATAATCAAGAAGATTAATGAATTATGATTATGGGATAAGTCCTAAAAGTCCCAACATGGCAGCCCACTATTCAAATTAGTGACTCTTGAATTAAATTACTAGGTGGCACCTTTAGAGGGCCTCTTGGATAAACCATAAAAGTTTCTTAAATCCAACAAAAGACATGTAAGATTATGACAAAAAATTCACAAAATAGGGATGCTCACATCCTCCCATCTCCAAGTAACGATCTCCATGGCACTGTACATTGCTTAGGCAAAACAAAAATGTTAGTAACATGAGTTACTTCACGAAAGAGAGTTGCCTAATCTAATCTACAAAGTGACGGATCTCCAGCCAAGAAATTCATACGAAGTTATACTACGTAATAGCAATGGGATTTGCAATTCTAAGAAAGCCCGATATAATCTTTCTCAAGAACATCATATGGATTTTTTCCTACATTGATCTGCCGTTACGTGTCTTTTTCGCAATTGACGGGTGTTAGAGGGATTGTCAAGAAAATCGGCTCAGGTATGTTAAGGCTATCTCTTCTTTCCTTTTGGCATGATCCATACGATACAAACGAAACGAGCAAATGCACAACTTCCATAAATGACTCTATTCATAGAAATATTAGAGATGCTTATATTCTTGATTCCCCATGTGTCCTATTATTCTATCATTTGTTCATGGGTCTCAAAAAAATACATAAGTTGAAAAATGTTTACTTCATGATATTACTCAAAAGCATAATGGTCTTATGACATTCTGAGAGATTTTATTGATGTACTTCTCATGCATTGAATTCATTTATACATGTACATGGACCCATGACTAGATGACGTTATATATGCGTATATATGTATATTATATGTATATGGGGTATGGGAAAGGTTGTGGCGTTATATATGCACCACCACCTGATCAGGTGATATACGTTGATGATTTTGCCCATAATGGCCGAGATGATATAATGAGATGTCCTTAGAGGCTTGATAATGTTATTAACACATATACCTATGCACGACATGACATTCATATGCATATACATGACACTATAAGTATTTCATGAGTTACAGAGTTATCCAGAATTACAGGTTGAGTCATTTACTCCATGTTTCATACATGTCTTTTATATACCTATTTATGTGCCTGGCATACTCGGTACATTATTCGTACTGATGTCCTTTTATTGGGGACGCTGCATTCATGCCTGCAGGTATAGATAATCAGTTTGACGAGCCCTCATAGTAGACGGGGTTAGCATTCAGCAAAGGATCGATAAGACTCCACCTCATTCGGAGTGCATCCGAGTTTATGAGTCATCGTGTCAGAATTTTGCTACAGACTTATGGGTAGGCCGGTACCCTATCCCATTTGAAGTCAAATACTCTTAGAGGCTTTGTAGATAGAGTTTTATTTTGTAGAGTATGTTAGAGGCCTTGACGGCCCATATGTATTCATGTTTTAAGAAAGATGGCTCATTAATACAGTACTTTATAGTTATATATTACGAGTTGTGGCCATGTTGTCCCAGTTACCAATGATAGTATGATAAGAAAGATACGTTACATTGGTAATCGGTTGAGTAAGGTACCGGGTGCCCGTCGCGGCCCATCGGTTTGGGTCGTGACAATTACGAGTTATTTCATGGTGTAACTTGAATGTTTTTACTTTATTGTCTTTTGATTTCGATATAAACCCTCATATATTCAATTCAATGAAATGAAATCAATATTCCATCGTCAATGGATGTCTCCTTTTTCTTTATTCTGATTTTGCTATTTTTTCTTATCCTTTTCTTTTCAGTTCTAATAAAGCAGACTTAAATAACATGACATGCTTGCGAACATCATGCACAGATCCTAAAACGATGTCTAACTGTGAAATAGTGAATCAAGAACCAGAATATGATGAAGATGAGGCTTTTAGGGAAATAAATCGAGAATTGGAACAATTTGAGAATAAGCCTAAGCTGAACTTAAATGAAACCGAGCCAGTTAATTTGGGCAGTTCAGAAGAGGTCAGGGAAACCATGATAATCATTTACATTGATGAAAGAACTAGAGATGCATTGAACCAACTTTTGTTTGAATTCAAAGAAGTGTTTGCATGGTCCTATGATGATATACCAGGACTGAGTGTTGATTTGGTAGTGCATAAATTGTCGACTTATCCCATTTATCCACCTGTCCAACAAAAGCAAAGATAGTTAAAAACGGACATCAGTGATAGGATCAAAGAAGAAGTCACCAAACAATTGAAGCTGGTGTGATCCGAGTGGTCCGATACACCACATGGTTGGCTAATGTTGTCCCAGTGCTGAAGAAAGATGGGAAAACCCGAGTGTGTGTTGATTATTGGGATTTGAACAAAGCGATCCCCAAGGACAACTTCCCGTTTCCAAACATCCACATTCTTGTTGACAATTGTGCCAAACATGAGATGTAGTCTTTCGTGGATTGTTATACTGGTACCACCAGGTTCTAATGGATGAAGACAATGCAGAAAAGACGGCTTTCACCACACCGTAGGGCACTTATTGTTACAGGGTCATGCCATTTGTACTGAAAAATGTCGGGGCAACCTACATGAGAGCTATGACTGCAATCTTCCAAGACATGATGCACCAAAAAATTGAAGTATATATGGATGATGTGATCATTAAATCCAAAACGCAAGAAGGCCATGTGAGAGATCTAAGGAAATTCTTTGAACGTCTACGCAGGTATGACTTGAAATTGAACACAGCTAAATATGCATTTGGAGTTCCATCTGGAAGGCTTCTAGGTTTTATAGTCAGCCGGAGGGGTATTGAGTTTTATCCAACAAAGATAAAGTCTATTCAGGATTTGCCACCTCCGAGAACCAAGAAAGAGGTCATGAGTACATCAGCAGGTTCGTTGCTCAGCTTACTACCACATGTGAGCCCATATTTTAGTTGTTGAAGAAAGATACGGCGATCAAATGGACAGATGAATGTCAAGAGGCTTTTGATAAAATCAAAGAATATCTGTCAAATAAGCCAGTGTTAGTTCCGCCCGAGCGAGGAAGCCCTTTGTTCTTGTATCTGACAGTCTTGAAAAATTCCTTCGGCTGTGTCCTAGGGATACACTATAGACAATGCTGCGAATCCACAATGAGTTAGCTGATACACTAGCTACTTTGGCTTCAATGCTGTCGTATCGGGGCAATGTCCATATTAACCCGCTAGAAATCCAAGTTTGAGAAAGGCATGGTTATTGTAATGCAATTGAAATAGAACCAGATGTTCATCCATGGTATTATGATATCAAAAGATTTTGAAAACAAAGGAATATCCCGAGCAGGCCAATGGAGATCGAAAGAGAACTATTACAAGGCTTTCAAGCAATTTCTTTTTGAGCGGAGAGGTCTTGTACAAAAGAACTCCAGATTTGAATCTTTTGATATGCGTAGATGCTCGAGAAGCTGAAAAGATCATGAAGTAAGTGCATTCGAGAATACGTGGGCGTCACATGAATAGATATTTCCTTGCAAAGAAAATTCTTCGAGCAAGTTATTACTGGATGACCATGGAAAAGGATTGCTTCAGTTTTTTCCGAAAGTGCCATCGGTGTAAGGTACACGGTGACCTGATTCATGCACCGCCTTCAGAGTTGCATCCTATGTCAGCACCTTGGCCATTCTCTGCTTGGGGTATGGATGTCATTGGGCTAATCGAGCTGAAAGCTTCAAATGGGCAACAATTCATCTTGGTTGCCATTGATTATTACATAAAGTGGGTCGAAGCAGTCACTTTCAAGGTCATCACCAAGAAAGCGGCAGTGGACTTTGTGCATTCCAACATTATTTGTCATTTTAGTATTCCTAAAACTATTATTACAGACAATGTTGCGAATCTGAACAGCCATTTGATGAGGAAGGTATGCGAACAATTTAAGATTACGCATTGTAAGTCTACCCCTTATCGGCCAAAAGCTAATGGCAATGTCGAAGCTGCAAACAAGAATATCAAGAAGATCCTCAGGAAAATGATTCAAAATTATAGACACTGGCATGCGAAGTTGCCTTTTGAATAATTGGGATATCGCGGAACCATGCGCACGTCAATCGGGGTCATGCCTTATTTATTGGTTTATGGCACTGAAGCTGTAATACCTGTAGAAGTTGAGATTCCCTCTCTTCGAATCATTATTGAAGCCGAGATCGAGGATGATGAATGGGTCAAGACCCGGTTGAAACAATTAACTATGATTGATGAAAAGCGGATGGCTGCAGTTATTGACGGGTAGTTTTACCAACAAATAATGGCCCGTGCCTACAACAAGAAAGTGAGGCCCAGGAAATTCGAAGTGGGTCAACTTGTTCTGAGACGTATTCTCCCATATCATGAAAAAGCCAAAGGAAAATTTGCTCCGAATTGGAAAGGTCTGTACATTATAAGAATAGTGTTTCCAAAAGGAGCGTTGTTTTTGGAAGACATTGAAAGAAATGACCCCGAAGCCGTTGTCAATGCAGATGTAATCAAAAGGTATTATGTTTGACCCTTTACGCAACTTTAATATCTCTGATTTGGATGACGAAGCCTTTCATTCTCGCTACCCAAACCAACCCTTTCAAACCCTTTGAGTCGGTACCCTTTTCTTTGGTTACCCTCTTTGGAACCTGAAAATGTAAATAAAAAACAATAAAAAACAACAACAACAACAAATAAAAGAAAGAGAAAAAAACAAAACAGAAGAAAAACAAAACAAAAATCAAAAGAGTTCATGTTCCTTGAACTACGTTCGACTTGATTCCGAAAGTATACGTAGGCAGCCTCTCTCTGGGGTTCAGTCACACTAAAATAAAAATCCACATTTCCCCAAAGTTGAAACTGGGGCAAAAGTTACAATGGTTCGGCAGTGGTTTCGCCCGAAAGGATCCAAAATTGTAATTAAATCCAAATTTCTTTAACCCAAATCCTTTTCAAGCCTTTCTGATCGATCCACAAAGATGTTCAAATTGGAGGATACCGTTACTTGGATCTGATGCAACCAAATGAGAGAAATAAAATGAGAGAGTCATACCGGTGAAAACCCTCACGGGCATCGTAGGGCAATGGTAAGCAAAGAAATTGAAAATGAGAAAGTATTGTTAGTGAAAACTCGCAAAGAGCCACTATAAGGCGACGATGAGAAGAGAAATGAGAGAGGTCAACTGATGAAAACCTGCAAAGAATGCCACTGATCGAAAAGAGGATCTTCACAGCCATCGGCATCAACAGAGTCCTGGCAAGGTTTCTCAGTTTCGAGGTAAAAGTTGTCATGAATTTCTGAGAGTCAGACGTTTTACATAGATCAAGCATCTAGTCCAAGAGGCATGTCACGTTCATTGAAGTCTGCATGCACTCCAGATAAGTCATTCTTTACTTTCCCCGAAAGGGATACCTCCTGTCTAAATTCATTGTCCATTCCATTGTTTGTTTTTCTTTGAATCCATTTCGGTCTAACTTTGTTCCGAAACTAAGACAAAGAAGGGATGACAAGAGTGATTTACAGGGTTCTCACTTGATACGAGTTAATATGTAAAAAAGGCACCCAGCCTCAGCACGGGCATCAATTCAACCTGGACCGGCCACGGTGACCGATGTTTTAAAATCAAAAACTCTCAAAAGAAGGAAATCAAATGGAAGTGCCTACAAGGGTGAAATAAAGTTAAAAATGTAGAGTCCCACGTGACTAACTGTCTTGGAAAGGTCTGAAAAGCCAAGGATTCCCCAATGCTTTGAAGATAAAATTTTGAAGAAAGAAGTCAAGTGCCCACAAAGGCAAAATAAAGTTGAAAAAGGTTAAGTCCCACTCGACCAACTATCATAGTAATGTTTTGGAAAAGCCAAAGTTTTTCTAGGGGCAGAAATGAAATCGGTCTTCAGGAAACAACCAGCTATAGTTGAAAGTAGCATCAAAGGAGCCAGTCCGAGATCAAGTGACTGAAACACTCAAGGCCACAAAACCAACCACTGTTTCAAAATGACAAATTGTTCTTTGTTTGAAAAACAGGAAACAGGTGAAATTCAAAGCAACCTTGCAAAAAGCTGGTGCAACCAAAAAGAAATCACGTGGAGACTAAAATAGCTCTGCAACAACAACTCCAGAAAGGAAAGTTTTTCTCCAAATTCATTCCCGCGTGTTACTCATTCTCTTAAATAAATGAAAAAGAAAAGAAAGAAAATTCAAAATCATGGTAGTATAAGATCCCCAATCCCTAGCTGCATTTTCGAACATAGGGTCTCTACTCCCTAGTTGCTTTTCATTTTAGACATAGGGTCTCCACTCCCTAGTCTGCTTTTCAAACATAGGGTTTCCACTCCCTAGTTGAAGTTATTTTAGACATAGGGTCTCCACTCCCTAGTCGCTTTTCCAACATAGGGTCTCCACTCTCTAGTTGATGTTTATTTTAGACATAAAGGTCTCCATTCCCTAGTCTCTTTTCCAACATAAGGCCTCCACTACCTATTTGAAGTTACTTTTGTGACACAGTCATATCCCCCTGTTGCAACCACTCAAACTACCTACGCAACTCTTTTCTACGAGACTGCGGTACATACTTCTCCAAGAAGAGAGTGGATAAGTCATGCCAAGTAAGGGGCACTGCTCCAACTGGCCTACGCCTCTCATACGCCTCCCACCATGTGAAGGCAACGCCAGTAAACTGAAAGGTGGTAAATGCCACACCACTAGTCTCAAGGATCCCTGCTGTACAGAGCATCCGCTGACACTTATCAAGAAAATCCTGGGCATTCTCTCCCTCAGCACCACTGAATGATGGAGGCTGGAGTCTACCAAACCTCTCAAGACGACTCTTCTCATCATCCGGCATAACTGGCACAAAACACTCCTAAGCTGGTGCAACAGGCTGAGCTGGAGGTGCCCCAGGTGTATGTAGTCCCTGCACTACCTGCTCAGGTGTGCGAGCAGCGGGGGTCTGATTGCCTCCCTCGGCCTATGAAGTAGCTTCTACTGTAGTGGTTGAAACTGCCTGAGCCAGGCCAGTGCAAACTGATAAGATCTATACCAAGGCCTCCTGAAGACCCGGAATCACGATGGGCATAGCTGGTGCCTGAACTGGTGCTGCTGGAGCATCCATAGCTGGAGCCTAATCTGGAGCTAGGGCAGCTGGTGGATATACAGGTGCTGCGCTTGCTACTCTGCCTCTGCCATGACCACCACCACGTCCACGACCTTTGGTGGGCTCAGTGGGTGGCACTAGTGGTCGTCCACCTCGTCCGGTAGCTCGCGTCCTCACTATCTGTGAGAGAATGGAATAACAGAAGTTTAGTACTTGGACCAACAAGTTCGCACGAAAAGAGTTTCAAGAATATGAAGTTTTTCCTAAAAAGGTTCTGCAGCCTTTCGAGGATAAATACAGACGTCTCCGTACCGATCTGCGAGACTCTACTAAACCTGCTCATGACTCATGAGACCTATGTAACCTAGGCTCTGATACCAACTTGTCACGACCCAATTCCTGAACTCGATCGTGATGGCTCCTCTCGTGAAGACAAGGCCAGCCAGACCAAACAGAACACCTCTTTTAAACAGTTAAATATCATAAATAGTTCTAAAGCATGATATAATATCCATAATTTGTGGAATTAACGATAACCTCAGTAAGAACCATTCTGACACAGCCCAAACTGGGGTGTCACAAGTCATGAGTAACTAAGAAATCCGGATACAAGTCTACCGAACACTAAATCCGATACAATAGTTCTAAAAACATGAAAATGATAAGATGAGGGAGGCACGGGGCTGCGAGCACCAACAGCTACCTCGTAGTCTCCGAATCACTGCCTGGACTGGGAGAATCAGCACTCAGGAGCGGACTCTACGATGCCTGAATCTGCACACATGGTGTAGGGAGTAATGTGAGTACTCCAACTCAGTGAGTAATAATTATAAATAATGGCTGAAAGTATGAAAACACGTAAAGGCACAAAGAAATTCCATATCAAGTAGTTAAATCACTTAAGGCAGTAAATCAGTGAAGAAATTAAATGAAATCCCTTTTAAAAATAGGTAAAACAGGTAATTTAACAGATAAATAACAAGTAGGAATCCGCCCTTGGGTCTCGGGCTCACTCTCAGTGCAGTATCAGCCCCATGGGCTCACTCTCAGATCATAAGGGGTACCCGCGCTCACTGTTGGTGTGCAGACTCCGGAGGGGCCCCTTAAGGCCCAAGCGTTATATCAAGCCACCTCGTGGCATCATCACTCGACACTCGGCCTCACATCACTCGGCACTCGGCCTCACATCACTCAACATATCCTCATATATGGCCCTCGGCCTCACTCAGTCCGAAAATCATCACAAGCCCCTCGGGCATTAGTAAAACAGTAGTTCTCAGCCCAAAGCATCATTTAGAAATATCATATAAGTTTTCAAATCTAAGTAAAAGTGGCTGAGTTTGTAAAACAGTAGACATCAACAGGACTGACTTCAAATAATAAGTCAAAGCAGTGAGGAAATAGTGATAAAAATCCCCGAAGGGTTCAAATATTTGGCACGAAGCCCAAATATGGCAATCAACTCAAATTGTGATGATAGCAAATAAATTTTGGTTAAATACGCGGTAAAATCATCAATCGGGACGGACCTAGTCACAATCCCCAGTAGTAAAAGACCCCACGCTCATCATCGAACGCGTGTCTCACCTCAATATAGCACTGCGATGTGCAATCCGGGGTTTCAAACCCACAGGACATCATTTACAATCATCACTCACCTCGAACTGGATACAACTCTAGCTCGCGACACCTTTGCCCCTCGAATTGGCCTCCACGCGCGTCGAATCAATCCAAAATCAGAACAAATACGTCACAATATGCTAAGGGAACAAAGCCCAAGCGAAAACATTCAAAAAATATCAAAAATTCCCGAAATTAGCAAAACCCAAGCCCCGAGCCCACATCTCGGAATCGAGTAAAATTTACATTTTCAGAATCCCCATACCCTTACGAGTCTAAGCATACCAAAATTATCCAATTCCGATACCATTTGGTCCTTCAAATCATCATTTTATATTTTTTAAAGATTTCACAATTTTCTTCCCAAATCATGAATTAAATGATGAATTCAATGATAGATTCATGTACTCTAGCCAAATCTGAGTTAGAATCACTTACCCCGATGAAATCTGAGCTCTCTAGGTCAAAATATTAAATAAAACCCAAAACCTCGTATTTATAGAGTACCCCTCAGATCTCAGCCTCCGAGGTCCGCACAGAACCACCGCGGTCCACGCAAAAGCACCGCGGTCCACACAAAACCACCGCGGTCCGCACAAAACCACCATGGCTCGCACAAAACCACCGTGGCCGCACTTCATTTTGTGCGGTCTGCACAGCACATACCGCGACCGCACTTCCTTTTGTGCGGTCTGTGCGGGTGGGTTCCGAGGCCTGCAACCCTTCTGGACCTGCTACAACTATGCTTTTGGCCTAAAACATCCCAGAACCTACCCGGAACTCCTAGAATTCCAAACCAATTGCACCAAAACATCCCATGATATTGTTCAAACTTGTTCAAAACCTCTGGACACTCACAACAACATCAAATCACTAATTTAACAGGGGATTCAAGCCTAAGAACTCCAAGAACTCTTAAATTATGCTTTCGATCAAAAAGTCTATCAAATCTCGTCTGAATGACCTAAAATTTTGCACACACATCCCAAATGACACAATGAAACTACTGTCACTCTCAGAATTCCATCCGACCCCTATATCAAAATCTCGCCTATCAACCGGAACCGCCAAAATATCAACTGCGCCAATTTAAGCCTAAATCTTCTCTACAACTCCAAAACCCATTCCGATCGCGATCCTAAGTCACAAATCACCACCCGAAACTAACCAAACCATCGGAACTCACTTCCGAGCGTTCTAACACATAAGTCAATATCCGGTTGACTTTTCCAACTTAAGCTTTCTTAAAAAAAACTAAGTGTCTCATTTCTTACCAAATCCTCTTCGAACTCAAACTAATCAACCCGATCACAAAAAAAAACACGGATAATGAAGTGTAAAGAAGCTAAAATAGGGAAAAACGGAGCGGTAACTTATGAAATAACTGGCCGGGTCGTCATACCACGCGGGTGAGTTCCGAGGCCTGCAACCCTTCTGGACCTGCTACAGCTATGATTTTCGGCCTAAAACATCCTGGAACCTACCGGGAACTCCCAGAACTTCAAACCAATTGTACCAACACATCCTATGAAATCGTTCAAACTTGTTCAAAACTTCGGAACGCTCACAACAACATCAAATTACTAATTTAACATAGGATTCAAGCCTAAGAACTCCAAGAACTCTTAAATTATGCTTTCGATCAGAAAGTCTATCAAACCTCGTCTGAATGACATGAAATTTTGTACACACATCCCAAATGACACAACGAAGCTGCTGCAACTCTCGGAATTTTATTCCGACCTTTATATCAAAATCTCAGCTATCAACCGGAAAACACCGAAATCTCAATTTCGACAATTCAAGCCCATTCCTTCCACGAAATTCCAACATGCATTCCGATCACGCTCCTAAGTCCCAAATCACCTAATGGAGCTAACCAAATCATAAAAATTCCAATCCGAGATCAAATACAAATAAGTTAAATCTTGGTCAAACCTTTCAAATTTTAAGTTTTCAACTGAGACTGTTCTTTCAAATTCATTCTGATTAACCTGAAACCCAACACCAACGATTTACATAAGTCATAATACACCACACGGGGAAAGTCATACCCAAGAACAGGAGAGCAAAGTGCAAAAGCTCAAAACGACTGGTCGGGTTGTTACACTCTCTTTGGAGACTGCAAGGTAGTTGCTAGCATCCGCAGGGCCTTGTTACTCCTCTTGTCATTTCTTCTTTTGGACAGTTAGATAGTTTATATATCTTAGTTCATAGTTTCAGACGCTCATGACTTAGTGACACCCCGATGTTTGGGGCTAGCTTCCGTATATTTATATTAATTATATTTAGAGTTGATTTAGTTTATGAGAAATTTGAATGTTGGTATTGTTATATTAAATCCTTAAAATTAATTAGTAGTAATATTTTGGGAAATAGGCTTGCCTTGTAACACGATAGGCGCCATCACGACATGGTTAGATTTTTGGTCGTGACAAGTTGGTATCAGAGCCTAGGTTACATAGGTCTCACGAGTCATGAGCGGGTTTAGTATAGTCTTCCGGATCGGTACGGAGACGTCTGTACTTATATTCGAGAGGCTGCAGAACCTTTAGGAAAAGTTCACATTCTTGAATTCTTATCATACTGTATTAATTCAGCTTGAAGTGTAAATCTTTGAATTCCTTCCACGCATTCATATGCGCACATGAGCGCTCGATATCATTTTTGCATCGATGGATTGTGATTTTCTGGATGAGGTGTGAGATGTAATTTCTGTGTGTTGATATTGGGCCAGTCTAGAGGACTTCAGGCCGAATTTTGACTGTAGCTTGATCACTGAGGTATTGATTGTGTGAGCTTGTGCTTGTGGACTTATATGTTCGGTAATGTCCCTATTAGTGAAAATAGTGGTTGGATGGATACATGATGAGTATGATGTAACCGCGAGATGAGTTCATATGATTTGAATATGACGAGAAGGTATTGCTGAAGGTTTCACCTATCTGAGACTCCAGGTATGTTTTTAGACTCATTCGAGGACGAACGTTTGTTTAAGAGGGGGAGGATGTAACGACTCAGCCGTTCGTTCTAAGAGTTATAGCCCCATATCCCCCATCTATGCTTATTTATGTGTTGTTCAGCTGTGTTGAGTTGTATCCACTTGGTAGGTTTAGGTTCGGAGTAGTTTTGGAATGAAATGAACACTTAGTCTCTTAATTAGGAAGCTAAGTTAGAAAAGTCAACCGGGAGTTGACTAAGGAGAAAACGAATTCGGATTTAGATTTTTATGATTCGGTTGCTTTGTTAGGTGATTTTAGACTTAGGAGTGTATCCAGAATATAATTTGAAGGTCCGTGGTAGAATTAGGCTTGAATTGGCGAAAGTTGGAAGTTTAGAAGCTCTTAGGATTGAATTCGAGGTTGATTTGGTATTTTGGGTATTTCGGAGGTTCGACTAAGTTCGGGTAGTGATATATGACTTTTCAGAATTATTGGTTGAGGTCCCGAGGGCCTCGGGTGAGTTTCGGATAGGTTTGGATTATGTTGCGCTCGTTTTTCTTATGTTTCGATGTTGTTTGTTCAAGCATAAATGATATCATATTGAACAAATGAGCTCCGGTTTCTTTTTTTTTATTGAAGCATTAGATCAGTATCGTAATGACGGACCAATAGCAAAAAGAATCATCGAATTTGGACATCGTATGAGGATATGGTCATTTTATTAAGAATTAGGTTGCTAGATTTTTCAGATTAATTATGAAATTGCCATTGATGACGTATTTAAAAATCTGCATTATTTGCAAATACTAAAACCTACATATCTCATTTATTATAAGGTCAAATTGAGTAATTCGAAAGTCTAACTTGACTAGAATTTCACAAGGAATCTATTGGAGGCATAAAACATGACTTTCGGGATTGTTTGGGAAGAGAAACGAGTCAGAATAGCTGGCAGAAAAATAAATAAAACTAGGGTTTGTTCATTCGGTCATATTTTGAGTTGTGGAGCTCAGATTTGGGTGATTTTGGAGGTGATTTTCACCATATGGATTGGGGTAAGTATTCTTTACTCGGTTTTGGTTATATTACATTAATCCATAATTATTTTTGGGATTTGATTGATGATTTCCAAGTGAAATTGAGGGAGTTAGAGTTTGAGTTTGTAGAGTTTTAAGTGAGGATTTGAGGGACCAAATAGAGTCTGATTTTGATAAATTTTATATGGTTAGACTCGGGAGAGAACGAGGTTTATTATTCTTCTATTTTTGAGTGATTCCGAGATGTGGGCCCGGGGCCAGATTTTGGCCGATTTCGAATTTTTGGCATATTTTGTAGTTTTTGTTGTGGAATTAGATTCTTATGCACATGGTGATGGTATTAATCTGATTATGGTTAGATTCAGAGCTTTTGGAGACCGAGTCCAGAGACGAGGGCATCCCGAAGTAGGATTTTATGTGGTTGAGGTAAGTAATAGCTTTAACTCTGGCTTTGAAGATATTAATACCATAGCGCGAGAGTTGTTCGCGTAGCACATGAGTTGACCGTGCGGGTTTAGGTATTTATACCATAGCGCGTGAGTTGTCCGCATAGCACGTGAGTTAACCGTGCAGATCCAGGTATTGATATGATGGCCTAGTTGTATGGATATTAATACCGTAGCGCGTGAGTTGTCCGCGTAGCATGTGAGTTGACCATGCGGGTCCAGGTATTGATACTATAGCGCGTGAGTTATCCACGTAGTATGTGACTTGACCGTACGGATCCAGGTATTTATATGATGGCACGTCAGTTGTCTGTGCTTAGCGCTTGGGCTTTGGTAGCCCCTCCAGAATTTGTACTCATACCCAGTGAGCCGCAGAGTGTTGAGTGTATTGAGTGTTGAGTTTTGAGTTTTGAGTGTTGAGTGCGAGTGATGAGTAATGGAGTGACATTGTTGTGAAGTTGCATTTACTTTTACTGTTGCTGCATTTATCTGCTAAATTTCTTTGTGGTATTTACTGAGTTATGGAATTTACCTGTTATTTTTAAAATTATAAAAATAAATAATTGGACTGTTTTACTTAGCTCGTCACTACTGCTTAGTTCCTTAGTTATTTTCGTTACTACTGAGGTGGTTGTACTTATACTACACCCTGCATTTTATGTGCAGATCCGAGTGAGTTAGAGCGCGACGATTGTTGAGTTCAGGCCAACTATCTTTGGAGACTGCAAGGTAGTTGCTAGCATCCGCAGGGCCTTGTTACTCCTCTTGTCATTTCTTCTTTTGGACAGTTAGATAGTTTATATATCTTAGTTCATAGTTTCAGACGCTCATGACTTAGTGACACCCCGATGTTTGGGGCTAGCTTCCGTATATTTATATTAATTATATTTAGAGTTGATTTAGTTTATGAGAAATTTGAATGTTGGTGTTGTTTTATTAAATCCTTAAATTAATTAGTAGTAATATTTTGGGAAATAGGCTTGCCTTGTAACACGATAGGCGCCATCACGATATGGTTAGATTTTGGATCATGACAGATGGGTTGGTCGCATTTGCGAACTCGCATTTGCGATCCCGGATTCGCAAATGCGAAGCCTGCAGGCCTGCAACATACCAGTTAAACATTTGCAACATCCTAAGTTAAATTCCACCTCGTGGCGTATCCAAAACTCACCCGAGCCCTCGGGGCTTCAAACTAAACATGCACACCAACCTAAAAACACCATACGGACTTGCTCGTGAAATCAAATCATGAAAATAACATGTAAAACCATGAATTAAGCCTCAAAAACTCATCATTTTTATCAAGAATATTTAAAGTTCACAACTCTTCAACCGAAAGTCCAAATCACGTCAAATAGACTCTATTTTCCCCCAAATTTCACTGTTATCCTTTAAATACTATAACAAATTTGTACCGGGATCCGAAACTAAAATACGGGTCCGATACCAATGGTTTCAACCATTAACTTTTTTCTTTATTTCATAGATAATTTAGCAAAACAATTTCTCCCAAAAATTGATTTCTAAGGCTTGGGACCTCAGAATTCATTTCCGGGCATACGCCCAAGTCCCATATTTTACTGCGGTCTTCTCGGGATTGTTGAAATACGGATCCGGGTCCGTTTGCTCAAAATATTGACCAAAGTCAACCATAATCAAATTTTTAACTCTAGAAATTTCTATTTCTCATATTTTCACATAAAAGACTTTCTGGATATAGGTCTGGACCACGCACGCAAATCGAGGTGAGGTAAAAAGGAGTTTTTAAGGTCTCAGAACACAAGATTTGTTTCTAAAACGAGTGATGACCTTTCGGGTCAACACACCGGCCCATATGTATTCATGACTTAAGAAAAATGGTTCAGTAATACAGTGTTGTCCACCTATAGTTATACATTATGAGTTGTAGTCATGTTGACTCATGATAGTTAGAAGGAAAAAAAAGAGCTGCAAAGTGGTTCGCTCGGGCCAGTGCGGCACCGGGTACCAGCCACGCCTTCCTAGGTTTGGGGAGTGACAATTTTACCCTTTTATTCCAACCAAAAAGGCATAGCTATGTATTCAAAGGTTTAGTCTTACAAATTAGGCTTAATTAGAGCCCTAGGCACAAAGTAGTTAGGCCTTGACAGATTTCGTCCATTTGGGTCTCAAACAGACTCTTATTAATTATCCCCTCAATCATTTGGAGATTTCAAAAATGGGCCAATCTATTACATATCCCAATAACGTGAAAAGGGGACATACAGATTAATTAACAAACACAAATGTCTTTACAACATAGCCTAAATTTACATCATAAAATGATCCAAAATCCACATTAGATTATAATAATCTAAAATATAAATTCCACTCATCATTTTGTTCATCCAGTAAGACAAATATCTGCGTTTAACTTTAATTGCATCCAAAATATTTGTCCAAAGAAGAATAGTCAAAATATTGTAGCCATTATTTTGAATCAAGAGACTATAATTATACTGCTTTTAACACTGACCATCTTGAACTATCAACATATTCGACATATTAAAGAACAGAATTGAAGAAGAATATTGTCACACCTGTAATTTTCTAACAGATTATAATACCAGTTACGATTACATTCAATGGTACTAAAATCTAGAATAAATAACAGATTTGCATGCTTTTGATTCTAAATGATCTTCAAACAAATGACCTAAAGCTATCCAAACTTCATATGTTCTTATTACCTTGCATGCTTCTCATCAGATTCAGTGTTGGAGGGATTACATAATCACATTAATTCTATCGTCGATCCTCCAACAAATGTTCAAGCCTTGCAAACATCATTAGTAAGGAACTGTAAAGGAGCAAACATAGTTATTCAATTAAGAGACGGATGTTAGTTTAGTAACACCAGAGAGACATTTTAAGGTCACAAATCACTGCTAACAATCTGTCTTTAATACGCAAATCTATAACAATCTTCATATAATTATTATATTGAAGTCAACCATCCAATTTATGTTCAAAACCAAACAAACAACAAGATTAAACACTATAACAAATAACTTCAGAGACAAACAACCTATATTTCAATATGGATCAAAACAAAATACAAGTGAGAGGTGTGTACCTAAACTTGCAAATGAAGATGAATTTTTGCCAAGTAAACACCAAGGATTATAGCTAACGAAAGAGCTCAAAACATAGCATCAGCAGAAATCAGGATGATAGTTTGAATCCCAAATAAACAACAAAAGAACAGCAACAATAAAACCAACAATTTCTTCAAACCAAACCAAACCAAACTTTGAACCCAGAAATGATGCAAGAATCCAAATAGATTTGAAACAGCTTTCAATCTTTCCTTTTTGACTATATCTCTCTGATTTTGGAGTTTTTTTTAACAACTATTAAACTCAGATTTCAAAAAAAAAACTAAATTTCTAGCAGTCGTGACTCTTTTTCTGTCTAAGTTCCCCTTAATGAATGAGAAAAGGATCCTTTTACAGAAGATTTTAGGGAAACAAAAACCTGATTTTGTAATTCACTTTTACCCGTCAACTTTTGTTATTTGACTCCTAGACCCCAAAATTTGAGTTGTTTCTAATTTCTTTGCAGAGACCGACGTTTTCTTTCTTCTAGAAACTTCTTTTAGTTTAACGAAAAAGATTCCCCAAGTCAAAACCCCTTAATGCTCTTTCTAAATCTTTATTTTTACTCTTTCTGTCAGATTTTAAACCAAACTCGGACTGGGCCTGCATTTGGGCCTGATTCTTAGCCCAATTCACACTCTCAACCCAAAGCAACTGATCCATTCTATTGAACCTATGCACCACCAGTTTTTAATTAAAAATAATTCAAAAGTCTAACTTGATCCTTATGAAATACAACTTGCTTTAGAATCAATTAAAAATTAAAAGGAATGATGCGGCCAGTAAAAAAATGAAAGTGGAACACTGGAAACATGGAAAGGTTGGGAAGTAAAATATACCTTCGAACTCCAAAAATTGGGTGACTGGAACTTGACCGATAGGTAGTGTTCGACTAGACCTCGGCGACATAGAAATGGGCTCAAACTAGTGTTTATCGATTGCTCGTGTTAAGAGCAATTGATTCTAGTAAGTTCGAGTCCAAAACGAGTAAAAGAAAACATCATAAAGAGATAACTTTAGGTTTTCTGTAATCTCGGATTTGAAATTCGGCAACCTTGGCGAGGATTTTGGGAAAATTAATGGGGGATTAGTTATAGGGGAGGGCTAAGGATTTTTTTGGTGAAAATATGGGGTGGTTTGGCGAGGGCCACTGCCGTGGGGCGATTTCCGACAGCGGCGGGACAGAGAATGAATGAGATGAAGTGTGAGGAGGTCTCTAGGGTTAGGAGGGGAAATTTCAGATAGTCTTAAGGGGATGGGGGCTTCAGTTCACAGTCGTCTGATCTTGATCAACGAACGACCATGATTAAACGCGACAAAACGCCGCCATTTCATTTAGAGGGGGTGCTGGACTGAATTTCCGGGAAGTTTGGGCTTGGGGTGACTTAGGGAGAATGGGATATTAGAATTTGGCCCAGTATTGTGAAGTGAAAAATGGCTTCTCTTCTTTTTTCTTTCTATTCGTTTCCTTTAATTTTACATCCTACTCAAATTAATTAAAATATAAATTAAATCCCAACTTAAATCTAATTTGTAGAATGAAACTTAATTATCTATTTATACAAATTAAATAATTAATTAACTTAAAACTAATGAGAGGAAATTACGAATTTAAAACTAAAAGCTAGAAATGTAAAAATGACTATTATTTTGTGATTTTTGTTTAACAATGCAATTAAATAACAACTTAAATCCTAAAAATGCAAATAAAAAATCTAAAATATAATGCATGAAATTTTTGAATATTTTATGGTATTTTCTATGATTTTAAAATATTAAATATGCACAAAATGTTGCTAAATGCAAATAAACAATTAAAGAGGAATTCCTGAAATTCTATAAATTCAAAAACTATTAGAAAAAATTTATTTTTGTGGATTTTGTAGGAATGTTTCACTGGGCAAAAATTACGTGTTCACAACAACCGCATTGTACAAGTGAATCCGTAATTACGATAAAAATGAGTTAATTAAAAATAAAGGTGAATTATAGTTATTGGAAAAAGGTATGAGATTGCTGATGGAATTAATTATTGGAAGCCAAGAAATTATGCTACGCAAGTGAGTTCATGATTAGAATAAAATTACTAAAACAGACCTAATGATTGCTTAAAGTTAAATTAATTAAGTGATTAAGTTATTGAACTATTACTATTTTTAGAAGAAACGGATTTTTATTGGAGTTGGTTTAAGAGAATAATATTTAGGAATTTTTACCTTCCTATATGCTATTTGAAACCTTATTTTCCTCCCTGCTCAAGTTTAATTTATTACATGGTCATATACAATTTACCAATTATATACAAATAAATTTTAAATGAGTATCCCTTTATATTAGGCATTGAATTACTAATATCAGTTATTTCCTTATCCCTTTATACTTTGCCCACTCTCTCTCTATCTCCGTCTCTCTCTCTCTCTCTCTCTCTCTCTCTCTCTCTCTCTCTCTTCGTCTCTATACGCTTCTTCTTTGTTTTTTTCCCAATTTTTCTTCATTTTATTTTCTCTATTTTTTATGCTTTCTTTTTGTATAGTATTTTAATGGAATTCATCTAAAGGTTTCAATCATTTTAACTTAGCAATTTCCTTTCATGTTGCACAATTGGTGTTCAAATTGAAATTATCAATCAATAAAATTTGAGGGTGTTTCACTCTCCACCATTGACAGCCATTAAAAAGCTTTGAAGCTTTGAAATCAAATTTGGATTTTCAGAAACCATTATATGTTTGGATTGGGTGTTGTTGCAAACAATTGGGAATATTGTTGGGAGTTTATATATCAATTTTGAGGGTGTTTGTTACGACCCAAAATCTACCGTCGCGATGGCGCCTATCGTGGAACTAGGCCAGCCTCAACTTAACAATCCATCATAGCAACAATAATTTTAAAGGTGGAAACGGAAGCATTTAGCATTTAAAGAAAACGGTTTGAAAACATAAGAAATCCCAAAATTTGATATAAATCAGCCTAAAACCTGGGTGTCACAGAATACATGAACATCTAAATTAGAATACAATCCACTACAGTGTCTAGAGAAATAACTGAAATGCGACAAATGGTAAAGAAGGAGAGTCAAGGTCTGTGAACGCCGTACAACTACCTCAATAGTCTCCAAACTCTGAAAGAACTCAATCAACAACTGCCGCTGCGACCGGTATCGCCTGGATCTGCACACGAGGTGCAGGGGGTAACGTGAGTACACCAACTCAGTAGGTAACGAGTCCAAATTTTTGACTGAAAGGTAGTGAAGAACTCAACCAGTAAATTAAACATGGAAATAACTGTGCAGAAATGTAGGTATGCTTTAATTTCAATAGGCCGTTCAAAAGAGTAATGTAGAGTAGATACGAACATTGTAAAGAATATAACTCTGCTACCCCTAGATACCAATGCACATGTTATATGTGATGCACCATGCTGTCAACCTCATGGGCTCACACTCTCAAAATAATCAACCACTCGGTACTGTATATGGCTCATGCGGCCCAGGGAAGATTCATTTTGGAATATATACATTTCTGATATCTGTCACTCAATACCGAGGAAAGGCCAATCCAACCCTATGTAGAAGATCCATCTCCAAGTATCAAAAGCTTCTGACAAGATCCATGTCCAAGGAAGATTCATCCATCAATAATATCAACTGCAGTCACTGGGAGTATGTTATAGACTCCGGAGGGGCTCCTATAGCCCAAGCGCTATCATAATCATCAATATAACCGTTGTGGCATGTAGCCCGATCCCATAACTTTCACTTATAATCAGGCTCTCGGCCTCACTCGGTCATCAATCTCTCTAGTATCACCCACAAGCTCACAATGTCATGAAAATAACCCGGAACAATGATATGATGAATCAATAAATAACTGAGCCGAGATATGATATAAAAATGCATGAATATGTCTGAGTACGGAATACTAATGAGATGATAGCAAGAAACGACCACTAAGGGTCACAACAATACCGGCATAAAGCCTAAACATGATATCTAGTATGATTTACAGCTCAATTACTTTATCATAGGATGGAAACATGGATATTAGCAGGATAGGGTCACTAATCGATGCCATGGAATCACCCATGTCACAATTCTCATGGTGCACGCCCGCGCTCCCTTCACTTGGCAGGTGCGTCACCAAAATTCTACTAACATAACACATAGTTCGGGGTTACGAACCCTCAGAACCAAGTTTGAAAGCATTACTTACCTCAAACCAAAAAATAATCCTACTCCGCAATGCCTTTGCCTCTTAAATCGGTCTCCAAATTCCCCGAATCTAGCCACAAGTAGTACAACACAATCAAAATATGCCAAAGGGAGCAATTCCACAAGAAAAGTACTAAATAATTGCCAAAAATCTGAAATCGGCCCAACCCCCTGGGCCCACGTCTCTAAATACGACAAAAGTCACAAAATACGACAACCCACTCGATTGCGAGACCAACCATACTAGTTTCTCTCAAATTAGACTTCGAATCTGCGTTCGAATCCCAAAAATTAATTTTATGAAATCTCTACAATTTTCTCCAAATTTTTATCTCAAGCACTAATCGGATGATGAAATCTATGATTTATTCATGTATATTATCCAAACCCGAGTTAGAATTACATACTCTGATGAATTTCTTGAAAAACCCACAAGAAATTGTCACAAATCGAGCTCCCAAAGTCCAAAATGTGAAAATAAACCCTAAGCCTCGCTTGCATAGTACACTCTTTGAATCTTCATTATGCGGTCTGCATAATTCTGCTCCGGCTGCAATCTGCCAATCTCTGCGATCGCACAAAAATCGTGCGGCCATACTTCTCAGTCCTTTTCCACTACAATCCACATAAATCTGTTGTGGCCGCACTCCTCTAGTGCGGTCTGCATCTTTCTGGTGCGGTGCGCACTTCCAAGAGTATCAGATTAATATTAGAGTGTCGAAACCTATCAAATCACGTTCTATTAACTTCAAATTTTTTTCACACAAGTCATTAACGGCACCACGAACCTATTCCAACTTCCGGAAATCCAATCCGACCCCGATATCAAAATATTTACTACCGGCCAAAATTGCCAAAATTCCAATTTTCGTCAATTAAATCCTAATTCTAGTACGGACCTCCAAATCACATTTTGGACACGCTCTTAAGTCCAAAATAATATAATGGAGCTAACGGCCATCAAAATCCAAATCCGAGGTCGTTTACACATAAGTCAACATTCGGTCAACTTTTCCAACTTAAGCTTTCAACTAAGAGACTAAGTGTTTCAATTCACTCCAAAACCACTCTGGACCCAAACCTCTAACCCAGTAAATCATAACACAATTGTAGAACACAAAAGAAGTAGAAAATGGGTAAACGGGGCTATAAGTCTTGAAACAACTGGCCGGGTCATTACATCCTCCCCCTCATAAATAAACGTTCATCCTCGAACGGGTCTAGAAACATACCTGGAGCCATAAATAGGTGTGGATATTTGCTCCACATCTCCCACTTGGTCTCCCAAGTACCCTCCTCT
This sequence comes from Nicotiana sylvestris, assembly GCF_000393655.2. NCBI lineage: Eukaryota > Viridiplantae > Streptophyta > Magnoliopsida > Solanales > Solanaceae > Nicotiana > Nicotiana sylvestris. Next base: position 17,824,226 of record NC_091060.1, on the reverse strand, counting down.
CCACTGCACTTTTACTGAAGTTATATCCTTTGACCTCAACTTCCGAACCTGCCGCTCCAAAATAGCCACCAGCTCAACATCATAAGTCAAATCACCATCTAACTGGACCGTGCTGAAATCCAAAACATGAGATGGATCGCCGATATACTTCCGAAGCATAGAAACATGAAATACTGGATACACACTCGATAATCTAGGTGGCAAAGCAAGCTCATAGGCCACCTCCCCGATCCTCTGAAGCACCTCAAATGGCCTAATAAATTGAGGGCTCAACTTGACCTTCTTACCAAATCTCATAACATCCTTCATGGGGGAAACCTTCAGCAACACCTTCTCCCCAACCATATAAGACACATCATGGACCTTCCTGTCAACATAACTCTTTTGTTTTGACTGCGCCGTACGAAGCCACTCCTGAATTAATTTAATCTTGTCCAAAGCATCCTGAACCAAGTTAGTACCCAATAGCCTAGCCTCACCCGGCTCAAACCAACCCACTGGAGATCTACACAACCTTCCACATAAAGCCTCATACGGATCCATTTGAATGCTTGACTGATAACTGTTGTTGTAAGGAAACTCTACGAGCGGTAGAAACTGGTCCCATGAACCACCAAAATCAATGACTCAAGAACGTAACATGTCTTCCAATATCTAAATAGTGCACTCGGACTGCCCGTCCGTCTGAGGATGAAATGTTGTGCTCAACTCAACCTGAGTGCCCAACTCTAGCTGCACGACCCTCCAAAACTACGATGTAAACTACGTGCCTCTATCTAAAATGATGGAGACTGGCACCCCATGAAGACGAACAATCTCTCTGATATAAATCTCCGCCAACCGGTCTGAAGAATAGGTAGTACACACAGGAATGAAGTGCACGGACTTGGTCAACCGATCCAAAATCACCCAAATAGCATCGAACTTCCTCAAAGTCCATGGGATCCTAACTACGAAGTCCATGGTGATCCGCTCCCACTTCCACGCTGGAATCTCTCTCTGCTGAAGCAAGCAACCTAGTCTTTGATGCTCATATTTCACATCCTGACAGTTGAGACACCAAGCTACAAACCTAACTATATCTATCCTCATCCTCCTCCACCAATAGTGCTGTCTTAAATCCGGATACATCTTCGCGACACAGGGATGGATGAAATACCGCGAGCTGTGGGCCTCCTCTAGAATCAACTCCATCATCTCCAATAGTCACATCTCTAGCATCATCATCTTGCACCTTGTCCTTGAGTACAAGCAAATAAGGGCCATCATACTTGTGGTCTCTGATACGATCAAATAAGGAAGACCGAGAAAACACACAAGCTAGAACCCGACTGGGATCCGAAATATCCAATCTCACTAGCTAGTTGACCAAAACCTAAACATCAACCGCAAGAGGTCTCTCATCAATAAGAATGAATGCAAGACTGCCCATATTCACTACCTTCTTACTCAAGGCATCAACCACCACATTTGGCTTCCCTGAATGATCCAGAATATTAATATCATAGTCCTTAAGAAGATCCAATAATCTCCGCTGCCTCAAATTGAAATCCTTCTATTTGAACAAGTGCTGGAGGCTACGATGATGAGTAAACACCTCACAAGACACACCATAGAGATTGCGCCTCCAAATCTTCAACACGTGAACAATGGCAGCCAACTCTAAATCATGAACATGATATTTAATCTCATATGGCTTAAACTAGCGTGAGGCATAAGCAATCACTCTACCCTCCTGCACCCAGGCACACCCAATACCAATCCGAGAACCATCACAATATATTTAATATGAACCAGAAGCTGATGGCAGAACTAGAACTGGAGTTGTGGTCAAGGCAATCTTGAGCTTCTAAAAGCTTGCCTCACACTCATCCGACCACCTGAAAGGAGCACCCTATTGGGTCAATATGGTCAAGGGCAATGCAATAGAAGAGAAACCCTACACGAACCGACGATAATAACCATCCAAACTAAGAAAGCTCTAGATCTCTATGGTTGAGGACAATCTAGGCCAACTCTGAACCGCCTCTATATTCTTCGGATCAACCTGAATACCCTCGTTGGACAACATGTGCCCCAAGAAAGCTACTAAATTGAGCCAAAACTCATACTTGAGAACTTGGCATAAAGCTTTTCCTCCCTCAGTCACTGCAATATAACTCTTAAATGCTAGACGTGTTCCTCCTGGCTACGAGACTACATCGGGATATCATCAATGAATACAATAATGAACGAGTCGAGATAAGGCCGAAACACGTTGTTCGTTAATTGCATGAACACTTCTGGGGCATTGGTCAGCCCAAAAGATATCACAAAAAACTCATAATGACCATATCAGGTCTTTAAAGACATATTAAGAATATCCGAGTCCCGAATCTCCAACTGGTGATATCCTGACCTCAAATCAATCTTGGAGAACACCCTCGCTCCCTGAAGTTGGTCAAATGGATCATCAATGCGAGGCAAAGGATATTTTTTATTGATTGTGATTTTGTTCAACTGCCTTTAATCAATGCATATTCTTATGGTGCCATCCTTCTTCTTCACAAATAGAACCGGTGCACCCCAAGGTGACACACTAGGCCTAATAAATCCCTTCACAGGGAGTTCCTGAAGCTGCTCCTTCAACTCAGCCGGTTCCATACGCTACAATGGAATAACAATAGGCTGGGTTCTTGGCACCAAATCAATACCGAAGTCAATATCTTTGTCAGGCAGCATACCTGACAGGTCTATAGGAAACATATTCGGAAAATCTCGTACTAGCGGAATAGAATCAATAGTAAGGGTATCTACACTGACATCCCCCACAAAAGCAAAATAATAAAGATAACCCTTCCCAACCATCTACTGGACATTCAAGTATGAAATTACCCTAATGGGAACATAGTCTAAAGAACCTCGTCACTCAATCCGGGGCAACCTCGGCATTGCCAATGTTACAGTCTTAGCGTGGCAGTCTAAAATAGCATGATAGGGAGACAGCCAGTACATACCCAATATCACATCAAAATCAACCATACTAAGCAATAAAAGGTCAACTATGTTCTCCAATCCCCGAATGGTCACTACACAAGACCTATACACACGGTCCACAATAATAGTATCGCATATCAGAGTAGATACATGAATGGATGAAACTAAAAACTCACGGGGAATATCCAGATAATGGACAAAATACGATAATACATACAAATAGGTGGAACCAGGGTCAAATAATACAAAAGCATCTCAGTGACATACTGAGACAATACTTATGATCACTATGTCGGAAGCAATAGCATCTGGTCTGACAGAGAGTGCATAGAAACGGGCCTGACCACCACCTGATCGGCCTCCCCCTCTAGGGCGACCCCTAGCTGCCTGACCTCTACCTCGAGCTGGGTGGGTGGGTGGTGAAGTAACCGATGCTAAAGTCGTAGGTTGGCTCCTCTGCTAAGATGAACCTCCCATAAGACGGGGACAGTACCTCTTAATAGGACCCAAATCTCCACACTTAAAGCAACCTCTCCCTACAAAAGACGGTGGGGATTGAGGGATCCCTGACCACCGAGATAACCGCTAGAAGGACTAGACATAGATGAACCCTAAGCTAACGGTGCATGAGTCGAACTCTGAGCTGGAAGGGCACTGAGAGATGAGTGGCCCTACTGAGAACTATGAGAACCATGGCTATATGATGCACCATGGTGAACTGGATGAGCCGTCTAAGCATGTTTGTAAGGACGACCCCTGCCATGGTGAAACTGACCTTCAGAAGGAACACCACCAAAACTACCTGATCCACGAGGCCTCTTGGCCTCCCTCTCAAGCCGCTCTTGGCAATGAACAAACTCAATCTCCCGAACAATGTCAACAACCTCTTCAAAAGTAGCACCATACACCCTCTCTCTAGTCATAAGTATCTGCATATGATATGCGAGGCCATCAACGAATCTCCTGATCTTCTCCCTGTTCATAGGAACTAACCAAACAGCATGACGGGCATCATAAAACTTTATCTCGCACTGCATCATAGTCATATCATCCCGACGCAACTGCTCAAACTGTATGCATAGCTCCTCTCTATGTGACTGCGGCACATACTTCTCCAGGAAGAGAACGGAGAACTCCTTCCATGTAAGGGGCGTTGCACCAACCGGCCTACGCCTCTCAAAAGCCTCCCACCAAGTGAAGGGAGCTCCATAGAACTAAAAAGTAGTGAAATAGACCCCACTGGTCTCCAAAATACCTGCCGTACGGAGAATCCTCTAACACTTATCCAAGAAACCCTACAGATTTTTCAATTTTTCTTAGTTTTGTTCTTTTGTGTTAGGGTTATTTTTAGGCTTAAAATGTCAATTGATTAGTCATGTGTGCTTAGAATAAGTTGGGTATTATCCTATATGATCATTGAGGGCCTGGGTAGATCGTTTATCATGTTTAATTACAAATACCATGCCTCAATTGTATAAAAATTGCAAAACATAGAGATATTGGTGCATAATTCCAAATTATGAGGCCGGACACACTTTTTTCCGTTCCACAGATATTAAAGTTTAGGGCAAGAGTGTGCATGAGAAATGCGGACCACACTCAAAATTTTGCGGTCAGCAAAAAAGTGTGTGGTCAGCAGAAAAATGTGTGTGACCCCATTGTTGGAAGTTCAGAGGCCCAGTAGTTTGAACCTGGGGTTGTGCGGCCACCCTCGAAATTGTGCGGTTTGCACTTTTGGATGTGTGGTTCGCACTGCCGCTTCTGAGTTTGTTTCCCTGCAACTGTCATTCATACATCTACATGCATTGTGATTTTCAACTCTAAATAACTTTTATGCCTTGTATTGCAGACAATGGTTCGTTCAAGAGGTAAAGGCGACACATCTAAAGGGAGAGGTGAACCCTTCTGAGGCCGAGGCCAAGGCAAGAGTAACCTACCACTCGCCATACAGAGAGAAATAAACAAGAAGGCTACTGCCAATAGAGTCCCAGAATCTACAAACACCAGTGAATATGCCCCGTCTAAGGAAGCTTCACAGGGCAACTCTATGCAAGCACAACCGGAAGCTCAATTACACCAAGTTCAAGAGAGATACCAACTCCACGACGAGTCCTCCACCTCAGCAAGTTCTTCTAAGGGTTCAGATGCTGGGAGCCAGGGTTTAGAACCCTCCTCTACACACACTCCTCCTGCACCAATTGATTTAGATAATGATGATGATGTCCTAGATGATGGTAGAAGAGGTGACACTCGAGTGGGCGGTTTTGAGAGGTCGAAGAAGAAGGAAATATGGGAGGATCGTTTTATGAGTTTGACTGCCTTCACGAGATTTAGAGAATGGTGGCCCCAGAGATCACTCATACTTGAGTGATAGTTCTTAATTAAGGATTTGGACATTCACAATCGAAATGTACTTAGACAGTTCCGAGAGCGAAAGGGGTGGAAGTGGTTCACCAAAGTGTCATCGATGCAAATGAGCACTTGGTTAAAGAATTTTATGCCAATGTGGTTCACATAAAGAAGGGTACCAAGATAACAAAGGTGAGAACTCTTTAATGAAAAACTATATTAAAAAGGAAGTATGTTTGAAAGTAATTCAGTAACACAATAGGGGCGGTTTGAAAGAGAGTGGAGTAGCTTTAAGATAGGTTCATACGCAACCAGTAGTCATAGAACCAAAGCAAGTTCAGTAGTCAAAACAGGGGTCAAGGGATTTGGGGATACATAGGACACAAACAAAGGTCTAGGAATTGGTATAGACATGCTCAGAAACAACTGACCAGACATAGTCACGGAATCAAACATAAAGAACAAACTCACATACAGGGGTGATAGGTATTTGGGGATACATGTAGCATATGGTGGTAAACACATAAAGATAATTGGTGTAGACTTGTTCAGAAACAACATAGAGGGGTAATATACTGTTCTTAAGGAAAGGGAGTACATAATAATGTAAATATCAATTACAAGTTTCACAACAAAACCATAAATAGAAGCGAACTAGAAATATGATAAATAGAAACAATAAAAGAATCATATTGTTGTTGGAACTTTGAATTGAAACTAGAACATACAACTCCTCCAATGCCAAGAACTGATCCCAAGACCCTCCAAAGTCAATCACACACGCACGGAGCATATCCTCAAGAATCTGAATAGTGCGCTCGGACTGTCCGTCCGTCTGAGGGTGAAATGTTGTACTCAACTCTACCCAAGTACCTAACTCGTGCTGAACGGCCCTCCAAAACCGTGATGTAAACTGAGTACCTTTATCTGAAATAATGGAAACTGGAATACCATGCAGACGAACAATCTCCCGGATATAAATCTCCGCCAACCGCTCCGAAGAATAAGTAGCACACACAGGAATGAAATGAGTGGACTTGGTCAGTCGATCCACAATCACCCAAATAGCATCAAACTTCTTAAGTCCGTGGGAGTCCAACTACAAAGTCCATGGTGATCCGTTCCCACTTCCACTCCAGAATCTCTATCTGTTGAAGCAACCCACCCGGTCTTTGGTGCTCATACTTCACATGTTGGAAGTTGAGGCACCGAGCTACAAATCCAACTATATCTTTCTTCATCCACCTCCACCAATAGTGCTGCCTCAAATCCTGATACATCTTCGCGACACCCAAATGGATGGAATACCGCGAACTATGGGCCTTCTCTAGAATCAACCCTCGCAGCCCATCAACATTGGGTACACAAATCCAACCCTGCATCCTCAATACCCCATCATCCTCAGTAGTCACATCCCTAGCATCATCGTGCTGAACCTTGTCCTTGAGGACAAGCAAATAAGGGTAATCATACTGCCTCTCCCTGATATGATCAAATAAAGAAGACCGAGAAACCACGCAAGCTAGAACCTGACTAGGCTCCGAAAGATTCAATCTCACAAACTGGCTAGCTAAGGCCTGAATATCCATCGCCATACGCCTCTCTGATGTTAGTAAATAAGCCAAACTCCCCAAACTCTCTTCCCGGCGACTCAAAGCATCAGCCACCACATTGGCCTTGCCCGGGTAATACAAAATAGTGATATCATAGTCCTTTATCAACTCTAACCACCTCCACTAATGAAACTTTAGATATTTTACTTGAATAGGTGCTTTAAGCTCCGATGTTCAGTATAAATCTCACAGGGAACCCCGTATAAATAATGGCGCCAAATCTTCAAGGCGTGACAATGGCAGTTAACTCAAGGTCGTGAATAGGGTAGTTCTTCTCATGTATCTTCAATTGTCAAGACACGTAGGCAATCACCCTACCGTCCTTCATCAACACCGCACCGAGGCCAACCCTCGAGGCATCACAATAGACTGTATAAGACCCCGAACCTATAGGCGGTATCAAAATTGGGGTTGTAGTCAAAACTGTCTTGAGCTTCTGAAAGCTCGCCTCACACTCCTCTATCCACTGAAATGGAGCACCCTTTTGAGTCAACCTAGTCATAGGGGCTATAATCGATGAAAACCCCTCCACAAAACGACGATAGTAGCCCACCAAGCCAAGGAAACTGTGGATCTCTATAGCTGAGGATGGTCTGGGCCAACTCTGCATGGCCTCTATCTTCTTCAGATCCACCCGAATATCCTCACTCGATACCACATGGCCTAAGAATGCCATTGAATCCAACCAAAACTCACATTTCGAGAACTTAGCATATAACTTCTTCTCTCTAGAGTATGAAGCACAGTCCTCAGGTGATGCTCATGATCTTCTCGACTCCGGGAATATACAAGAATGTCATCAATAAAGACAATGACGAACGAGTCAAGATACGGTGGGAACATACTGTGCATCAAATGCATAAAGGTTGTTGGGGCATTGGTCAACCCAAATGACATAACAAGGAACTCGTAATGATCATACCGAGTCCTGAAAGCAGTCTTTGGGATGTCTGACTCCCGAATCTTCAACTAATGGTAACTTGAGTGCAAATCAATCTTAGAAAACACATGTGCACCCTGAAGCTGGTCAAACAGATCATCAATACGAGGCAGGATAACGATTCTTTACTATAACCTTATTCAACTGGTGATAATCAATACACATACGCATAGAACCATCCTTTTTCTTCACAAACAAAATAGGAGCACCCCAAGGTGAAACACTGGGCCAAATAAAACCCTTATCAAGCAATTCATGTAACTGATCTTTAACTCCTTCAACTCAGGAGGAGACATACGATACGGAGGGATAGAAATGGGCTGAGTGCCCGGCAACAGATCAAGGCCAAAATCAATATCTTTATCAGGCGGCATGCCTGGGAGATCAATTGGAAACACATCAGGAAAATCTAGTTCTACGGGGACTGAATCAACCGAAAGGGTATCGATACTGACATCTCTCACATAAGCTATATATGCGTCACACCCCTTCTCAACCATATGATGAGCCTTAAGGAAAGAAATAACTCTACTGGAAGTATGATCTAAGGTACCTCTCCACTAAACACGCGGTACACCTGGCATAGCCAGTGTCACGGTTTTGGCGTGACAATCAAGAATAACATAATGGGGCGACAACTAGTCCATGTCCAAGATAATGTCAAAATCAACCATGCTGAGTAACAATAGATCGGCTCTGGTCTCAAAACCACTAAGAGCAACCAAACACGACCGATAAACGTGGTCCACAATAAGAGAATCTCCTACAGGAGTAGAAACATAAACAGGGGAACTCAAGGAATCTTGGGATACACCCAAATGCGGAGCAAAATAAGAAGACACATAAGAGTAAGTGGAGCCTGGATCGAATAGAACCGATGCATCTCTGTGACAAACCAGTATAATACCTGTGATGACGTCCAACAACAAAGTCCATAGTGATCCTCTCCCACTTCCACTCGGGAATATCCATCTGCTTAAGCAAGACACCTGGTCTCTGATGCTCATATTTCACTTATTGACAATTGAGACACCGAGCTACAAATCCCACAATGTCTTTCTTCATTCTTCTCCACCAATAATGCTGCCTCAAATCCTGATACATCTTCGCGGCACCCGGATGAATGGAATACCGCGATCTATGGGCCTCCTCCAGAATCAACTCCCGAAGCCCATCTACATTGGGCACACAAATCCGTCCCTGCATCCTCAACACCCCATCATCACCAATGGTCACATCCCTGCCATCATCATGCTAAACTCTATCCTTAAGGAAAAGAAAATGCAGATCATCATACCGGCACTCTCTTATGCGATCATATAAAGAAGACCGAGAAACCACACAAGCCAATACCCGACTGGGCTCCGAAATATCTAACCTCACGAACTGATTGGCCAAGGCCTGAACATCAACTGCAAGAGGTCTCTCCCCAACTGAAATATATGCCAAACTCTCCATACTTACCGCTTTTCGGCTCAAAGCATCGGCCATCACATTGGCCTTTCCCGGATGGTACAATATAGTGATATCATAATCCTTTAGCAACTCCAACCACCTCCGTTGCCTCAAATTGAGATCCTTCTGCTTGAACAAGTGCTGGAGGCTACGATGATTAGTAAATACCCCACAAGACACACCATACATGTAATGCCTCCAAATTTTCAACGCGTGATTTATGGCAGCCAACTCCAAATCATGAACGGGGTAGTTCTTCTCATGGGGCTTCAACTGACGAGAAGCATAAGCAATAACTCTTCCCTCCTACATCAATACATAACCAATAGCAACTCTCAAATCATCACAATACATGGTATATGAACCTAAATTTGATAGCAAAACTAACACCGGAGTTGTGGTCAAAGTTGTCTTGAGCTTTTGAAAGCTCTCCTCACACTCATTCGACCATACAAATGAAGCACCCTTCTGAGTCAACTTGGTCAAGGGCGATGGGATAGATGAGAATCCCTGAACAAAATGGCGATAATAATCCACCAAACCAAGAAAACTGTGAATCTCTATGGCTGAGGACGCTCTGGGCCAACTCTAAACCGCCTCTATCTTCTTGGGATCAACCTGAATACCCTCGCTGGACACCACGTGCCCCAAGAGAGCCACTAAACTAAGCCGAAACTCACACTTGGAGAATTTTTCATAAAACTTCTCCTCCCTCAATCTCTTCAACACAACTCTCAAATGCTCTGCGTGCTCCTCCTGACTATGCAAATACACCAGAATGTCATCAATGAAGACTATGACAAACAAATCGAGATAAGGTCGGAACACGCTATTCGTCAAAAGCATGAACGTTGTTGGGGCATTAGTCAGCCCAAAAGACATCACCAAGAACTCATAATGACCATATCGGGTCCTGAAAACTGTCTTAAGAATATCCAAGTCCCTGATTTTCAATAGGTGATAACCCGAACGGAGATCAATCTTAGAGAACACTCTCGCTCCCCGAAGCTAGTCGAATAGATCATCAATGCGAGGCAAAGGATACTTGTTCTTAATTGTTACTTTGTTTAATTGCCTATAATCAATACACATCCTCATAGTGCCATCCTTCTTCTTCACAAATAGAACCGGCGCACCCCATGGTGACATACTAGGCTGAATGAACCCTTTATCAAGGAGTTCCTAAAGCTGCTTTTTTAATTCCTTCAACTCCGTTGGTGCCATACGATACGGCGGAATAGAAATGGGCTGAGTGCTCAGCACCAGGTCAATACCAAAATCAACATCCCTATCCGGTGGCAAGCTCGACAGGTCTGTAGGAAACACATCGGGAAAATCCTTCACAACTAGAATAGAATCAATGTTGGGAGTCTCTGCACCGACATCCCTCATAAAGGCTAGATACGAAAGACATCCATTCCCAACCATACACTAGGCCTTCAAGAATGAGATCACTCTACTGGGAACATAATCAGTCAAACCCCCCCACTCAATTTGTGGCACACCCGGTATAGCCAATGTGACTGTCTTGGCATGACAGTCCAGAATAGCACGACACGGAGATAACCAGTCCATGCCTAAAATAATATCGAAATCCACCATACACAATAATAAAAGATTCACTCGGGTCTCTAGACCCCCAATAGTTACCACACATGGCCGGTACATACGGTCTACAACAACAGTATCGCCCACTGGAGTAGATACATGAATAGGTGAAACAAGAGACTCAAGGAGCGTATCGAGATAATGGGCAAAGTATGATGACACATAAGAAAAGGTGGAACCGGGATCAAATAATACAGAGGCATCTCTATGGCAGACTGAAACAATACCTGAAATAATAGCATTAGAAGCAATAGCATTGAGTCTGCTTGGAAGTGCACAGAAATGAGCCTGACCACCATTGATCGACCTCTCCCTCTAGGGCGACCCCTAACTAACTGACCTCCACCCCTAGCTGACTTGGCGGGTGGTGAAGTGACTGGAGTAGAAGTCGAGGGTTGACCCCTCTGTTGAGACTGACCATCATGAAGACGAGGACACTGCCTCCTCATATTTCCAAACTCTCCCCACTCATAACAACTCCTCGGTGCTGGAGATGGGGACTAAAAAGAACCCCTGGCACCGGAATGACCAGTAGAAGGACCTGGCATGGAAGAACCCTGAACTGATGGAGCACAGGACGAACTCTGGGCTAGAAGGGCACTAAGTGATGAGTGGCCCTGATGAGAACTGTGAGAACCATGACCCGATGATGCCCCACGATAACCTGGGCGAGCTGAATGAGACTGTCTGAATGGGCAGCCTCTTCCCTGCTAGAACTGACCCCTCAAAGGAGCACCACTAAAGCTACCAAATCCCTGAGGCCTCTTGGCCTCCCTCTCCTCTCGCTCCTGGCGGCAAACCAACTCAATCTCACGGGCGATGTCAACAACCTCCTCAAAAGTAGCACATGTCACCCTTTCCCTAGTCATAAGAATCCAAAGCTGATATGTGAGACCATCAACAAACCTTATAATCCTCTCTCTATCTGTCGGAACCAACCAGACCACATGACGAGCTAACTCAGAGAACCGCATCTCATATTGCGTCATAGTCATCTCTCCCTGACGCAACTACTAGAACTGCCTATGTAGCTCCTCTCGGCGAGACTGTAGTACATATTTTTCAATAAAGAGAACAGAGAACTGCTGCCAAGTAAGGGGCGTTGCATCAATAGGCCTACGCCTCTCATACGCCTCCCAACAAGTGAAGTTAGCCCCAGAAAACTGAAAGGTGGTAAAAGCTACACCACTGGTCTCTAGAATCCCCGTTGTACGAAGCATCCTCTAACACTTATCTAACAAACCCTGGGCATCCTCGCCCTCTGCACAGCTAAAAGTTGGAGGCTTGAGTCTACCAAACCTCTCTAGTCAATGCTGCTCGTCGTCCAGCATAACTGGTACCACAAACTCCTGAGTTGGTGCAACCGGCTGGGCTGGAGGTGCCTTTGGTGTTTGGAGTCCCTGTACAACCGACTCAGGTGTGCGAGTAATGAGATTTTGGGTGCCTCTCCCGGCCTGAAAAGTAGATGCGGTCGTAGTAACTGAGACCACCTGAGCCAAACCGGTACACACTGATAAGATCTAAGCTAAAGGCTCCTGAAGGACTGGAATCACAATAGGCACAGCTGGTGCTTGAACTGGTGCTGCTATAGCGTCCACAACTGGGACCTGATCCTGAACTAGGGCAGTTGGTGGATCTGCAGGTCCTGCCCTAGCTGCTCTGCCCCTACGATGGCCTCGGCCGCGTCCTCGGTCTCTGGTGGCCGCAACCGTTGGTACTGGTAGTCGTCCACCGTGCCCGGTAGCACGTGTCCTCACCATCTGTGAGAGAATAGAATAACAGAAGTTTAGTAGTCAGATCAACATATTCGCATGACAAGAATTTCAAGAATATGAAGATTTTCCTAAAGGTTCTACAGCCTCTCGAGGATAAATACAGACGTCTTCATACTGATCCGCGAGACTCTACTAAACCAGCTCATGACTCGTGAGACCTATGTAACCTAGGCTCTGATACCAACTTATCATGACCCCAAATACCCGGTCGCGATGGCACCTATCATATTACTAGGCAAGCCAACCCAAACCATTAACTACAACAAGTTCCTTTTATAAACTCATTTTTGTAACATAGGTTTAAATACCAATTTCCCATAATAAGTGTTTAAAAACAACAAAATATAAGTGAAAGTCCCCAAATATCTGGTGTCACGAGTCTAGAGCCTCTACTATATAACTGACTATTTGATACAACAAAATTCTAGAAAAATGCAGAAAAGAAAAAGATAAGAAGGAGAAAACAGGGTTGCGGACGCCATGCAGCTACCTTAAAATCTCCAGTAACCTCTGGATCAGCTGAGGATCATCACTCTACCACTCGGGCACCTAGATCTGCATACAAGGTGCTGGAAGTAACGTGAGTACGCCAACTCAGTAAGTAACTAAAGTAAATAAGGTCTGAAAGTAGTGACGATCAGTTAAAAATCATATAACTGAATAAACACATGATAACAAATCCATTTCATAGTTTAAAACCAGTTTCGTCGTAAAATTATCAACTTCAATTTAAACACTTGAAATCATATACTTAGCAATTTTTCCAATAGAGGCTATTTTAAAAAGAAGAGTGAAATCAGTGAAAATATAATAACTGGGCCCCTCGGGCAAGGTATCACTCAAAACATGGCCTCTCGGGCAGCCTCTCAGTCACTCGTGACTCACTCTCAGCACTCAGGCTCATTAATATCCCATAATAATAGAAATCATAGTAACCACTACGGCGTGCAGCCCGATCCGTAATTATTAGTCGACTACGCTCACTGTGGGTGTACAAACTCCGGAGGGGCTCCTACAGCCCAAGTGTCATATCGCTGCGGCGCGCAGCCCGATCCAATACATATATCGTTGCGGCATGCAGCCCGATCCATATAAGTATCGTTGTGGAGTGCAACCCGATCCATATTTCATACATATATAATTATCCTCACCATTAGGTTCTCAACCTCTCTTGGTCATTAATCTCACAGTCTCTCGGGCACAATAGTAGAAACTAGGGAACTCAGCCCAAACAATCCTCACATTTAAAAGTAGGGTTATAAAACCAGTTCTAAACAATTAAACAGGTAAAGCATGACTGAAGATATGCTTTCAATAAGTAAAGTGAGGAAAAACAGTAAAAATGCCCCTAAGAGTCTCAACAGGTCGGCACAAGGCCCCAAACATGGCATACATCCCATAATATAGTATAAATGACTAAAGTACGGAATAATATAAGATTCCAAATCAAATACGCAGGTTAATAGTCTCTACGAGACGGACCAAGTCACAATCCCTACTGGTGCATGCCCACACGCTCGCTACATAGCATGTGCATCAGCATTTATCAAAACAAGTCAAATACCGGGGTTTGTACCCTCAGTTCCAGATTTACAATGGTTACTTACCTCAAATAGGTGAAAATACTACTCCACGATGCCTTTTCCCCTCGAATTGGACTCCACTCGTGTTGAATCTATCCAAAATCAGAATCACGGCGTCAAAATATGCTAAGGGAACGAAGCCCAAACAAAAATAATCAAATTATACCAAAAATCCCGAAATTGGCCAAACCTGACCCCCGGTACCACATCTTGAAACTCGATAAAAATCACATCAACGGAATCCTTATCCTCCCACGAGTCCATGCATACTAAGAACACTGAAATCGGAGTCCAAATGACCCCTCAAATTCACATTCTACAGTCTCTCAATCTCAAGCCCTAATTCCTCAATTTTAGGCTTAGATTCTATGATTTATTAGGTAGATTTCACATTAGAATCGATTTTTAAGTCCAAGAATCTTACCTCCAAGCGATTACCCTTGAATCCCTCTTCAATCTCCTTCAAAAAGCTCCAAAAACGACCAACAATGGAAGAAATAAACCTCACATTTGCGGACAAGACGACCTTTTAAACCTTCTGCCCAGGTCTTAATTTCCTTCTTCGCGATCGCGGGACATCCTTCGCGATCGTGAAGCACAAATTCTCAGCACCCATAAAAGAAAGTCATAACCAACTCATAAAGGAGTGAAATCTGTGCAAGTTCAAAGTTGAGAGAAAAAGCGCTGACAGCGATAAAATAGTGCAGCCGCGGAAGGACAACTGTTAGGGCGGCCATAATTACACTCTCAGTGGAAGTGAGGTTCAGAGAGGTGTTTTGAAGGAAGATAGGGGCCGCTGACCACGGTAAAATAGCACAGCAGTAGAATTACTTGACATGGCCAAGGTCCAAATTTCGCCCTCAGCGGAATTGAGAATCAGAGGACTGGAGATTGGAGCTCAAATAAAAAGTGCAGTCCGTGAACATATTTCGCGGCCGCTGTTGAAGACAACTCTGAGGTGGTTTCTTTTCCGCTCCCAGCAGAATCACGTCTAGACCAAGATCAGAAGAGAAGAACCACGGTCCGCGCTTGCTTTTGTGCGGCCACGGAAGTCCAAGCGTTGAGGCGACCAGTTTTCCGTTGTCAGCAGAACCTCCGTAGGGGCATTTTTGTCCAGTAATTTTAGCTGTGTATAAATAGATCTTTTTCAGATTTTTAGGGTAACTTTTGTACTGAGGAGCTCGTGAACCGCTGTACTTAGCTGTTTTGAGTAATTTTAGAGTATCTTTAGCTATTTATTCTTAGATCTTATCTTTGTAATCAACATTTATGGCTTATATTTCATCTTCATCTTTGATTTCTACCTTCATTATGAGTAGCTAAACCCATTAACTAGGGTTGTGACCCAACCCTAGTGTGGGTATTTAATGGGTCTTCTATTTTAGGGCTTAATTGTTTATGGGTTAGTGATATTTAGCTTGTTTCATGCTTTAATTGTAGAATTGGTAGTTGCAAACACTGATTCATGCCTTTATGGCTTAGACTTTTCTTGAGAAAGAGGGACTAAGTCTAGGAAATTCAGGCTAACAACGAATAGGGGTGCACTCAAGAGATTGATAGCCCCAATTAAAGGGTTAAACCTAGAGATAGTAATACCCGACTTGAACCAATTTTACTTGTATTATTTGAACACCCAATTGGGCTTGAGAAAGCCAATTAGGGCAAAGTCACTCAAACTACCGAGAGGTATAGAGTGAGTAATTATATGTAATGGTTATATCACGACCCAAATTATAACAAGCTTGCCCTAAGTTTTAGATCCCATCAGATACTCACCTAGTTCTAAGTCACTTCCCTAGTGCCTTTTATCACTTGAGAAAACCCTTGCAAAAATATTGTACTTAGATTATTTTCAACAATCCTTAGCATTAAAATTAGAATAGAATCAAATCCAAACATTATTAGAAGTGCAATTAAGAACAACACGCATAGCTAGATTAGATAGAAATCCAATTCCAAACCAATATTAACTCTCTGCAGATTCGATCCTGACCTTTCCGGTAAAAGCTGCATCGACCACTCCTCACCATTTTATATGGGTATAGGGTTGGAGTTGATCAGATAACGACTATGGTATCTTGATCCCATGACACCAAAATTTATAATTAGCAAACATATAACCTTTGATGAATCTTCTATGTTACATTCCAAAAAAGAGTCTTCTAGTTCTTGTAATACGGATAAAGGGAAGAGTACAAAAAAGCATGTAGAGGTTGAGATTGGCATTCCTTCTAAGCCAAGATCACCAACTTTGGAGCAAAATACAGTTGAAACTCCTAAAGTTGAGCCAGAAGTTGAAATTCCTAAAGTTGAACCAGAAGAAGAGGAGTATTCTTTAGCCAAAAATAGACCAAGAAGAGAAAGTAAACAACCATTAGTTGCATAGGAAGCTGAAGAAATTGGAGAACCATCAAAATATTCAGAAGCGGTTTTTGGTGCTGATTTAGCCAAGTAGTTTGCAATGAATGGAGAAATTGAGTCTCTCCACAAGAATAGTACTTGGTCTCCTATGAAGCCACCATCAGGAAAGAGAATTGTTGGTTGCAAATGGGTCTTCAAGAAAAAGGATGGCATTTCAGGGGTTGAAGATGCGAGGTATAAAGCACAATTAGTTGCAAAGGGCTATTGTCAGGTACAACGAGTTGATTTTAATGATATTTTCTCACCTGTTGTTAAACATAACTCTATTTGTGTCTTGCTTGCCTTAGTTGCCATGTATGATTTGGAATTAGAATAGCTTGATGTTAAGACAACTTTCTTACATGGAAAACTTGAGGAACAAATATACATGAACCAACTCGAAGGATTTAAAATTGAAGGAAAGGAAGATCTTGTTTACTTGTTGAATAAATCCTTGTACGGATTAAAGCATTCTCTAAGACAATGGTACAAAAGGTTTGATTTCTTTATGTTGGGTCATGGTTATTCGAGAAGCATGTATGATAGTTGTGTTTACTTTCGGAAGTTAAATGATGATTCATTTATGTACTTATTACTATATGTTGATGAAATGCTCATTGCTGCTAAGGATTTGACAAAAATTCACAATTTGAAAAGTCAAGGTAAATTTTAGATGAAATATTTGGGAGCAACTAAGAAAATTCTTGTCATAGATATCAAAAGAGACTGAGGAGCCAACAGGCTATTCCTGACCCAGAAAAAGTACTTGGAGAAAGTTTTGGAAAAGTTTAGCATGAAAGATGCTAAACCGGTTAGTACCCCTCTTGCTGCTCATTTAATGTTATCAGTTGCTCAGTCACTGTAGTCAGAGGAAGAAGAGAGGTATATGGCACAGGTACCTTATTCCAGTGCAGTCGGCAATATTATGTATACAATGGTGTGCACACATACAGATATTTCCCAAGAAGTAAGTATAGTGAGCCGATATATGGTTTGCCCTGGTAAAGCACATTAACAGACTATGAAATGGATTCTCATATACTTGTAAGGTACTTCAAACACATTTTTGGAGCTTGGGAGAAATACTAACTCTTTGGATGGTTTTGTAGACTCAGATTATGCAGGTGATCTTGACAAAAGAAGATCACTAACAGGCTATGTATTTTGCATTGGTGGTTGAGCTATCAGCGGAAAAGCTACATTACAACATGCAGTAGCTTTATCTACTACTGAAGAAGAATATATGGAAGGGACCGAGGCTATCAAAGAAGCCTTATGGTTGAAGGGTCTATTTGCTAAACTCAGTTTACACCAAGGTAGTATTACTATTTTTGTGATAGGCAAAGTGCCATTTACTTGACTAAAGACAAAATGTATCATGAGAGGACGAAGTATATCAACATCAAGTATCATTTTATCCGGAAACCATTGCTGATGGAAAAGCCTCTGTTCAGAATATCAACACTAGAGACAGTCATGCTGACATGTTCACAAAGCCTCTTCCAGTTGGCAAGTTCAAGCTCTTGAGCTAGATTGCTATTTATGAAGAATGATCCAACCCATATGGGATTTTGCAAAGAGGGTGGAGCAAATTTACTATATCAACCCAAATTAGGCCAATGTGGAGATTTGTAATATGGCCAATATTTTGGCTAGTAGAGTCCATCTCAGATAAAAGCCTATTTGTAATTGTTGGAAATGTTCTTTGGGAACCAAAAATATTACATTGTATGGTGGATATCATTTGCACAAGTTGTATCTTTTCTTTTAAACCTTGGAGGCAAGGCTTTTTTGCCTATAAAAAGAAAGGCCACTAGTTCATTTTAAATACACCAACAAGACTTCAATCTTCATTTATTGTTTCTTCCTCTCCTCCTTTATTGAGATTTGTTTGTAAGAGAGTTGAGTGTTGGAAAATATTTGTGTGATCCCCTTTCTTTGGAGTGATCTTGTGAGGTTATTCTTTTGGGGGTATTTGAGATTAATTAGAGTATTTACTCTAATTTTGTAGTCTTATCGGTATAGTGAATTTTTGTCACGACCCAAATTCCATATTAGGTCATGATTGCACCCAACACTATTGTTAGGCAAGCCAACACTAATCAACTAGTGAATTCTCATTTAAGTAATTAATAAGTGATAACTTCCCCTTATTTGATAAAAATTTAGGAGTTTAAAATATAAGCATAAATAAATGGAAGCAATAAATACGAATCGTGATCATGTAAGTAAACCAAAATCACAAGTCTACTAGTGTGTGTGCCAAGACCTAGTGTCACAAGTATGTGGGCAATCTAGTAGAAGATACAAAACCATACTATCCTACTATCTGAGAAGAAATATATAGGAAAATAAAAACATTAGAGAGACTCCAGCTGCTGTAGAATGGCTCAAAAGGGTAGCTCACCGGGAAGTCTAAAGATAGGGAGTCAAGTCTATGCACCGGACTGATGGCCAGATGCTCCTGCCTCAAATCCTGTACAATAAAGTGCAGAAGTATAGCTTGAGTACATAAAAATATGTACCCAGTAAGTATCTCGTCTAACCACGAAGAAGTAGTGATGAGGGGTGGACTTTGACACTTACTAGGGCCATGTAAAAACCCGACAGGTCGTTTTAAGCTTTTGCACTTGAATCGCCAGTTCTCGGGCATGACTTACCCCGTATGATGTATTATGACTGATGTAAATCATTGATTTTGGTTTTCACGGAAATCGGTATGAATTAGAAAGAACAGTCTCAGTTGAAAGCTTTGAATTTGAAAGGTTTGACCAAGAGTTGACTTATTTGTATATGATCTTGTATAGGAATTTTTATGATTTGGTTAGCTTTTTGGGTGATTTATGACTTAGAAGCGTTATTGGAATCGGTTTTGGAGGTCCGGTGTAGAATTAGGCTTGAATTGGCGAAGTTAGTATTTTGGCGAATTCCGGTTGATAGGTGAGATTTCGATCCGAGGGTCTGAATGGAATTCTGAGAGTTGTTGTAGCTTCGTTATGTCATTTGTGATGTGTGCGCCAAATTTCAGGTCATTCGGACGTGGTTTGGTTGGGTTTTTGATCGAAAGCGTATGTCAGAAGTTTTTAGAAAACGTAGGCTTGAATTCGATGTGAATTGATGGATTTGGTGTTGTTTGAGGTGATTTGATGATTGGAACAAGTTTGAATGAGGTTTTAGGATGTGTTGGTACCCTTGTTTGGGGTCCCGGGGGCCTCGGGTGAGTTTCAGGTGGTCAATCGGACCACTTTTGAAGTTAAAAGTTGCAAAAATTGTGTTCAGCAGTTGCAGAGAAATTATGCCTTCGCGATCGTGAGGGGCATATCGCGATCGCGTAGAAGTAATTTGGGTTAGCTAGAGTTAAGCCTTCGCGTTCGCGTTTGAGGCCTCGTGTTCGCGGAAGGCTGGGATTGTGTGCTTCGCGTTCGCGAAGGGTTCATGAGGCTGTTCATCACGTTCGCAATATTGTGTTCGCAATCGCATATAAGGAATTGGGTCCCAGGGGAAATTTCCCATCACGTTCGCGTGAGAGTCTATGCGTTCGTGGAGGTAGAGGAGGAAAGGCATCGCGTTCGCGACCCGCATGTCACGTTCACATAGAGTAAAAATTGGTCAACGCAATTTTGTGCTACGCGTTCGCGAGTGGTTGACCGCGTTCGCGAAGAAGGAAAGTCAGGCCTGGGCAAAATGTTTTTAAGTCGTCTTGTCCGCGATTTTAAGTCTATTTTCACCCATCGCTGCTCGTTTTTGGAGATTTTTGAAGGAAATTAAAGAAGGATTCAAGAGGAATCGACTTGAGGTAAGAATCTTGGTCTTAAAATTCGATTATATTGTGAAATCCACCTAGAAATTCATGGAAAGCTAAGGCTAAAATTGAAGAACTAGGGCTTGAGAAAGTTGGACTTTGATTTGGGATTTGGAGGACCATTTGGGGTCGGATTTGAGAACTTTTGGTATGTATGAACTCATGGGGTGATAAGGAATCTAATGATGTGAAAATATTTGAGTTTCGAGAAGTGGGCTCGGGGCTCGGGTATTGCTAATTTCGAGATCGTTGCTATTTTTGATTGTTTTCGCTTGGGCTTTGTTCCCTTAGCATATGGTGACGTATTCGTTCTGATTTTGGATTGATTTGATGCGCGTGGAGGCCAATTCAAGGGGCAAAGGTGTCGCGAGCTAGAGTTGTAGCCGATTCGAGATGAGTAATAAATGTAAATGATGCCCTGAGGGTTTGAAACCCCGAATTTGCACATTGTAGTGCTATATTGAGGTGAGACACGTGCTTGATGATGAGTGTGGGGTAGTTTACCAGTGGGGATTGTGACTTGGTGCATCCCAAGTGATGCTTTTACCGCGTATTTGATTGGAGTTTATTTGATATCATCATTACTTGGACTGATTGCCATATTTGGGCTTCGTGCCAACTATTTGAACCCTCCGGGAAGTTTTATCACTATTTCCTCACTATTTTGACTTACTACTTGAACTCAGTTGTACCGTTTTCCACTGTTTTTACATCTCAGCCACTTTTACTCGGTTTGAAACTAAAATGATATATTAGATGATGTTTTGTGCTAAGAACTACTGTTTTACTAATGCCCGATGGGCTTATATGATTTCTGTACTGAGTATGGCCAAAGGCCAGAAGTGAGGATACTATGGGATCGGGCGGCGCGCCGCAACAGTGTTATACTAATACTGATATGAGGCTGAGGGCCTAGATTTTGATGCCACGATATGGATTGATATTGTGCTTGGGTCGTAAGGGGCCCATCCCAGAGTCTACACACCCCTAGTGAGCGCCGTCGACGAAATATATGGATCAGGCTGCATGCTGCAGCGATATATAGATCGGGTTGCACGCCGCAGTGGGTACTATAGGGTACCATTTTATGTGTTAATTTCCTTATATGTCTTTCACTTAACCGCTTATTTGTTGTAGCATTACCATATTTCGTTTCCATTGGTTTACTGCTTTCATATTACTTGTTTAAACCGCCACATTATAGATTACTCTGTGTTTTCTGTGATTTCTTATTCCCAGTCATTATTTATGCTTATCACTCACTGGGTCGGAGTACTCACATTACTCCCTGCACCTTGTATGTAGATGCAGGTATTTATACACCCGGTAGCGGGTTTTGGTTGGTCAGAGGCAGAGTTATCGGAGTTTAGCAAGGTGGCTACCGGCGTTCGCAGCACCATTTTTCTCCCTTTTGCTCATTATTCCTATTTTGTATAATTTAGACTTTGTAGTTGTATTTACACCCTAATAGATGATCGTGACTTGTGACACCCCGGTTTGGGCTGTGTTTGGGTTGTATTCTGTATTTAATAAAGAAAACTTTTGTTTAGACTGTGGTTATTTAATTATGCTAAAATTGTTTATTCTTATTAACTATTTTGAAAAGGCGAAATGGGTTGGTTGGCTGGCCTTGTCTTCACGAGAGGCACCATCATGATCGGATCGGGGTTCGGGTCGTGACAAGTTGGTATCAGAGCCTAGGTTACATAGGTCTCACGAGTCATGAGCAGGTTTAGTAGAGTCTCGTGGATCGGTACGGAGACGTCCGTATTTATCCTCGAGAGGCTGTAAAACCTTTAGGAAAACTTCACATTCTTGAATTCTTATCGTGCATCCTTGATTCAGCTTGAAATGTAACTCTTGAAATTCCTTCCACGCGTTCGTATGCACGTATGAGCGCTCCGTATTAGATGTGCCCTGGTGGCTTGTGATTCCCTGATCGAGGGGCGAGATGTGATCTCTGTGAGTTGATGTTGGGCCAGTCTGGAGGACTTGAGGACGGATCTTTGCCTATGGCTTGAGGAAGGATCATTGCCTATGGCTTGAGCACCGAGGTACTGATTGTGTGAGCAAGTGTTTTGGACTTATATGTTCGGTATTGTCACTATTAGTGGGAGTGACGGTTGGGTAACTATGTGATGAGTATGTTAGTACTGCGAGATGTATCTATATGACTTGGAAGTGACGAGGAAGGTCTGCTGGATGATAGAAGAACTATTAGGTGCTTGAATTCTATCATGATTCGAGGTATAGCCCCGAATTAGGGGCGTGTGAATGATCTTTTCATGTTTCCCAATTGAGAGTGAAGTAAATTTTATGTTGAGGTACGAGTTCAGACTCAGGAAGACTAAGTGACTGTGTAATATGTATGACGGTGGAAGGTATACAGAAATGTTATATTGAGGCAAAGTAGGTGGGTTATCTCCTGCGGAGTGTTCTGAAGTGGTGTGATCCTTATGGGTATGTTAGAAGATCTCATGTGTAAGTGAAAAGTGCGTGAGGATTTGAAATTTCGGGTCACTTGAGAGAGTGGGCTTAACTATTGTGAGAGTGAATGCAAGATTTGCTGAAGATTTAAAGTACTAGATGATCTGTGTTTTCACAAGCTTACAAAAGGATTTGAGCTTAATCTCACTATGGTATTGTGGCATCAATGGAGTATAAGTGTTATGAGTTATCGAGTGTATTTTGATCTATGGCTCCGAGCCAAGTGGGGGAGTCTGCTGTGAGTAGTTGATTGCATAGTTAGGTGCTATGTTGGTTCCAGGTTGAGGCGTGCGGGCGAATCAGTTATGGCTTGCGGAAATTGAGACCGAGGATGACTCAAGAATTTGACAAAGGTTATATTATGCTTCATAGAGTAAGAAAATCACGGGATTTCTTAAGTTGTTATTGGTAAAGAATGCTCGGTGCATAGAGCAGGAAGTTGCTTGGGTGTGTTGGGATGAGGAATTCATTCTGCGGTGTCAGAGTGCTAATGCGGCTCGGGTGGTTCTGTTTGTTTGATCAGGCTAATTGTAGTTTGAGGAGAGTGAGTGACTCTCAAGAATGGTTCTAATGTGTTTGAGGTTCTACATGGAACAATTGGGTATCTTAAAGTTGTATATGGGGTTAGAATTGTGTTTTCATTGGAAGAGGTCAAAATTTGTGATGTTTCTATATTGATTATCGGATTCTATGTATTAGTATCAGGAAAACAAAGGTAACGGATTTTGATTCGCAGGAAGTTCCTCAGAGTAAATTGCTCTGGGATGTGGTGTTTCTGGGAGTAATTGAGTGAGTATTGAGCGGCTTATGAGCCTTAGACGGTGTGGCTTTATGCTTGGGTCCCGTGTGGTACGTCTGGGTTGAGGAATTGTGATGTTATAGCTAGAGGGAATATCAAGTTGAAAATGAATCAGAAGGAAATTTAGATAGAGGGAATAGTTTGCTAGTAGACCGAATCGGTATGGTAAGGATATGATTAATTCCGTGTGTGTGTTCGAGGTAATGGGTTCTTGCAGGTATTTTTCAGCAATGCTCTTAAGTTTTGATGGCTTTCTTAGCTTGGTCGAGTTAGAAGGACTCAGTCCTGGCAGATCTGATTTGTACAAGGGAAAAAAACTCGGAAAGTTCTTGACTAGTTGAGTACGTAAATGTTTGTGGCTAGGAAAGAGGATGAAGTTCTCATGTTATCCTAAGATGGTAAGAATGGCACATGCGGTATGTTGTGGAGAATTGAGAATTGCGTGTGTAAGGTTACAGTTTAGTTCTGAGTGGAAAGTCATAAAATTCTTAGGCAGCACAGGCAATTTCAGATGATTTGAGAAATGATCTTCAGATGATTAAAGAAATGGTAATGCTAACTGAGGTGATTTGGCGAGGGTGTATGTTTTAGGAAAAGGGCAATGTGATTAAGTTGATGGCACTTCGGTAGTATTATGGCACTTTTTGGCTAGATCGATTGCTGATATTCGAGTCTGCTTGGTGGCACAGAAGAATTTTAGAGTATCTCTCGTGAAATGATTGGGTATTAAAGGTGTGGCATGTATTTGGATGTAGAAATTGGGATTGGATATGGTGATTCATGTACCGTGTGGAATTGGAGATGAAAGTTCTCACATTCAGGCTATGTTGGTTGTAGATCGTGGGTATCGGCACTGTTTAGCAACTATCAGGATTTGGAGGCCTGAGTGGATCTTTATTTGCTTGGTATGTTAGATTTTGGATGTGATATGGCGGTTTAGACTGGTTGTCTTTGTGTTGGGTTATTCTGGACTATTGCGCTATGGGCTATGCCGGAAATGTCACGGGTTGAATGGCGAGGTGCGTTGGATTATGTCCTGGTAGAGTTGTTTTACATTTTGAAGGCTCAACGGACAGCTGGGAAGGGTTTGTCTTTCTTACTCGGGCTCTTGTGATGAGTGTTAGTGCTGAGGCTCCTCATATTGATTCAGTTCCGGTGGTGAGGGACTTTTCAGATGTGTTTCTTGTGGCCGGGCATGTCACCTGGCAGGGTTGTCGATTTCTGTATTAATTTGGTGTCGGGCACCATATCGTATGGCACTGGCAGAGTTAAGGAGATAAAGGAACAGCTTCAGGTTTTCCCCTTGATAAAGAGTTCGTTGGTTGGCTCTGAATTGCATTGTTGAGGGATGTGTCGATTTGACTATTATTGAGTCTACTGGTGATCTAGGGAGATCTATGAGTTGCCTTTTGGTGTTGCGAGGCGTTACGATTTGTTGGTTATGGGAACATATGGTGCGATTCTATTGGGGTTCATAGTCGAAGTCGAGCAGGAAGAGTAATTAGGTGTTGCTCGGTGAATGGCGTATCGGTTATGCCCTATCGGGTTTGCGTGGTATATGTTACTTGTTTCACCGTGGGTGTAATGAATTGCATTGGTTCCAGACATCAAATTGTGCGTGGTTGTCGATTTCAAGCATAGTGGCTTGAGGTGGTTCATGTGGAGCAGTGTTTGGATAGAGTCGTGCATTGCAACGAAGATTATGTGGAGATATGATTTTTCGGGTTAGATTCGTGTGTTCTATTTCTATGATGTGAGACGGGTCCTCAGCCTTGCGTTGTGGTGGTTCTGCTGAGCTTGAGGTGCAGCTCTTTCATTTGAGTCATTTTCATGATTTGAGTTTGTTCAGACTGTTGCCTATTGGTGCGTGTATTGCACAAGTTATAGCTTAAGCCTGTATTGATGTGTCATGTCGCCAGAGTAGTGTGTTGGATTAGAGGAGATCGTTGGGATCATTAAGGAATACGAACGGATTCGATTTCAGCATATTGGGAGGATAATGTCGAGGTTCGGCTCGAAAATTTGCTATGGTAATTATCAAAGGAGAAGCGGCTACATGGGTAGTTGATCTCATAAATGGTTATGGTTTATTGCATGTTTCCTTTATCGTTGGAAGTATATGACAGTGTTGGAATGAGACTTTAGTTGATAAGAGATTTTCTACCAGTATTCGATTTTATGGGCAGCTGCTATGAATAGAACTTATCGCTACGAGTGTTTGAGTTATGTGGTATATCATGTGATTGCACCTGAGATAGTAGATATGGTTTGTTACGGCTTGTTTGGAGTTATTCAAAGTATAAATGTGGGATTTTGATAGCATTGATGGTTTTAGAAGTGGAAATGTGGTTCTATGGTTTATGAACTAGGATGGATTGTGAAATTTTAGTTATATTGTGTTATCGAACCTATGTGAGATAGGGTGATGTGGGATTACCCCCGGGTATATGCATGGTAAAGTTATTCAGTTATTGGTTGGCTTCTAGGACAACTCTGGGTACGTTCGAGGACAAACGCGTGTTTAAGTACGGGAGGCTGTAACGACTCGACCGGTCGTTTTGAGCTTTTGCACTTGGATCGCCAGTTCTTGGGCATGACTTGCCCCGTATGATGTATTATGACTAATGTAAATCGTTAATATTGGTTTTCACGGAAATCGGTATGAATTTGAAAGAACAGTCTTAGTTGAAAGCTTTGAATTTGAAAGGTTTGACCAAAAGTTGACTTATTTGTATATGAGCTCGGATTGGAATTTTTATGATTTAGTTAGCTTTGTTGGATGATTTATGACTTAGGAGCGCGATCGGAATCAGTTTTGGAGGTCCGGTGTAGAATTAGGCTTGAATTGGCGAAGTTAGTATTTTGGCGAATTCCGGTTGATAGGTGTGATTTCGATCCAAGAGTCGGAATGGAATTCCGAGAGTTGTTGTAGCTTCGTTATGTCATTTTTGATGTGTGTGAAAAATTTCACGTCATTCGGATGTGGTTTGGTTGGGTTTTTTATCGAAAGCGTATTTCAGAAGTTTTTAGAAAACTTAGGTTTGAATTCGATGTGAATTGATGGATTTGGTGTTGTTTGAGGTGTTTTGATGATTGGAACAAGTTTGAATGAGGTTTTAGGATGTGTTGGTACCCTTGGATGGGGTCCTGGAGGCCTCGGGTGAGTTTCAGGTGGTCAATCGGATACTTTTGAAGTTAAAAGTTGCAGAAATTGTGTTCAGCAGTTGTAGAGAAATTATGCCTTCACGATCGCGAGGGGAATATTGCGATCGCGTAGAAGGAATTTGGGTTAGCTAGAGTTAAGCCTTTGCGTTCATGTTTGAGGTCTCGCGTTCGCGGAAGGCTGGGATTGTGTGCTTCGCATTCGCGAGGGTCTAGGCCGCGTTCGCGAAGGGTTCATGAGGTTGTTCATCGCGTTCACGATGTTGTGTTCGCGATCGTGTATAAGGAATTGGGTCCCAGGGGAGATTGCCCATCGCGTTCGCGTAAGAGTCTATGCGTTCGCGGAGGTAGAGGAGGAAAGGCATCGCATTCGCGACCCGCATGTCGTGTTCGCATAGAGTAAAAATTGGTCAACGCAATTTTGTGCTACGCGTTCGCGAGTGGTTGACCACGTTCGCAAAGAAGGAAAGTCAGTCCTGGGCAGAATGTTTTTAAGTCATCTTGTCTGCGATTTTGGGTCTACTTTCACCCATGGTTGCTCGTTTTTGGAGATTGTTTAAGGAAATTAAAGAGGGATTCAAGAGGAATCGACTTGAGGATAGAATCTTGGTCTTAAAACTCGATTATATTGTGAAATCCACCTAGAAATTCATGGAAAACTAAGGCTAAAATTGAAGAACTAGGGCTATAGAAAATTGGACTTTGATTTGCGATTTGGAGGACCATTTGGGGTCGGATTTGAGAACTTTTAGTATGTATAAACTCGTGGGGTGATAAGGAATCTAATGATGTGAAAGTTTTTGAGTTTCGAGAAGTGGGCCCGGGGCTCGGGTTTTGCTAATTTCGAGATTTTTAATATTTTTCGATTATTTTCGCTTGGGCTTTGTTCCCTTAGCATATAGTGACGTATTCGTTCTGATTTTGGATAGATTTGATGCACGTGGAGGCCAATTCGAGGGGCAAAGGTAACTTTATTAAAATGATTCGAGGGTAAAAGGTAACGTTATACCCCCGGGAGGGAGTGTATAAGGGAGTTTTTCCAATTAAAGAACAATCGAAACGGGATCATATTATGAAAAGATTCAGAGTAGCCACTTGGGAGATTTATGGTGTCCCAAGTCACCAGTTCAAAATCCCGAATCGAGGAAAGGTTGACTCTGTAATACAATCTGCGAACCAGAAATCCGGGTAAGGAATTATGTTAACCCGGGAGAAGGTGTTAGGCATTTCCGAGTTCCGTGGTTCTAGCACGGTCGCTCAACTGTTATAATTGGCCTATTATCTGATTTTAGTACATGTTTAGCCTATGATACAATTTTAACTAATTGACCGCTTTTAATCAATTTTAAGAAGATTGCAACGTTACTAAAACACATCTTGAACCACGTCACATAAATTCACCCGTGGTCTTTGACATATTTTAATATTGTTGGGATTTGGATTTGGGTCACATAAATGCGCACCCGAATTTAGGAAGGTAACTTTATTAAAATGGCGCGCCTAGGGCAACTACGCGTTAGCAACTTTGCCGGGGCCATACAAATTAGCTAAATGGCACGCCTCAAATTCTAAGGACTTTAAAAGATACAATTAAGCGAGGGCCACGCATTTCAAGAGTTTTGTTTGGCGTAGCACACCTCAAATCCAATTTTAAAAGGGAATTCAAATTACATTTGGAGGGTCATAGACTATTCATGTTACATAATATGGCTTGCCTTGATTATTAAAGGGCTTGGCTAACTGATTAAAAGGCATAGGAAATTAGAGAATCAAATCCACGAAACCGGGTTAAACCAAATTGTAATGATGAGGGCTTGGGCCAGTTAAGCAAAACGCATGATGCAAGGTTTATCGTTTTATACCTCCGACTGCATTTTAAGATTTTGGGCCTAAATTGAGCCCAAACTCTTAACGTGAGATGAATGTCCAAAGATACACCTCCAAACAAACTGAGCAAGCCATAACTGGCATCAAATGGGCCAGCCTCAGATCTGGCTCGAAAAGCAAGCCCATGTATCAACAACAGGTCATTTCTTTGCAAGAGACCTCACCTCCCAAAGCTCAATGAACTCAGAACCATTTTTTTTAAAAAAAGACTAACGGTCATAGACTCATTATCGAATTTAGGCTAATGCGAACAACCATAATTAACAAGTGAAACATGTATTGACAAATTTCAACCCCATCCAATAGCTAATATACCCCATTTGATTAGCTATTTCAGAATGTTATTTAAGCACAACACATATGTCATATCCTCTTAAATGAATCATACAACAAGATACAATTAATGGCTCATTTAACACATACTATGTATGGTCCAAAGTATTCTGAATCACCTACGCTTTAACAGAACCATATTCAATCCTAAAGTGAACATACAGCATGTAGGAAGAACATGAATCATAAGACATTCAAAAAGGAAATGAGAATAGGCTATGGACCATTAGACTACTATTAAAATTTCAGGATTCTGTTTCCATTTCAAATCGTCAGTTTGAGTATCACATTGTATGAGTCTCAAGAACATGCACCTAGAATTTGAAAGGGAAAAAGAGGTGAGGGAACAGTAGGCAACAACAGAACCAGAACTTCAGCAGCAGGAAATATCCAGTAAAACCAATTTCAAACCAGAAACAGGATATGCAACAGTCTAAAAAATAGTTCAATCGAACAATCACCCAGCAAACATCAAACCAAACCTTTACAAACCCAGATTCAATCCATTTCCACCCCAGATGAATCAGAAATTGTTTTAGAAATTGAAAACTTCAAAAATCACAGGAGAAGTTCAATGAAACAGTGATTTCATTGAAATTTTAAGATGTTTTTTTTTCTGGATTTGTTATCTCTGAATTCCTGACTTGAGTGTCAAGTCAGGATGCCTTTATAGGCAGGCCATTAAGGTAGCTTAAAGAAAATCAAGTTTGCACTTGGCCCCTTCTGAAGTTTTCATTTTAGCCTAGGTGCCCTTAGTTTTGTTTTCAGAATTCAAAATAGCTTCCCACCCCAGCTTCCTAGAAGCTTCCCTATTCAGTTACCATGAGATTCCCTAGGCCAATTTCCTAGAATACCCCCCATGACCCTGAATATTATCCCTCCAACCAAATACGGGTCAAGTTGACCCTGGGTTGAGTTAATTCAAAGCCCAATCCAACCCAACGAGCCTGAAGCCTAAAGGTACAAACCCCAGGCCCAAATCAAAACCAAATTATCTAAGGCGAAAAAGAACAGAAGCAATTCAAACAAAATCCAAACCCAAATGATGAACTAAAATTAACAAATCGGAACTAACCTAATTAACAGATTAATTGTACTGATTAAAGAAAAAGGTTTTCTTAAAACTAACATGCATCACAAAAACTACCCTTCAGGAACTAAACAAATGGAAAGGAGTTCAGAAGAAGAGACTGAAGTAGAACAAGAAAAACAAACGGAGTAAAACTTGAGAACAAATAACAAAAGAAAAATGGAAATACCTAAACGTGCCTCGGACCGTAAAAGGTGGTGATGGATCTTTGAACCTTCAGATTCTTGGCTCAATCTGAGACTAACCATGTGTTTTTTTATCAAAACACACGGATACCATCAGAATGAACCTAAAACTTTGAGGAAACCCCGAATTAGAAAATTTCGAATTTTTAGGGTCAAGCTCTAATTCAAGATTCGAGAAGCTTGGGCAACATTCGAGGGGAATTGACCCAGGATTTGGGAAGAGGGGGTCAGGGTGGTTCTGTGGTGTGATTTTGAGGCGGTTTGGGCCGACTCCGCCGGGCTGAGACGGTGGGGAAATAGGGGTGCCGTATTAGGGTTACACCTGACCTCTGAAGCGGAAGGGTGAGAGAGACGATGAGGGGGGTAGGCTTGTTTAGTACAGTTATATACAGGGGGAATCAGTTCCGATCCGTTGGATTAGGAACTATCAACAGCTCAGATCAAGCCTAACGAAACGATGTTCTTTGGCTTTAGGGTGGGGCGGACCAGGTTAGGGGACGGGTATTGGGCTGGGTTGAGGGGTGTTTAACACTTGGGCCTGGGACAAACTCAATTGTCACAGCCCAAAAATCGGTTTTTCCTTTTATTTCAATTCTTTTTCTTTTTCAATTTCAAATCCTTTCTTAAAAATAAAATCCTAAATTAATTTTTTAAACTAAATTAACCTACCCAATTAAATTAATCACTCATCATAGTTTTTGTAATAATCAATTAAATCCTAAATTTAAAGAAAACCATAAAATTCAAAATTAAAGAGTAAAAATGCAAAAATGAACTACTTTTTTTTTGTGATTTTCATATTTTATAAAACAAACTAATTTACTAATTAATCTAAACAATGTAAAATTAAACCCTAAATACAATACGTGATATTTTGTATTTTTCAATAATTAAACAAAAATGAAAATGCACAGACAAATGCAAACAATTATCAGAAAATGCCACAAAATTCATAAAAATTGCAAATAATGAAAAGAAATTATTTTGTTTTGAATTTATGGAAGTAATTCATGTAGGGTAAAAATCACGTGCTCACAGATGCCCCTCTTTGCTCGAAAACACGAAGAATTTTCGTGCAAAGATAAAGTGAGCGGATACGAGCGATTTTTGCTTGTTTGAATACTCTGTGGGAAGCGCTTTTGAAAGAGTTGATTGCACCCTACTTCTAAGGTTGCCTACATATCTTTGGCTGAAAAGGGATCAGGTCAGTGTAGTTCAGGAAGTTTTGGTAGCTGGGACTACCATGAAACTGTGGTTTTACTGTTGCTGCTACTACTTACTGGATCCCCTTATTACACCATGATAAAATAAAACGAAGCTAGACTAGACTATGATCTATGCATTACAAAATCCTATTTATCTTCAAACTTGCTCTTGCGGTTCATGTTGCCTTGTTGACTTGTATTCTCCCGGTGGAATCCTTTTGTTGCCTCCTTGAATTGTAATCTGAGATGTTTTCCATTTCTCCAGGTGGATGCCTGACTGCCAACTACACTTTGAGATGTTTTTTTCTTTTCTCCAAGTGGACACTTGACTGCTGAACTTGAATGTACTCCCTATTCTCCAGGCGGGCTCCTGATTGCTGAACTT
The DNA here is from genome assembly GCF_000393655.2 of Nicotiana sylvestris. NCBI lineage: Eukaryota > Viridiplantae > Streptophyta > Magnoliopsida > Solanales > Solanaceae > Nicotiana > Nicotiana sylvestris. The sequence continues at coordinate 17,792,192 of NC_091060.1, read as the reverse complement.
GAAATGTATTCCCTGCTCTCCAGGTGGGCGCCTGATTTCATGAACTTGAATTGTATTCCCTTGCTCTCCAGGTGGGCGCCTGACTTCAACAAAATAGACAAAACAAAGAAACTTTTTCTGCCCCAGTTTGGGTATCTGGACACATATGTAAGTGTAAAACGAACCACATTACCAAATATCAATAAGAACTTGAAAGCTAAAACTTGAGTTATACTCCCTTGTTCTCCAGGTGGGCTCCTGGTTGCTGACTTGAAATGTATTCTCTGCTCTCCAGGCGGGCTCCTGACTGCTGACTTGAAATGTATTCTCTGCTCTCCAGGCGGGCTCCTAACTGCTGGCTTGAAATGTATTCCCTGCTTTCCAGGCGGGCTCCTGACTGCTGACTTGAAATGTATTCTCTGCTCTCCAGGCGGGCTCCTGACTTCAACAAAATAGACAAAAACAAAGAAAAAATTTTCTGCCCCAGTTTGGTGGTTGGGCACAGATGTGAGTGTAAAACTAAATCATATTACCAAGTATTACTAAGAATTTGAAAGCTAGGTCCCATTATCCAGGGGGTCTTGACAACTCTTAATTAAATGACAATTTTAAATCTAAGTTATATTTTCTAAAGGTGTGACTTCTGCTAAATCTTGTTATCTAAGAGGGTCTTTAAACTATTCCCATTATCCATGAGGGTCCTGAAAATCAAAGGTCAAATTTTATCTTAAGAGTGACAACTTTTATGGCTGAATTATACTACCCTACAGCAGAATTTATGCTAAATGTTGTTATCTAATCAAAATCTTAAAGCTAAGTCCCATTATTCGGGAGGGTCCTGATAACTCCTCATTGAATCTTATCTCGAACATGAAAACTTCTAAACCAGCTTATATTCCTTCGGGATACATTTATACTAGATTACGCTATTTCTGAACTAGGTCCCATTTTCCAGGAGGGTCCTGAAAAATCAAAAATCAAACCTGTTTGGTGACCGTCTTTCTCCATGGAGGATTTCTCCGAAACAACCGAAATTTCATGTCCCTGTTTAATCAAATAAAAATTCGTCAGTTTAAAATGTGGTGGTTAGTTGATGGCATTCTTTGCTGAAGGTCTCTCCGCTGCATTGTTTTGTTTTGACTAGCTTCCCCGAACTGGCCCTGAACCGCTTGGATTTATGACTGACTTTCAAAACCCTATGACCCTGAATGACCCAAGGGTTCTTTACCTGAATCGTTGTTTCACACCACTGACCCCTTAAACGGAACCTCTGCATCTCCCATGAAATTACCAAATCATTTTGCCGATGAAACTCTTGTTGGCACTTTATCCCACTTTACATCATGCTATCTTTGGTGTGCTCTGGTCGCACTGTGCTTTACAATCTTGAAGCTGGTAGTGAGCTTTGAAATTCCTTCTTATTTGCTTAAACAGAACTGACATTGCGAACATCTTAGAGAAATAAACCCAAAAGAAATGAAATGCAATGACCTTCAGAGTTAAGTATAAGGAAATCCAAAACTGGAAGACTATCTGAAGAGAGAAAAAAAAAGAGACTTATCTGAGTGGAACAATTGTCGCCAATGATCATGACATGCAATTTGGATTAATCGGCCCAATTTGTCCAACCAATCAACTTACAGTTGCCATACTTTGTTGCTTCAGAATTTCCATAACCTAATTTCTTCACCCAAATCCTGACCTTGTTCATCATGCGGTGCCTTGAAAGGTTTTTACCAGCAGACCTCTCTCATTCGTTCATCTCCCAACTCACTTTCGCCTTACGGTGCCCGTGAGGATTTTCACCAATAAGACTCTCTCATTTTTTGATTTCTCTCAGCTCTCGTCGCCTTATGGTGCCCGTGAGGGTTTTCACCAATAAGACTCTCTCATTTTTTATTTCTCTTCCTATTTGGGCCAGAGTGTTGCCCTTGATATGAATCACCTCTACCTGCTTGACTTGGCATTTCTCGAAGACTGATCGGAAGGTCTTTCTTTGGACCGTAATGTGGTTTTTGGATGGGTTTAGAAATAAAGGGTGTAAAAAGCTCAAAACAATTCGAATGGGTTCAAAATTACAACTTTCGGAATCAAATTTCTGATAACAACCGCAACAACTGCCCCAGTTTCTTGTTTGGGGACTTTTGGATTTTTACTTTGATGGCACCGAACTGTGAGGCTGCCTACGTATCCATAAAAGGAATCAGGTCGAACGTAGTTCATGACATAGGAATTGCTCTGTTGTTGTGATTTTTCTCTTTCTCTTTCTTTGCTTTCTTTTTTGTTGTTTTTCTTCTTCTTTTTTATTTTCATTATTTTCTTTCTTTTCCATTCTTTTCTTTCTCTCTTCATTCTTTTCTTTCCATTTTTCTCTCTTTCCTTTACTTATCTTTTACGCTTGTGTTTCCGATATTTGTTACTGATTCCGAAAGAGGGGTATAAAAGAAAATAAATAAGGCTCAAAGGGGATGACAAGGTATGAACTGTTTAGATAGCAGAACAAATGCCTTCGTCATTTCAATATTCAAAACACGCCAAATACAAACAAGTACAATCAAACAAAGAAAATCATACATAGTATCTCTTGACTGCATCAGAGTTGATAGCCATTTCTACACATTTGCCTTCTACTTTTGTCTAATACAATACACCATTGGACAACACTCTAGTTACAACGAACGGCCATTGCTAGTTTGGGGAAAATTTTCCTTTTGCTTCAACCTGATGAGGAAGAATGCGCTTCAATACTAACTGACCCACTTCAAACTTCCGTGGACGCACCTTCTTATTGTATGCTCTTTCCATTCTTCATTGATACAATTGGCCATGACACACTACTACCAATCTTTTCTCGTTGATCAAACTCAATTGTTCCAAACGGGTTTTAACCCCCTCATCATCATCAATTTCAGCCTCCGCGACAATTCGAAGGGATGGAATTTCCACTTCTACGGGTATTACTGCTTCGGTGCCATACACCAACAAATAAGGAGTCGCCCCTACTAAAGTTCGGACAGTAGTGCAATAAACCAGCAACGCAAATGGCAACTTTTCATGCCACTGCTTAGAACCCTCCACCATTTTTTGAAGTATCTTCTTTATATTCTTGTTAGCCATCTCAACTGCTCTGTTTGCCTTAGGGCAGTACGGGGTAGAATTGCGATGTGTAATCCTGAACTGCTGACATGCCTCTTTCATCAGATGACTGTTGAGATTAGCCCCATTGTCTGTAATGATCACATTTGGTATCCCAAACTAGCAAATGATATTTGAGTGCACAAAATCAACCACCGCCTTCTTGGTTACAGACTTGAATGTTTTAGCCTCTACCCACTTGGTGAAATAATCAATGGCCACCAGAATAAACCTATGCCCGTTGGACGCTGCTGGCTCAATTGGTCAAATGACATCCATTCCCCAAGCAACAAAGGGCCATGGTGCAGACATCGTGTGTAATTCAGATGGTAGAGAATGAATCAAATCTCCATGCACTTGGAACTGATGATATTTACGCACGAAACTGATATAATCTCGCTCCATAGTGAGCCAATAATAACCTGCTCGGAGAATCTTCTTTGCCAACACGTACCCACTCATGTGCGGTCCACAGAATCCAGAATGTACTTCGGTCATGATATTTGTAGCCTGCCTAGCATCTATGCATCTCAGCAATCCAAGATTTGGAGTTCTTTTGTACAACACTCCTCCACTGAAGAAAAAACCGCTTGCCAATCGCCTAATTGTTCTCTTTTGATCACCTGTGGCTTATACCGGATACATTCCCATTCTGATGTATTCCTTGATATTGTGGAACCACAGTTCACCATCGAGTTCATCCTCCACCATGTTACAATACGCATGTTGATCGTGGACCTGAATATGCAACAGGTCAACATAAGCCTTATCCGGATGATGCAACATCGACACTAGAGTAGCCAAAGCATCGACGACCTCATTGTGGATCCTCGGAATATGCTTGAACTCTATTGATTGAAACCGTTGACAAAGATCATGCAAGCATTGCCGGTATGGTATGAGTTTTAAATCCCGTGTTTCCCATTCTCCCTGAATCTGGTGCACCAGAAGGTCTGAGTCACCCAAGACCAAGACTTCCTGGACACCCATATCCACAGCCATCCTCAAACCCAAACTGCATGCCTCGTACTCAGCCATATTGTTAGTACAGTAGAACCAAAGTTGAGCCGTGATAGGGTAATGATGCCCGATTTCATAAACAAGTACCGCTTCTATCCCAACGCCTTTCATGTTAGCAACCCCATCAAAGAAAAGTTTCCATCCTGGCCTTTCACTTTGTTCCAACTCTTCAATGTGCATTACCTCTTCATCAGGGAAATATGTCTTCAAAGGTTCGTATTCTTCATCCACGGGATTCTCAGCCAAATGGTCGACCAATGCTTGTGCTTTCATCGCAGTCTGGGTCACGTAGACAATGTCAAATTTTGTGAGCAAGATCTGCCACTTTACGAGTCTTCCCGTGGGCATAGGCTTCTGGAAGATATACTTCAGCGGATCCAAGCGAGAGATGAGGTAAGTAGTATAAGATGACAAATAATGTTTCAGCTTCTGGGCTACCCAAGTTAGGGCGCAACACGTCCTCTCAAGATGAGTGTACTTAACCTCGTAAGATGTGAACTTCTTGCTAAGATAATAGATGGCCTTCTCCTTCTTGCCAGTGATGTCATGCTGTCCCAACACACATCCAAATGAATTGCCCAAGACCGTCAAATACAGAATCAAAGGTCTCTCTGGTTCTGGCGGGACCAACACAGGTGGGTTTGACAAGTACCCCTTTATCATATCAAATGCTTCTTGACACTCGTCTGTCCACTTGACCGCGGCATCTTTCTTCAACAGCTTGAAGATAGTCTCACAGGTTGTCGTAAGCTGAGCAATGAACTTGCTAATGTAGTTCAACCTCCCTAATAGACTCATCACTTCAGTCTTGTTCCTTGGAGGTGGCAATTCTTGGATAGCTTTAATCTTTGACGGGTCCAATTCAATACCTCGGTGGCTGACTATGAATCCCAGCAATTTTCCAGACAGCACACCAAATGCGCACTTTGCAGGATTGAGCTTAAGATTGTACCTGCGAAGCCTTTGGAAGAACTTTCTCAAATTTCTGACATGGTCAGACTACTTTCTAGACTTTATGATCATATCATCCACATAGACCTCGATCTCTCTGTGTATCATGTCGTGGAACATGGTTGTCATTGCCCTTATGTAGGTTGCCCCAGCATTTTTCAAACCAAATGGCATGACCCGATAGCTGTACATTCCCCATGGCGTGATGAATGTTGTCTTTTCTGCGTACTCCTCATCCATTAAGATCAGGTGGTAACCCGCATAACAATACACAAAAGAACCAATTTCATGTTTGGCACAATTATCTATCAATATATGGATATTCGGCAATGGGAAGTTATCCTTCCGACTTGCCTTGTTGAGATCTCGATAATCAAATCACACCCTAGTCTTACCATCCTTCTTCGGCACAGGCACAACATTGGCTAACCGGGTGACCCGAATGACTTTGGCCTCAAACTGTTTGGTGACCTCTTCCTTAATTTTTACACTCATATTAGTTTTAAATTTCCTCAGCTTCTGCTTGACAGGGGGAATTCCGGATCAGTGGGCAATTTGTGAACCACCAAGCCAGTGCTTAGACCTGGCATGTCGTTATAGGACTATGCAAAAACATCTTTATACTAGAACAATGTTTTAATTATCTCCTTTCTGAGTTGTGGTTCAAGATGGACACTTATTTTAGTTTCCCGGACATTATCTTGGTTCTCTAAATTGATTGTTTCTGTATCACTCAGGTTCGGCTTGGGTTTTTCTTCAAAATGGCTTAATTCTTTACATATCTTCAAAGGCTTCATCCTCGTCATATTCCGATTCAACATCACTCTATTTCTTGAATTACTATTTCAGAATTAGATTGACTTTTAAGACTGGGCCGGATATTCCGCATGCTTGTCATATCATTGAAGCCAGCATAAAAAGAACTGTACAAGGAAGAAAAGCAAAACAAAAATAAAACTATCAGGAAGGGAGAAAAAGGGAAATTGCATTTCATTGAAATTAGAGATAACAAGGCTTATACATCCAAACGGACGAAACATAGAATCTGAACTACAACCCTGGGATAATCCATATAAACTGAAAGAAAATCAAAGAAAACTACCAAAACTCCTTCCTGGTGGGGAGAGGAGTAGCTTCCCAATTGTTAATCTTTGCGCTGGGCCCAACAAATTGCACATCCGCCTTGCTAGAACCCTCTCCAGCTTCCACCGTGTTCACGTCGTCGAATATCCTCTCGAACTTTTCCATCAAATCTCCATCCATATCAACCACCGAACTGGGAATCGTCGTCACTGGGCGCTTTCTGGTACCAAGCCTGACAAATTATCTGGAAAGACATGGGACTGGCTTTGGAAGGGCCCATGCTCTTTGTTTCATTTTTCTGGCTCTTCTCACGTCTGCGATTGTGTTCTTTAACCCCAGACCAAATGTATCCAAGTTTTTAGGAAGAGAAACCATCTGTACGATACCTTGCAGAGATGCACCCAAACCCCTACCCGGTACAAAACCATTTTTCAACATTTCAACGGCTACCATGACTAATGCAGCAGCTACCCTTGGAGTCGGCACGCACTTCCCTCCAGGAATTTTTTCTACCGATACCATGTCAAAAACCTGATAAACCCATGGTCCGTCGTCGTCTTCAAACTCTATGAACGGAACAATGGCATCGCTGGGAACACACAAATTATCTTCGTCATGCACAACAATTTCATGTCTATCCCATTCAAACTTAACCATTTGATGCAGAGTGGACGGGACCGCTTTGGCAGCATGAATCTAGGGTCGACCTAACAGCAGATTGTAAGAAATAGCCATATCGAGCACTTGGAATTCCATAGTAAATTCAACTGGCCCTATTGTAAGCTCGAGCACTATGTCCCCGACTGAATCTTTCCCTCCACCGTCGAATCCCCGAATGCAGATACTGTTTTTGTGAATTCTTTCATCATCCACCTTCAACTTGTTCAGAGTGGAAAGAGGGCAAATATTTGCACTGGAACCATTGTCAACCAATACCCGAGTAACCACGGAATCTTCACATTTCATCGTCAGATAGAGGACTCTATTGTGCTCAGTACACTCCACGGGCAACTCATCATCAGAAAAGGTGACTCTGTTTACCTCAAATATCTTGTTAGCTATCTTTTACAAGTGGTTTACTGAGATTTTGTTAGGAACGTGGGCTTCGTTCAAGATCTTCATCAAAGCCCGACGGTGCTCGTCTGAATGGATCAATAATGACAATACGAGATCTGAGCCGGTGTCTTCCTTAACTGATCCACAATGGAATACTCCTGCACTTTCATCTTTCTCAGAAATTCCTCTGCTTCTCTCGGTCACAGCTTTCTTCACCAACACTGGGTTATCTTTGGAGGTCTTAGCTTTTCTCAACTCTTAGGGGGCAAAGCATCTCCCCGATCGAGTCAAACCATGGGTCTCACACACTTCTTCTTTAACCTCTTTCCCCTTGTAAGTCACTATCACTCGTTCATAATTTCATGGGACTGCCTTGCTGTTGACTATCGGTAATTGAGTTACCGGTTTAATAATGATAGGATATGTGCGGGCGCCCTTCATAATTACCACAAACTTGTTCGTCACTCCTAGCACAACCATTTTTGCTCTTTCATGTTTTCCTTCAACGTCACTTGAGGACCCCTTCTTGACTTCCACAGATGGTTCATTATTTGACCCGTTCAACTTGATCATAGACTTCTCACTTGTTGACTTTTCAAACGGCTTGGCTTCACTAGCCCGAATCATCATGACGGTTTGAGAAGACTTCTTAGGCTCCCCTCTCTTATGCACTATCTCAATCATATTTGTCTCATGATGGGCCGGCAACGGGTTCTGGATAATATTGGGTGACTCCGGGGCTTGGACCTCAATACTATTAGTATCAATGCGCTCTTGAATAGCTGTTTTCAATTTCCAGCATTTCTCTGTGTCATGACCCGGGACCCCTGAACAATACTCACAACTCATCGAGCGGTCAAGATTTCTGGGATGGGGATTTGGCAGTTTAGCCTCGATCGGATTCAACATATCCAATTGTCTCAATCTGTGGAATAGGCTAGTATATGATTCCCCCAATGGAGTGAAAGTCTTCTGCTTCTGCAACCTCTCATTCTTAAAGGGTTGATTTGGTCGAAAACCTGTTCCAGGGGGATTTCTATAGGCTCTTGGGGGTGGATGGGCATTTTGTGGGGCTGGGTATGGATTTTATGGAGCTGGCGCATGCCATTGTGCGTGAGCAGGAGGTTGGGTATAGGTTTGTGTCTGATGGACAGAAAAATGGGGATCTGGCGGTGGGTAGTAGTGTTGTGGCTATATGGAGTGTGGGGGTAAGTTTGGTGATAGGGTCGAGGCGGGTTGTAGTAACATGGAAGGTTCCTAGATCCGACCCAAGCTCCCGACTCAATTGTCGCAACGTCCTCTTTCTTCTTCTTCGCGAGTACACCCACAGTATCGTTTTGAATGGCCTGGGTGGTTGCTTTGATTGCTGAATAACTCATGATCTTGTTGGACTTGAGTCCCTCCTCAACCATGCCTCCCATTTTTACAACCTTATTAAAGGACTTGCCCACTGCTGACACCAAATGACCAAAATAAGTGGGCTCCAAAGCCTGCAAGAAATAATCAACCATCTCACTTTCTTTCATCGGAGGGTTAACCCTCGCGGCTTGTTCCCTCCAATGGAATCCATACTCTCTGAAACTCTCACCGGTCTTTTTCTCAATCTTTGTTAATGACAGACGGTCTAGGATAATTTCAAGATTGTACTGAAAATGGCAGGCAAAGGCTTGGACCAAATCGTCCCATGTGTACCACCTGCTGTGATCTTGTCTGGTATACCATTCTAATGTCGATCCACTCAAACTTTGGCTGAAATATGTCATCAGCCATTCATTTCTTCCGCCTGCTCCTCTCATCTTGCTACAAAATCCTCTTAAGTGTGTTACTAGGTCACTATGCCCGTCGTACAGATCAAACTTGGGCATTTTGAACCCTGCTGGTAACTGAACATCTGGGAACAGATATAAATCTTTATAGGCCAAACTTACTTGACCTCCCAACCCCCTCATATCTCTAAACGATTGTTCTAAGCTTTTGACATTTCTGATCATCTCTTCATGCTCGAGATTTTTGGGTGGCTTCTCGGTCTTCGCCGGGAGATCAAGATGAGGGGTGTAAGAATATGGTTCCGGGACTTTGAAGGTGGGTTCAGGGGGATAATACTGGTTGTCGTCAGTCTGGAACAGAGGTTCACTGGAAGATCGGTGTAATGCAGCAGGTGGAGGTGCCACAAAAACAGGTGTGATTGGTGGGGGAGGGTGCGGGACTTGTCTGGATGGAGGAGCTTGTGATGTATGGGAAGTGGTTTCGTGGCATTGTTGGTAGAGGGGAAAGGCGGGAGATGAGTTCACAATGGGAGGTTCCTGAGATTGAGCCAATGGTGGGATATAAGTAGGGTTGGCGGGATAAACCGGTGGCGGATGCCCCTTTGCCCAGGCTTAGTACATTTCAGGCATTTGCTGCTTTAACTTATACATCTCTTCTTTCATCGCATTAACATACAATTCTTCCACCTCTTTTGACGGGTCAACAATACTTGCCTCAAATTCTTGGTTGGCCATATTCAGCCTGTCTTTTGATCGGGTGTTGTATGAGTGAGTTGCCAGAATGCCAATCAACTAACCACCTGTCTGAACTCAACACATCAATAACAACCTTGTTAGCGATTAGGATTTTAACAGATTGGTAACCGCACATTTTGGGGAATGAATGCACCTAAGGAGTTAACCATTTCTATTATGCATTTGATCGGCTGCTTGCGTCATCCCGGCTTTTCTATTTGCAACTTCCTCCCTTTTTTCTCTTTTTCATTATGTTGTTTTCATCCTCCCATTTTCCTCTGGTTTTGCCATTGCTTCTTTCTCTTAGCCTTCTTATTTTTTCTCTCTTTTCTTTTCTTTTCTCTCTTGTTTTTCCTCTCTCCTTTCGTTTTTCTTCTTTTCCTCTTTTCTTTTCTCTTTTTTGTTTCTCTTTTGGTTATGGTCGAATCCTATGGAGATTGTCTACGTATCATGACCCCGCATAAATTAGACCGAGCGTAGTTGTGGGAGATAAGTGTGAAAGTAAATAATAAAACATTTTTTGGGATTTTCAATTTTCATAAAAGCAAATGCTTTGATTACAAAGACTCAGAACTAACAGACTCCAAGGGAAACTAACAAACGCTGATGAAAAGACGAAATACAGACTCCAAAATAAACTATCATACTCAAAAGAAGAAAATGCAGACTCGAAAAGAAATGACAAACTCCAGCAGAAAGAAAATATAGACTCAACACAACTGACAGACGGAAAAGGAAATACAGACTCAAATGAAAACTCATGAATACATCAATGCTCCTGGTGCCCGCGGGACATCATTCGGTCTCATCGCGGGCCTATATGCAAGATCCCTTTGAAGTCGGTCCAAGTCACTCATTATCTGCTTAACAAATGTCGTTACTGCTGCGAAGAAGGTGGTGCGAGTCATATCCTCATAGACTTGGCACTTCATAACAATGTAATCGGCGATGTTTCTGATTCTCTCTCTTATGACACCCTTTTCTTGTAACAAACTCCCGATTTGATGGGCCCTGGCCTCCAAAGTTTGCTCGGCCACTTGATTCTGCTCCTGAAATTGTTGCAAATTTATTTCTAATTGTGCCAATGCTGTATAACAATGCTCGCTTTTAACCTTGAAGTCTTTAGCTTGTTTGATCATACGACCTCATTGTCGTACCTTTCTTTCAACTGCTTAATCAGGCGTGCTCGTTCATCTGCATTTTTAGCCAATTGCTTCCGAGCCTTGGCTAGTTCACTTTCTGCTTTGTTCAAATCAAAACTATAATCATTCACTTTCTGCCTTAAGTTATCTATGAGTTTTCATCTTTGGCACTTCGGGCGGGGTTTTCTGCCGCTATTTTCATTTTCTGAATTTGGGCTCGAAGGGCCTCATTTTCTTTGGCTAGCTTTTTCTTTTCTCCTTCATCTGCCGCGACTTGCAAGCTATTCTCGAATTGAAGTTCTCTGACTTGCTTTTCCAATTTTCATTCTCCTTGGCCAACCAAACCAACTGTTCTTGCGACGCCTCAACGAATTCCTGAATGTGAGGCTTTTTGGCTGGTCTTTCTGGTTCAGCCCTTGCAGTGTTCTTCTTTCTATACCAGGCAAGGTAGGTGGGTGAGACTTCGCCTCTAGATAGGTCATGCACTTGAGTGTTCACCGTCAAATACTGGAATTTGTTCCAAATAGAACGAACTATTTCTTCATGAAATTGACCGTCAGAACTAGCCCCGACTGCATAAACACTAAGATCTTCATCTGGGTGCATCACCTGACACCTTCCCAATTGTCTCATCGCCCGGTAAGGAGCGTAAGGTTGAATACCTCGCAGACCCATCAGGAGGAAGTAAGGACCAGTGGCGGGCATATACACAATTTCTTCAATAGGAAGCCAACCCAATGTCCATTATATTTGTCCCACAGTAATGGAACGAAGGCGAGATACCCAATCTCCAAACCCTTCTGGCAGCTTGAACCCTGAAATCCTTGTGTCAAACTCTTCAATGCAACTTTTCTTTGTAGATCCATAACTCATATACTGAGGGCGATGACACAGGTGCTCGATCATCCACATCTGTAACAGCAAATTGCATCCCTCGAAGAAATCTGCCCCAGCTTTACATGTTGTGAGAGCCCGGTATATCTCAGATACTATCATAGGGGCAAGAATGCTCTTGGCATTGGTAATCAGGACCTTGATGACTCCAGCCACTCGCAAATCGATATTCCCATCTTTTCGGGGAAACACTACAAGGCCTAGGAAAGCTACCATGAAGGCGAATCGCCTATGCTCATCCCATTTTGTTCGGTTTCCTTTGCTACAAACCCCGCTTTCCGGATCGTTGAACTCTCCTACATGCCCGTACCTCTAATATATAAAGCGTAAAGTGGAAAAACCACTCTCCAACTCGGCATACGAGACTCCCTTGCTTATCTTTAACAAATCCATGAATTTGTGAGAGTTAACAGCTCTTGGAGCAATCAGATACTTATGTCTCAGCCCTTCAGTACTTCCCATATAACCTGCTATCTCTTCCAAAGTTGGAGTGAGTTCAAAATCCGAGAAGTGAAATACGTTATGGACCGGGTCCCAAAACGTAACCAAAGCCTTTATGATTTCTCTTCTAGGTCTAATTTTCAACAACCCGGTGAGACCTCCCAAATGTATATTGACTTTACCTTGCTCCGATTTTCCCAGATCCTCCCACCACATATGCAACTCCAAAGGGATCTTGTTCATGACTGTTATCGGCAAACTTGGACTCGTGGTCATTCTGCACATTTATTAGGGTATTAAACAAAAATCAAGACTCATTTGACTCAAATACAAAATTGACACTTTTTTCTCTTTTTTTTATTTAAAAATAAAATTCGGTTTTGCAAGAACGGCCTTTCAGCGCCTCGGAGACGAAGATTTTAAGGCTGTGTTGGCTAACCGGTGAAAACCTTGAAAAAATTACCACAGGCGGCTATTCTTGCAAAAGCAGCCTTCCGACTCCCTTTTAGAGACATTCGGCTATTTATGACAAGAATGACACCACCCTAATTATTTTTTAAATAAAAGTAAAATTTTCGTTCTTTTGGGCTATTTTTTCCAAAAAGGAAGTTGAACCCGATGGGGGTTGCCTACGTATCTCACATCCGGTGAAATCAAACTGGCGTAGTTTGAGCAAATAAAATGAACTATTTTCGAAAACAAAACTCCTTTCTCATTTTTCAATTCGTTTTCTCTTTTTTCAAAAATTCGGCAGAGTTTCAGCGCTATTTGGACACTAATTTTTCTTTAAACAGGTGATTCACTCCCTTAACCCTCTACACTGTTATTTCTTTCCCAAATTCTCTCCTTTCATTCCAAAGCCGGTCAGCATGCAAATCCAAAGCAAATAAATGCGCAAGTAGCAAGTAAGATGCATCAGGATGGTCTTTTTATTTCGGGTGCACCTGTCCTAGACAGACCCAACCCCTGTGAGTCTCTAAAGTCAAAATACACATGATGCAAACAAACGTTCCTACTAGGGATCCGGCATGAGGTATGGTTATACTAGGTGTAAAACCTGGGTTTATTGTTCTAGACCTGGCTTACCCGAGCAGACAACTCGAGCCGAGGGGGGGCTGCGTACCGGTAACCAAAAGATCATTTGGCTTTGCAACTTGTCTGAACCTCGTTCTATTTGGGATATGACACTAACAGAAGGAAGTCACGACCAGCGTGCACTCCTCAGGAGGGAGAAGAGAGGGGTTTCGTAGCAGTTTATATATACAGTTCAGATAATATCAAAGCGGTAAAAAGCAACAATTAGCACATTAGGCCCAAACATGTAATAAAACCAGATAATAAACAAAGCCAAATAGAATAATTATTTTAAGCTCAAATTCTTGAACCCTGAACCAGAGATTCTAGGTTTTTATCCCTAACAGAGTCGCCAGAGCTGTTACACCTCCTTTTTCCTACACCCCCAGGAGGGAGTGTATAAGGGAGTTTTTCCAATTAAAGGACAATCAAAACGGGATCATATTATTAAAAGATTCAGAGTCGCCACTTGGGAGATTTATGGTGTCCCAAGTCACCGGTTCAAAATCTCGAATCGAGGAAAGGTTGACTCTGTAATACAGTCTGTGAACCAGAAATCAGGGTAAGGAACTCTATTAACCCGGGAGAAGGTATTAGGCATTCCCGAGTTCCGTGGTTCTAGCACGGTCGATCAACTGTTATAATTGGCCTATTATTTGATTTTAGTACATGTTTAGCCTATGATACAATTTTAACTAATTGACCGCTTTTAACATTTTTAAGAAGATTGCAACGTTACTAAAACACGTCTTGAACCACGTCACATAAATGCACCCGTGGTCTTTGACATATTTTAATATTGTTGGGATTTAGATTTGGGTCACATAAATGCGCAACCGAATTTAGGAAGGTAACTTTATTAAAATGGCACGCCTAGGCAACTACGCGTTAGCAACTTTGCGGGGGCCATAAAAATTAGCTAAATGGAATGCCTCGAATTCTAAGGACTTTAAAAGAAACAATTAAGTGAGGGCCACGCATTTCAAGAGTTTTGTTTGGCGTAGCACACCTCAAATCCAGTTTTAAAAGGGAATTCAAATTACATTTGGAGGGTCATAGACTATTCATGTTACATAATATGGCTTGCCTTGATTATTAAAGGGCTTAGCTAACCCATTAAAAGGCATAGGAAATTAGCGAATCAAATCCACGAAACCGGGTTAAACCAAATTGTAACAATGAGGGCTTGGGCCAGTTAAGCAAAACGCATGATGCAAGGTTTACCGTTTTATACCTCCGACTGCATTTTAAGATTTTGGGTCTAAATTGAGACCAAACTCTTAATGTGAGATGAATGTCCAAAGACACACCTCCAAACAAACTGAGCAAGCCATAACTGGCGTCAAATGGGCCAGCCTCAGATCTGGCTCGAAAAGCAAGCCCATGTATCAACAACAGGTCATTTCTTTGCAAGAGACCTCACCTCCCAAACCTCAATGAACTCAGAACCATTTTTTAAAAAAAAAGACTAACGGTCATAGACTCATTATCGAATTTAGGCTAATGCGAACAACCATAATTAACAAGTGAAACATATATTGACAAATTTCAACCCCATCCAATAGCTAATATACCTCATTTGATTAGCTATGTCAGAATGTTATTTAAGCACAACACATATGCCATATCCTCTTAAATGAATCATACAACAAGATAGCTCTAATGCAGTCTTTTGCACCTAAATTCCATAATGAGTTATAAGATATAATTAATGGCTCATTTAACACATACTATGTATGGTCCAAAGTATTCTGAATCACCTACGCTTTAACAGAACCAAATTCAGTCCTAAAGTGAACATACAGCATGTAGGAAGAACATGAATCAGAAAATATTCATAAAGGAAATGAGATTAGGCTATGGACCATTAGACTACTATTAAAACTTCAAGATTTTGTTTCCATTTCAAATCGTCAGTTTGAGTATCACATTGTATGAGTCTCAAGAACATGTACCTGTAATTTGAAAGGGAAAAAGAGGTGAGGGAACAGTAGGCAACAACAGAACCAGAACTTCAGCAGCAGGAAATATCCAGTAAAACCAATTTCAAACCAGAAACAGGATATGCAACAGTCGAAAAAACAGTTCAATCGAACAATCACCCAGCAAACATCAAACCAAACCTTTACAAACCCAGATTCAATCCATTTCCACCCCAAATGAATCAGAAATTGTTTTAGAAATTGAAAACTTCAAAAATCACAAGAGAAGTTCAATGAAACAATGATTTCATTGAAATTTTCAGATGTTTTTTTTCTGGATTTGTTATCTCTGAATTCCTGACTTGGGTGTAAGTCAGGATGTCTTTATAGGCAGGCCATTAGGGTACCTTAAAGAAAATCAAGTTTGCACTTGGCCCCTTCTGAAGTTTTCATTTTAGCCTAGGTGCCCTTAGTTTAATTTTCAGAATCCAAAATAGCCCCCCCCCCACCCCAGCTTCCTAGAAGCTTCCCTATTCAGTTACCATGAGATTCCCTAGGCCAATTTCCTAGACTACCCCCCATGACCCTGAAAATTACCCCTCCAACCAAATACGGGTCAAGTTGACCCTAGGTTGAGTTAATTCAAAGACCAATCCAACCCAACGAGCTTGAAGCCTAAAGGTACAAACCCCAGACCTAAATCAAAACCAAATTATCTGAGGCAAAAAAGAACAGAAGCAATTCGAACAATTTCCAAACCCAAATGATGAACTAAAATTAACAAATCGGAACTAACCTAATTAACAGATTGATTGTACTGATTAAAGAAAAAGGTTTTCTTAAAACTAACATGCATCACAAAAACTACCCTTCAGGAACTAAACAGAATGGACAGGAGTTCAGAAGAAGAGACTGAAGTAGAACAAGAAAAACAAACGGAGTAAAACTGGAGAACAAATAACAAAAGAAAAATGGAAATACCTAAACGTGTCTCGGACCGTAAAAGGTGGTGATGGATCTTTGAACCTTCAGATTCTTGGCTCAATCTGAGACTAATCGTGTGTTTTTTTATCAAAACACACAGATACCATCCGAATGAACCTAAAACTTTGAGGAAACCCCGAATTGGAAAATTTGAAATTTTTAGGGTCAAGCTATGATTCAAGATTCGAGAAGCTCGGGCAACATTCGAGGGGTATTGACCCGGGATTTGGGAAGAGGGGGTCAGGATGGTTCTGTGGTGTGATTTTGAGGCGGTTTGGGTCGGCGACGCCAGGCTGAGACGGTGGGGAAATAAGGGCGGCGGATTAGGGTTACACCTGACCTCTGAAGCGGAAGGGTGAGAGAGACGATGAGGGGGGGAGGCTCGTTTAGAACAGTTATATACAGGGGGAATCAGTTCTGATCCGTTGGATTAGGAACTATCAACGGCTCAGATCAAGCCTAACGAAACAACGTCGTTTGGCTTTAGGTGGGGCGGACAGGGTTAGGGGACGGGTATTGGGCTGGGTTGAGATGTGTTTAACACTTGGGCCTGGGACAAACTCAATTGTAACAGCCCAAAAATTGGTTTTTCCTTTTATTTCAATTCTTTTTCATTTTCAATTTCAAATCCTTTCTTAAAAATAAAATCCTAAATTAATTTTTTAAACTAAATTAATCACTCATCATAGTATTTGCAATAATTAATTAAATTCTAAATTTAAAGAAAACCATAAAATTCAAAATTAAAGAGTAAAAATGAAAAAATAAACTACTTTTTTTTTGTGATTTTCATATTTTATAAAACAAACTATTTTACTAATTAATCTAAACAATGTAAAATTGAACCCTTAATGCAATGCGTGATATTTTGTATTTTTCATTAATTAAACAAAAATGAAAATGCACAGACAAATGCAAACAATTATCAGAAAATGCCACAAAATTCACAAAAATTACAAATAATGAAAAGAAATTATTTTGTTTTGAATTTATGGGAGTAATTCATGTAGGGCAAAAATCACGTGCTCACAGTAGCTGGTTCGAGATGAGTAATGAATGTAAATGATGCCTGAGGGTTTGAAACCCCGGATTTGCACATCGTAGTGCTATATTGAGGTGAGACACGCGCTTGATGATGAGCATGGGGTCGTTTACTAGTGGGGATTGTGACTTGGTCCGTCCCGAGTGATGCTTTTACCGCGTATTTCATTGGAGTTTATTTGATATCATCATTATTTGGACTGATTGTCACGACCCAAACCGATGGGCCGCGATGGGCACCCGGTACCTTACTCAACTGAGTACCAACGTAACGTATCTTTCTTAATACATCACCATATACACATGCATACGGGCCTAATAGGCCAACATGATCCTTTATAAACTCAAAACATAGGCCGACAAGGCCGTACAATCTTTTATGTGCACGATATATGTCTACAAGTCTCTAAGAATACATAAATGTCATAAGGGTCGGGATAGAGTCCCGCCATACCAAACAATACACGTCTAAATCATACTAACCAAATGACCAACTCCGAAGCAAATGGAGCGCACCAACATCTTTCGCGGAGCTGATAGCCTACTTGGAGGGCTCTCGATCTGTCTATCGAGACCTGCAGGCATGAAACGCAGCGTCCCCAGGCAAAAGGGACGTCAGTACGAATAATGTACCGAGTATGTAAGGCACATAAGTAAGTACATCAGAGACATGGAAGAAATATAGAGTACATGACTCAACCCGTAAGCCTGAATAACTTTGTAAATCATAAATTACTTTCAGCGTCATGCATATGTGTATGAATGTCATGTCGTGCATAGGTATATGTTTCATAACATCATAAGCCTCTGACGGCATCCCATCATATCATATCGGCCACTGTGGGCAAAGTCATAATCGTATACCAGCTGATCAGGTGGTGGTGCGTATATAACGCCACAACCATTCCCATATCCCATATACATATATATACATACATATCTACGCGTATATAACGCCATTTGAATACATACATATATATGCGTATATAACGCCATTTGAATACATACCCATATATGCGTATATAACGTCGTTTGAATCATATTTCAGCCATTGTGGGCAACATCATCATCATATACCAGCTGTCACACCTCCTTTTGCGCGCCCGCCCCGAAGGGTTAAATGCGCGAGGGAGTTTTTCCAATTTAAGTGACAATATTCGAAATGGGATTATTTATTTAATTCAGAGTCGCCACTTGGGAAAGGTTTGGCTTTTGGTGTCCCAAGTCACCGGTTTATCTTGAATCCCAAATCGAGGAAATTTTCGACTTTTCCAAATGAAGTCTGCGAACCAGAAATTCTAAGTAAGGAATTCTGTTGACCCGAGGGAAGGTGTTAGGCACCCTCGAATCCCGTGGTTCTAGCACGGTCGCTTAAATTGTTATAATGGCTAAATATCTGATTTAACTACATGTTGTGACTTACGTGCTTTTATTAAGTTTAAACCGCTTTTATTATTATCATTTATTTTTATGGAATTGCAACGTCGTGGAAATGCATCTCGAACCACGTCACAATCAATGCACCCGTGATCGTCGACACATTCGGACTTCGTTGAGATTCGGATTTGGGTCACATCAATGTGCACCCGAATTTAAGAATATGATTTAATTAAGCCGCGCCTTCAGAGTCTAACGCGTTATTATCTTTGCAGAAGGCCATGAAATTTATTAAATGACCTGTCTTGAATTCTAAATAATTATCATGGTTATTTATTGAGGGCCCCGCAATTTGCATTTTTTATTTGACGAGACTCATCTCTATTTTAGAAAAAGGATATCCTAAAGTGGCTACATTTCTAACTATGTTCAATCAAAAATAGAAGAAAGAAGATACATATCAATTCAAGTATATGCTTTGGGCCTAAATCTTATCAATTTCTGATTAGTTATTTGTGAAGTAAAAGACGTCCTACTTTATGAGAAATGTCCTACTTTGATAAAGAATTTACGTGACAAATGCTAGGCTCCTATCCAAAACATCTCTTGACTTGAATTCAAACTAGACTCATTTAGGCTAGGTTAAGGGAATTAACCCACTGAGCATTATTATCATTGGGGGTTCGAACGCGCTCCTATATGCTGCCTAGCGGGTTTTGACGAAAGGAACTAAAATAAAATGGAATATCGTTGTGTAAGGTGGAGTATCCTATCATTATAGCTAAAACAAGAATCTGATCAGTCACTGTGTCAAATATTTGTACATCCTACGTACCACACCATTACTTAAACCATATCAACAAACAACTACAAACTAAGATACAAGAGGCTAAAACTCAGCTTAAGCATTAACTAACTGGCATTTTACTATTGAATTATACACTGATCAATTCATACGAAAAGGGCAATAGACCACGAGCATTACAGACAGACATTTAAACTTCTCGGAATTCCCTTCATTTCATGCTTTCGAACGGTTACAGTTTACACCCACACAGGATTTGAAATGTGTACCTGGAATGCTGAAATGCCAAGAGGAAGAAGAGAATGACAGAGGAAGGTCAGCAGCAGCAGGAATCAAATAGCAGCAGCAAACAAGCAGGTAACCAAATAGAAACAGAACCCCAGTACGAGATGCAGTTATAGCCAATGGGCAAAAGTGACAGCAACAAGCAGGGAAGTGGGCTCAGGATTCAAACGGTCCAATTCCAAAAGAAGGCAAACCAATAAGAAACAGAACAAGCAGAAACCTAGCTGATACTTGGGTGAAATCAGCACTTATATGAAACAGGTTAAGCAAACTGGGAATCGAACAATTAGCAAGAAGAAGAAGACAGTTTCTACTTTTTTGTCTATCCACTCTCTATCTTCTTTCTTAAATATTCCTCACAGTGTTTGTATTTTTCTTTTCTTTTTTTTTTTTTTTTCTCCAGGGTTCTCTCACCTCTAATTCTGTATCTTTTCCTTAGGTGTCTCTCAATGTTTCTGTATGCTTTTCTGTATATCACTATCAACTCTCTCTTTCAAAACTCCTAACAGTGTCTGTATATTTTTTTACAGCCCTCAAGGTCCAGTCTCTATATTTTTTCCTCCCCCTTTCTTTTATCAGATGTCCTCCCTTTATAAGCCCCAACCTCAAACCTTTTACAGCCTGTTAGATTAATCAGACACCCCTCCCATGTGCTGCCCCTTTTCAGTTTCCACTCATCTATTTTAAGTATTAACCCCCATCAACATTCCCTGGCAGGCTCATTTTTTAAAAGGTTTAATACTTCTTAAACTAAAACAAAGCATGGGCAGCAGAATATATCTGACAGCATATGCTGTCAAACCATTTTTAACTCAAAATCCCTTTTATGCAGGAAACAGGCTGTGCACAAAGCACATGAGGTGCACCAATGCACATGCTGTGCATGAGTGCACATGCCCTCCAATTCAAAGTTTAAACCAAACATCCCTTTTACATTACTGATCTAAATCAACAGCTATAAGTAAGCAAAACTGGTTCTTAATTGATTCAGGCAAATGTTCAACAGAAGCAAGTCAATTTGTTATTGTTCGGACAGTTGAAACTAATTGACGACATATGTCGACTCGACTATATTAATCATAACACATACAACTGTAACCAAAAATCAAACATTCAACAGTATCGACATATGATTTGAATTGTACTGGATAAACAAAATGGTGCTCGGGAAGCCATTTGATCAGTTCAATGTAGAGAATCAGCTAATTGCACACCACTTAACATACACATTATCAGGGCAAATAGAAAGACTCATTCAAACAAACAGAAGTTCAGGCAAAGTGGACAAACAGAAGTTGGTAAAATTAAAACAAATATGAACAAACTTTTAAAGACAAATCACACGGACTAAAAAAATAAGGAAAAGAAAACAAGACTCACCTCAAATCTTTGAAAAATCAAAACCTTGACTCGGATTTGGACAGACCTTTCTTAAGGCTGAATGGATTTTAATCGAAGTGTTTCTCAGATGAGAAACACTTTGATTAAAGTCCATTAGACCTTAACCTCTTCGGTTGAACCGGTATAAACCAGTGACGAAGAAATACAAAAATTTCCAAAATTCAGATCCGGGATTCAGGCTTCCCTGGTCAGATTCGGACCAAACCAAGTATGGTTTGGTCACGAGGGGGGTCTGGGGAGTGTCTGGTGTGAAGCTGGGGTTGGTTGGTGTAAACCGAGTTTTGACTCGAATCTTCAAATGAAGATTCGAGGACCTAGGGGATGATTCGAACTACATGGTTAACAGATCCATGTTCAGGATGGCAAGGGGGTTCTAGGGTGTTAAGGGGAAGGTCACCGGCGTTCATGCCGCCGGTTTTCATGGTGGGGGATACGGGGGCGGCTCTAGGGTTTGATGAGGATGAGGTTGAAGACGGAGGCTGGGGTATCGGATGGGGGGGCAGGGTAGGATCAAAGGGTTTATATATGGAATAGGTGAGTTGATCTCAGCCGTTGGATCAACTGAGATCAATGGCTTGGATCTAAGGGCTTAGGGGAAACGGTGTCGTTTCAACTAATGGGGGTTTGGGTTGGTCCGGGTGGAATGGGTCGGGTTTTGTTCGTGGGTTGTGGGGAATTGATCTTGGCCGTTGATCACTCTGAGATCAACGGCCCAGATCGGACTGCAGTAAAACGGTGTCGTTTGGAATGCCCCCTGAGGCCAACTGGTCTGGACCGGGTTTAACATGGGGTTTGGGCTGAGTTTGTTTGGGCTTGTTTGTTTTGAAATCGGACTGGCCCAAGTCCGAACTCCTTCTTTCTTTCTTTTTTTTTTCTTTTTTTTTTCTTTTTAATTCCTTAAAATAATTTGCCGAATAATACCATGTAAACATTGGACAACAATTATCACACAATTAATTATACTAAACACTTAATGACAAAATACAATGAAGGACGCACATATTTTATTTTTATTTTAATAAACAGACTACGGTTCACACGACATATACACATATATATTTATATATTTTGAATAAAACAAACATGGGCAAAATCACAAATAACCAGCAAAAATGCCACGTAAAAATCCAGCAAATGTACAGCAAGACCAATTGCTATTATTTTTTTTCTTTTGGAGTGATTGTCGCGTAAAAGCAAAAATCAGGTGCTCACAGCTGCCCCTCTTTGTTCGGAAACACGAAGAGTTTTCGTGCAAAGACAAAGTGAGCGTGCATGAGCGATTTTTACCTATGGACCACTCCGTATGAAGCATGTTTTTGAAAGATCTGACCGAATCTTGCTTCAAAGATTTCCTACATATCCTGGGCTAAACAGGAATCAGGTCAATGTAGTTCGAGAAGTTTTGGTAGCTGGGGTTACCATGGGACTGCAATGCTTGCCGCTACTGCTGCTGCTGTTGTCACTGCTACGTCACTGACCGCCTTATTACAACCAAGCGAAAATTGGGAACTGAACTAACTACTTATATGCATGTCAACTGCTAGTTACAAGATTCCTATCTATGATTCTTTTACGACTTGATCTTGGGTCTTAGCTGATTCTACTTGTAGACTTTGATCTGAATCTTGATGCTTGCGAGTTGCGGTGACTTGTTTAATCTCCGGGATACCGAATAAAATATGACTGGCAGAGGTCAGGACTTTAGTCAAATGTTGGAGTCGATTTGCTTTCCCTTTACTCTGATATCTCGGGATATCTCTTTTTTTCTTTTTTCTTCTATGATTCCGAACTGGGGTTTATCTCGTGGGTCATTTCGATCCATGTGGCTCGAGGTCGGACCTGCGGGAGAAAAGAAACAAACAAACGAAATTTTTTACCCCAGTTTCACTAGGAAAATTTCGTTAATTATTCACCAGGAAGTTCATAAAATTGATGAAAGAGGATATGCGTGCTCAGTTCAGGGTTGGAGCCCTAATATCGACTAGCTGGGGAAAGGTTCAGTGTAGGGTTTAAAACCCTAACGCCGAACAAAGGAAGAATTCAGTTTAGGGTTTAAAACCCTAATGCTGACTAAAAGGAAAAAAGTTCAGTTTAGGGTTTAAAACCCTAATGCTGACTAAAAGGAAAATTCAGTTTAGGGTTTAAAACCCTAATGCTGATTGGCTGGAAAAGCTCAGTTTAGAGTTTAAAACTCTAATGCTGGCTGAAAGGGAGAAGTTCAGTTTAGGGTTTAAAACCCTAATGCTGACTAAAGGAAAATTCAGTTTAGGGTTTAAAACCCTAATGCTGATTGCATGGCAAAGCTCAGTTTAGAGTTTAAAACTCTAATGCTGGCTGAAAGGAAAAAAGTTCAGTTTAGGGTTTAAAACCCTAATGCTGACTAAAAGGAAAATTCAGTTTAGGGTTTAAAACCCTAATGCTGATTGCATGAAAGAGCTCAGTTTAGAGTTTAAAACTCTAATGCTGGCTGAAAGGAAAAAGTTCAGTTTACGGTTTAAAAACCCTAATGCTGACTAAAAGGAAAATTCAGTTTAGGGTTTAAAACCCTAATGCTGATTGCATAGAAAAGCTCAGTTTAGAGTTTAAAACTCTAATGCTGGCTGAAAGGAAAAAGTTCAGTTTAGGGTTTAAAACCCTAATGCTGACTAAAAGGAAAATTCAGTTTAGGGTTTAAAACCCCAATGCTGATTGCATGGAAAAGCTCAGTGTAGAGTTTAAAACTCTAATGCTGGCTGAAAGGAAAAAGTTCAGTTTAGGGTTTAAAACCCTAATGCTGACTAAAAGGAAAATTCAGTTTAGGGTTTAAAACCCTAATGCTGATTGCATGAAAGAGCTCAGTTTAGAGTTTAAAACTCTAATGCTGGCTGAAAGGAAAAAGTTCAGTTTAGGGTTTAAAACCCTAATGCTGACTAAAAGGAAAATTCAGTTTAGGGTTTAAAATCCTAACGCTGATTGCATGGAAAAGCTCAGTTTAGAGTTTGAAACTCTAATGCTGGCTGAAAGGAAAAAGTTCAGTTTAGGGTTTAAAACCCTAATGCTGACTAAAAGGAAAATTCAGTTTAGGGTTTAAAACCCTAATGCTGATTAAAAGGAAAATTCAGTTTAGGGTTTAAAACCCTAATGCTGATTGCATGGAAAAGCTCAGTTTAGAGTTTAAAACCTCTTTTTTTGAATTTTTTTTTGTTTTAGTAGAGGATACAAGGGAGTTTCGTGGAAACTTACCTTTCGAGTGAATTCCTTATTGCCAAAATATTTCTTGTACCCATGTACCTTCTTCTTTGGGCGACACCTGCTCTTTGCACGGTTGTCTTGGATTACACCTGTTTCAACTTTTCAGACAAAGGACAATTGTTAGTTCGGAAATGACGGTCGGTTTGGTGACCTTGATCGTTCCCGGTTTCTTTGTTGCGTCTTCATTCCTGTTGTGATGTCCCGCCATTGATTTGATTCATAGGCCGAAACCCTTTAGACCGCTCAGGCTTGTATTTCCAGATTCTGTGATGATTTGCCTCGTAAGGCTCTTCTTTCTTTTCTCTTTTTTTGTGTCCCGTTTTGCTTGGAGGTTCTCAACGGGGATTTTATTGGAGGTATTTTGTGGGGATTTGTACGAAAGGGAAGATTTGTGGGGAATATTTACAAAGTGGATTCTTTGTGTGGATTTTTGTACAATGGGCATGCTGGGGATTTATTTCAAAGCGGGATTTCTAGGATTTGTTGGGGTAAGCTTGTTGGGGATGTCTACAAAAGGACTTGCTGGGATGTGCTGGGGAGATTCCATTTTTTTTTTTTTTTTTTTATATATATTGGGGAGATTCTGTGGGAGATTGTACAAGACTCTGTTGGGATTTGTACAGGGGAAGACTCTGTGGGGATTTGTCCGAAGGTGGACTTGCTGGGGAAGATTTCAAGATTTCTCTCTTTTTCCTTTACTCCGGAACGCCCTCAAACGCCATGATTCATCATGCTTGGGTAATCATATCAACGAGACGAGGTGCTTTCCATCATGAGACGGGATTCCATGCAAACAAACCAGGCCACCTACTCTTTCCGGTGTGTTCTGAACTCGGGGTAAAAATGCAAAGGGATTCGAAAAGAAACAAAGAAAGGGAAAACAAATCAGCAAAAGAATACCCTTTCAGGGACAAGAAAGACTTATCTGAGGAAGATAACGCTGGCTTTAAATGACATGACATGCTCTTTGGACTGGACGTCCGACCTTCCATGAACTTGCGTTTTCCTGAACCAGAATAGATCTGTGATTCCAAAACCGGTGGAACTTTGCCGAGACCTTCTTGGGGTGGCGTCATTCCTTTTCGGCCAACAGCGCCCTTTGCGGGTTTTCACTGGATGACCTCTCTCATTTCTCCTCCTGTCATCGCTTGATAGCACTCTTTGCGAGTTTTCACTAAATAAGCTCTCTCATTTTGGTTTCTCTACTCCCGTCGCCTCGTGGTGCCCGAAGGTTTTCACCGTCGAGACTCTCTCATTTTATTTCTCTCAACTCAGGGTGTGCCGGTTTCCATTTGTGATGCTTATTGGTTTCCCACTATCTTTGGTAATTGATTTGAAGACTTGTACTTGGTAAAGAGAGGTAGCTGATACTAAACTTCTCAAGTGTCCGACATGCCCCGGTTTTCAATTTCATGGTGGATGGGATTTTGTTGTTGGTGTGACTGAACCTCAGGGAGAGGCTGCCTACGTATCCTTTCGGAATCAAGTCAAACGTAGTTCAGGCCTCAATCAACGTTTTGTTTTGTTTTGTTTTCTTTTTTTTTTTTTTTTCTCGGAGAGGATTGGGTAGTGTTTAGGGAGTAGTGGGGAATAAAACCTTTGCCATTTTCAAATGTGTCAGGACCACCGGAGTATGATTTAGACGTAGTACCTCTTGACTGCATCTGCATTTACTGCTGTGTCGGGGTCATTTCCTTCGATATCACCTAAATACAATGCTCCCCGCGGCAGTATCTTCCTTACAATGTATGGGCCTTTCCAATTTGGGGCAAACTTTCCTTTTGCTTCTTCATGATGCGGCAGAATACGCCTCAGTACTAGCTGACCTACTTCGAAATTCCGGGGTCGGACTTTCTTGTTGTAATCACGGGCCATCCTTCGTTGGTATAACTGTCCGTGACAAACTGCAGCCATCCGCTTTTCATCAATCAACGTCAATTGCTCTAACCGAGTCTTAACCCACTCGCTGTCCTCGATTTCTGCTTCGACAATGATTCGAAGTGAAGGAATCTCTACCTCTGCCGGTATTACGGCCTCGGTCCCATAAACCAAAAGATAAGGAGTCGCTCCCACCGATGTGCGTACCGTAGTGCGGTACCCCAATAATGCAAAAGGTAACTGCTCATGCCACTGTCGGGAACTTTGTATTGTTTTCCTCAAAATCTTCTTGATGTTTTTATTTGCAGCTTCCACAGCACCATTGGCTTTTGGCCGATAAGGAGTGGAATTCCTGTGTGTTATCTTGAATTGCTCGCACACATCTCCCATCAAGTGACTGTTCAAGTTTGCTGCATTATCTGTAATGATAGTCGCAGGAATACCGAAGCGACAGATAAGATTTGAGTGTACAAAATCCACTACAGCTTTCTTGGTGACCGACTTGAGAGTGACAGCCTCTACCCATTTTGTGAAGTAATCGATGGCAACCAGTATAAACCTGTGTCCATTCGAAGCCTTTGGTTCAATTGGTCCAATGACGTCCATGCCCCAAGCGACAAATGGCCAAGGTGCGGACATGGGATGCAGTTCCGTGGGAGGTGCATGAATCAAATTACCGTGCACCTGACACTGATGACACTTCCGGACAAAGCTAAAGCAATCCTTTTCCATGGTCATCCAGTAATAACCTGCTCTAAGGATCTTCTTCGCTAAGACATACCCGTTCATGTGAGGTCCACACACACCTGCGTGTACTTCGTGCATGATCTTTCTCGCTTCCTCGATATCGACACATCTTAAGAGATTGAGGTCCGGAGTCCTCTTATATAACAATTCACTGCTCAAAAAGAAACCACTTGCATGTCGCCTAATGGTCCTCTTTTGATCTCCAGTTGCATGCTCGGGGTATTCTTGTGTCTTCAAGAATCTCTTGATGTCATGGTACCAAGGCTGCGTATTTGATCCCGCCTCGATTACACTGCAGTAACCGTGTCTTTCCTTGATTTGGATTTCCAAAGGATCGACGTGGGCGTCGCCCGGGTAGGGTAGCATAGAAGCCAGAGTAGCAAGTGCATCTGCCAGTTCATTGTGAAACCTCGGAATATACCTGAATTCTATTGAGTTAAAGCGCTTGCTGAGGTCCTCCACATGTTGTCGGTATGGGATAAGTTTGACATCCCGAGTTTCCCATTCGCCTTGAACTTGCCGGATGATCAGGTCAGAATCTCCCATAATCAGTAAGTCTTTGACATCCTGATCGATTGCCATATGTATGCCCATAATGCAGGCTTCATATTCAGCTGTATTATTTGTGCAGAAGAAACGAAGTCTAGCTGTGGCGGGATAATGCTGACCGGCAGGTGAGATCAAAATTGCCCCAATCCCTATACCCTTGGCATTCACGGCTCCGTCAAAGAACATCTTCCAAACATGAGCTTCCTCTGAGATCACTTCTACGGTGTTTACCTCTTCATCTGGAAAGTAGGTATCCAATGGCTGGTATTCCTCATCGACCGGGTTTTCGGCCAAATGATCTGCTAACGCCTGGGCTTTCATTGCCGTGCGAGTGACATAAACTATGTCGAACTCCGTAAGCAAGATTTGCCATTTAGCCAGTCTCCCAGTAGGCATTGGTTTCTGAAATATATATTTCAAGGGATCCAACCTGCTTATGAGGAATGTAGTGTGGGCTTGGAGATAATGCCTCAGCTTTTGAGCAACCCATGTGAGAGCGCAGCATGTCTTCTCCAACAGAGTGTATTTGGCCTCGTAGCTGGTGAATTTCTTGCTCAGGTAGTAGATCGCCTGTTCCCTTTTCCCGGTCACATCGTGTTGCCCCAGGACGCAGCCAAAGGAGTTCTCCAAGACTGTCAGATACAAGAAAAGTGGCCTCCCTGGTTCGGGAGGGACCAAGACTGGGGGATTCGAAAGGTACTCTTTGACTTTATCAAAGGCTTCTTGACACTCCGTTGTCCACTTAATCGCCGCATCTTTTCTTAACAACTTGAATATGGGCTCACACGTGCTTGTCAGCTGGGCAATAAACCGACTGATGTAGTTCAGCCTGCCCAAAAGACTCATCACGTCTTTCTTCGTTCTTGGGGGGGGTAGATCTCTGATAGATTTTATCTTAGTCGGATCTAGCTCGATACCTCTCCTGCTTACGATGAAACCCAAAAGTTTACCCGACGGAACTCCGAAAGCGCATTTGGCTGGATTTAGCTTCAAGTCATACTTCCTTAGCCTCTCGAAGAATTTCCTCAAGTCTTGGATGTGATTATCCTGTGTCCTGGACTTGACTATTACATCGTCCACGTACACCTCTATTTCCTGATGCATCATGTCATGGAAAATGGCGGTCATGGCCCTCATGTAAGTAGCCCCAGCATTCTTTAAACCAAACGGCATGACCCGATAACAGTAGGTGCCCCAAGGCGTGGTGAAGGCAGTTTTCTCGGCATCCTCTTCATCCATCAATACCTGATGATACCCAGCGTAACAATCTACGAAAGACTGTATCTCGTGCTTGGCGCAATTATCAACGAGGATGTGGATGTTGGGCAGCGGGAAATTATCTTTAGGACTTGCTCTGTTCAGATCTCGGTAATCTACACATACTCGAGTTTTCCCGTCCTTTTTCGGTACTGGAACCACATTCGCCAACCATGTTGTATATTGGACTACCCGGATCACTCCTGTTTTCAGTTGCTTGGTGATCTCCTCTTTAATTTTGTCACTGACCTCGGTTTTGAACTTTCGTTGCTTTTGTTGAACCGGAGGACAATCAGGATGAATCGGCAATTTGTGAACCACTAGATCGACACCTAGTCCCGGCATGTCATCATATGACCAAGCAAACACGTCTTTAAATTCAAGAAGAAGTTGAATTATCGCCTCTCGCGTTTTCTTGTCCGTGTGAATGCTTATCTTGGTCTCCCGGATTTCTTCCGGGGTTCCTAAATTTACCGGTTCAGTGTCATTCAGATTCGGCTTAGGTTTATTCTCGAAATATTCCAACTCTCGGTTTATCTCCCTAAAAGCCTCTTCCGCATCATATTCTGGTTCTGGATTCATTAATTCGCAGTTAAATAGCTCATTGTGACCTGGGCGTGAAGTCCGCAAGCATGTCATATTTAAAGCCGCATTATTAGGACTGAAAAGGAAGATAAGAGGAAAAGTAATAAAATCAGGACGAAAGAAAGAATAGGAAGTGCTCGTGCCTTCGCCTGGTTGAACCATGTGGACCTCGTAGAGCATTTCCCTCATTGCCCCACATATTTCCTCGATTTCCTCAACTGTGAAGACCTCATCTTCTTCTTCTTCAGTGTACCCTGGCCTGACAAAAGTCGCATGTAAATCCGGCAGTGGTTGAGGCAACTTCCAGCCCTCATTTCTCCTTTTCTTTGCCCATTTTTCGTCTGCTGGAGTAGGTTTGAAACCTAGTCCAAAAGGTTTCTTGATGACTGGTAAAGTAATGGGTTCCGTCGTTCCCTGAAGATTTCGTCCAAGCCCCTTCCCTGGCCTAAATCCGTGTCGGATCATCTCTTTGGCCACCATAACCGAAGCGTTAGACAAGAAAGGCTGGGGGCAAGGTACTCCCTCTTCGTGCTGCTCTGCCAATACCACCTCGAAAGCTTGATAGACCGTATGCTCACTCCCTTCTCTTGGTTCAAGATACGGGATAGATGGGTCCCGATAAATGGCATGTTCATCTTCTCCATGGACCACGATCTCTTGGTCTTCATACTCGAACTTCACCATCTGGTGAAGAGTAGAAGGCACGGCTCCTGCCGCATGGATCCAAGGCCTGCCAAGGAGGAAATTGTAAGATGTGTCCATGTCGATCACTTGGAAAGTGACTCGAGATTCGACTGGTCCTATGACCAGCAACAGGTCTATTTCTCCCATGGTGTCTCTCTTGATACCATCGAAAGCTCTCACGCAGACGTTGTTGGGTCGGATTCTTCCGGTCTCAATTTCCATTCTTTGCAGCGTGGAGAGCGGGCAGATGTCGACACCTGATCCCCCATCCAGCATCACCCGCTTGACATAGTAGTCCTCACATTTGACTGTCAAATGCAATGCCTTGTTGTGTGCTGCTCCTTCCGGGGGTAGATCGTTCTTGCTGAAGGAGATTTGGTTGACGGCGAAGAATCTTTCTGTCATCCGCTCTAGTTGCTCCACCGAGGTTTCGACCGGTACGTATGCTTCATTCAGGGTTTTCAGCAGGATCTTTTGATGCTCGGTTGACCTCATTAATAGTGACAGCATGGACACTTGCTCAGGGTGCTTGCGCAGCTGGTCTATCACTTCGTAATCCGGCATCTTCATCTGTTTGAAGAACACTTCCGCTTCTTCAACACTCACAGGCTCCTTTGGAGGGAAGCGCCTTTGTGTGGCGTTGTTCAGTTCTTGGGTATTTGAGTACCCTCCAACGAAAGTATTTTCTGGAAGTTCTTCCATGACCTCCTTACCTTTATACGTTACCAAAGTCTTTTGATAATTCCACGGCACTGTGGACGGGTTGGTCATTGGCTTTTGTGGCACGCGTCCGATAACCACTGGCTCATTCAGCCGAGGTGGTTGAATCGTCCCCCGGACCACATAGGCCCCTTTTGGCACATACATAGGTTTTGTCTTTTTGATCCCGAAGTTCTGCGTCTTCTTGGCTTGACCTCGTGGTATGTAAAGAACTCCACCCTTTGCTGGTACTACTTTCTTCTCCACCTTCTTTTCGGGCTTGCTTTCTGCAGCCTTGGCCTCCTCCCCCCTTTCTGATTTCTGGTCTGTTTCAGGCCTCCTCGCTGTGTCGACAATGGCAATTATGGCTTTCAAGGCAGGGTCGAACTCTTTGTCTTCACAAATCATGCCGATCAGCGGCCCATTATTGTGAGCGGGCAATGGATTGTTAGTTACATTTGGGATCTCTTCGTCCCTTAGCACTATCTTCCCCTGCTCTATCAAGTTTTCGACCACTCTTTTCAATGACCAGCAGTCGTTTGTATCATGTCCTTCGGCCCCTGAATGATAGGCGCATCTGACTCCGGCTTTGTAAGAAGGAGATGTCGGGTTTTGCCTCGTTTGGGGAATTGGTTGCAAGAAACCCAACTGGACTAGCTTAGGGAACAATGTGGAGTATTGTTCACCGATGGGCGTAAAAGTCCGCCGTCGAGGTGGCTCCTGGGGGCGGTAGTTATTCTGCGGGGGTTGTGGGTTATAGTGGTTGCGGTAAGGAAGCTGATTTCTGGGAGGTGGAACTGGGCCTCGGTTGGCTTGTTGTGGTGAATGGTTATAAGGCTGGGCATTCATGACCATATAAGGTTGATGAGCATATGCCACATTTGAGTGGGGGTAGTAGTGTTGTGGGGCCCTTTCCGAAAAATGGGGCCTGGGATGACGATACTCCCTTGCTTCAGAGGCTGCCATAGCCGTTTCTTCCTTCTTCTTCCCCCTTGTCGTCCCTCCAGACCCGCTTTGGACGGCCTGGGAGGTTGCCCTTATGGCTGCTTGACTCAATATCCGACCCGTTTTCAGCCCATTCTCTACCATCTCTCCTATCTTGATTGCTTCCGCGAATGGCTTACCCATGGCTGACATCATGTTTTGGAAATAGTCAGACTCTTGAGCCTGGAGAAAGGTAGTGACCATTTCCACTTCATCCATGGGAGGCTTCACTCTCGACGCCTGTTCACGCCACTTAATAGCATACTCTCTAAAGCTTTCCGAAGGCTTCTTCTTCAGATTCGACAGAGAGTTTCGGTCTGGCGCAATGTCGATGTTATACTGGAATTGCTTTACAAAATCTCTGGCGAGATCATCCCATATATGCCATCGGGACATTTCCTGATCCATATACCATTCCGAAGCTATCCCTACTAAGCTTTCCCCAAAATACGCCATTAGCAGTTCTTCCTTTCCGCCGGCTCCCCGCAATTGGTTGCAGTATTTCTTAAGATGTGCAATGGGGTCACCGTGCCCATCGTATTTCTCGAACTTGGGGGTCTTGAAACCCGTCGGCAGGTGCACGTGAGGGAACATGCACAGGTCGGTGTAAGAGACGCTCTTTTGCCCGCTCAAACCTTGCATATTCTTCAAACTTTGTTCAAGGCTTCTCATTCTCTTAGCAATCTCATTTTGTTCTGCAATCCTGGGGTTCTGATCCTGTCCCGGTGCGAGTTCGCACTGAGGCGGTAGAGGATTATTGTTGGTAGCGAACCTGGTTGGTTCCATTGAGAACGATGGTGCTTGGAATGTAAAAGAGGATGAGTCAAAGCTTGGCTTGTATGTGGCAGGCTGTGCCGTAGCTGGGCAAGGCGATGCAGTAAAGATATTCATGCTTGCATCGGTGGCCGACATTCGGGGATGAGGCTCAGAAGGTGATCCGGCGGAGAAAACGGAGTTGGCTGGGTACCCGAATGGGGTAGCAGGGTAATTTATGGGGACATTAGAAGTCCCACCTGACCTGGAGAATAATTCAGGGAATCCGGGGACGACACTTGGCGGCTCTTTCCCATTGTTCCAATCATCCAGCATTTCCAACATGCGGAGCCGTAGGATTCTATTTTCTTCTGCAGTTGCGGATTCAGGCGTGAGGACGGCTGAGATTGAGCTCTCCTCAGAGACGGGGACTGTTTGCAATGGAATTTCCGAAGACATTTCCACACTTCCTTTTGACCTGGTGAAGTAGGTGTGAGTACTGTTTCTGGTCCTAACAATAGGTAGTTGAACACCTCTCCTTGACCTCGTGAAGTATGAGTGCGAGGCCAGACTTTCACCAAACCAACCGTCTTTTCAAAAACCCTGGAAACATGCTCAATGACAAGCGCACGGTTAATTTGCAGCAAATAACAGATAGTTAATCTCACGTTGGGCATGATGCACCTATACAGTTAAGTGGATTACTATATGTCTGCTACGAGAGCACGCGTCATTCCGGTATTTTCCTCTTATTTCCCCTTTTTTTTTTTTTCTTTTATTTTATTTTCATTTATTTTTCTTTTATATTTTTTTGTAGCAAAATAAAATGCGATCGGATCCGATGAGGATTGCCTACGTATCACGATACTCACGTGAATCAGATCATTACGTAGTTCGAAAACACGAATGAGCGTGAAAGAAGCAAACTCTTTATTATTGAAGCAGTCTATTACAAACTACATTTTGCAAAAGAAAAAGCAAACTTTGGAAATAAACCTAGACTCAAAAATAGACTAAAAATCACCCTGATGAAAAAACAGGCAGAAGATGCTAAGATACAGATTTGACCTATGAATGCATTATGGTTTTAAAAATTGGTTTCCGCGGGGCGTCGTTCGGCCTCGCCGCGGTCCTAGGCGTGAGATCCCTCTCAAGTTGCTCTAGCTCGTGCATAGTCTGCTTGACATAACCCATTACTGCCGAGAGGACGGTAGCGCTGGACATGTTCTCACATCGTAGGCATCGTCTGGTGATGGCATGGGCAATGGCCTTGATCCTATCTCTGGTTTGCTTCTTCTCTACGAGCAGGCGTTTTGTCTGATCGCTGCATATCTTGAAAACTTGAGCATCTTGTACATGCTGATGCTTCAGTCGTCGTACTTCCAACTTCATCTGGGCTATTGAGTCATACCAGTATCTGCTCTCAATTTGGAAATCCTTGGCCTGATTAGCTGTTTTGATCTCAAGTGCAGCCATCTCTCTCTTTATCTTAGCAACAGTCTTCTCATGGTCGCTTTCCAATCGATTCAGGTACCTGCGATGCTTATCCGTTCTTGTATCCCACTGTGCTTTGAGCTCTGCTATGATGTTTTCAGATTTCTCCAAACCATCTCGCCATTCCCTGATTTCACCTTTTAGCCCTTTTATCAGCTGCTCGTCCGATCGACGCCTTGGTTGTCTATCTGCATCCAACCTTATCTGTTTGATCTGGGCTCTGAGCATTTCATTTTCTTGAATCAACCTGTTCCGTTCTCCCAGATCGGTAGCAACTTGCACGTTGTGTTCATATTTCAATTTTTCCACTTGTTGCTTTAACCCGCTGATTTCGGTGCAATAGCCTCTTTCTTTTGCTAACCAATCCCACTGCTTTTGTGATGATTCGGTAAAATTCCGGATGTGGGGTCTCTTAGCTGGCCTTTCATGCTCGAGTTCCCTTCTGTACCATGCAAGGTAACCTGGCGCCGTTTCTCCTTTGGCTTGATCCCGCACGCAAGTATCTGATTTCAAATATTGACCCTCATTCCAGATTTGGCGAATCTTTGCTTCTGGGAACTGTCCGTTAGGACTTATCTCGATTGCTTGAGTGCTTAGATCTTCCTCATGAGGTACTGTCTGGCATTTTCCGAACTGTCTTAAAACTCGGCCGGGTGCGTAAGGTTGAATGCTCTTAAGCCCCATCAGCAAGAAATGAGTTTTAGTCGCTGACATATATAAGACCTCATCAACGGGCAACCATCCCAACTTCCATTGTATTTGGCTGGCAGTAAGAGCTTGAAAGAACGAGGTCCAAGCCAGGACTCCTTCGGGCAAACTGATCTCTTTGGCTCTTGCGTAAGATTCTTCTATGCGGGTCTTATCCGGGGAACCACGGCTCAAAATCTCGGAATGATGGCAAAGGTGCTCGGTCATCCATATCTGCAGGAGCAAGTTACAACCTTCGAAGAAATTTCCCCCAGCTTTACAAGCTGTGAGAGCTCGAAAGATGTCGGATACCACCATAGGCGCGAGAGTACTGTCACTTTGCGTGAGTAAAGTGCTGACGACCCCCGATATCTTCAAATCAATGTTTCCATCTTTCCTGGGAAATACCAGAAGTCCCAGAAACGTTATCATGAACGCCACCCGTCTGTGCTCGTCCCACTTCTGACGAACTCCTTTGCTGCACAGTTTGTTGATTGGATTATTGAATCCCCCCTCGTGACCGTATCTATCATATATGAAGCATGGAGTACAGAATCCGGCTGCTAGATCCGGGTTGTGGACTGTTCTAGGTATTTTCAATGAATCCAGGAACCGATGTACTGTGACGACTCTTGGGGCGACCAAGTATTTTTCCCTCAGCGGAAGTTCAGTATTCCCGATGTATCCGGCCATTTCTTCCAAAGTTGGGGTGAGCTCAAAATCAGAGAAATGGAAAACATTGTGCGCCGGGTCCCAATAGGTAGCCAAAGCTCTTATGATATCTCCCCGAGGCTGGACTTCCAACAGACCCACAAGACCTTTCAAATATTTCTTAACCTCATTTTGTCCTTCAACACCTAGATCTTTCCACCATAGCCGTAACTTGACAGGGATTTTGGTCATTATTGAAAAATGTTCATTTTGCACCGTGCTCATCCTGCACATTTATTAAGGTGATTTTAACAAAATTGACTGACTCAAAAAATATATATATATATATTTTTTTTAGAGAGGATAAAGCTTTGCCCACGGCCTTTAAACACTTCAGAGACAAAGATTTTAAGGCTGTGCGGGTTTTTTTTTTTAAAAAAAAATGCTAAACAAGACCCAAAGGTGGCTGTTTATGCAAAGTCAGCCTTCCGGCGTCCCTTTCGGGAACATTTGGCTATTTATGATAAAACAATGTCACCTGACTTATTTATGACTCTATTAAAAATTTAACACATATTTTATTTATTTATTTACTGATTTTTGGCTATTTAGAAAAAAATGGGGTTGAACCCGACGAGGGTTGCCTACGTATCTCACATCCGGTGAGAATCAAACCGGCGTAGTTCGGGCATACCGTGAATAGAGAAAATTAAATAAACCTAAAAATCAGAAATAAGTATTTTTTATTATTTTTGAAGAAAGATAAAGACTAAAGAAAAAATAATTTTTGCAATATTTGGACTATCAGTCTGAATTTATAAAAAGGGTATTACAAAAGAAAAAAAAAAAAATTTTTGAATTATGAGTTTTCCATTTTTTTTTACTTTTAAAATAAATACCATTTCTTTTTTTTGATTTTGAAAGTGAAAGAATTTTTTTTTTTATATATACCCCTTTTTTTTATAATTCAAACTAAGAAGACAAATTTTGTTTTTATTCTTTTTTCTTTTTTCTTTAGAACAATTCCGGTGAGGTTTTGACAATACTTGAACATTGGTTTTATTTTTCCAAAATAAGTAATTATCTCCCCACGTTGCTATTTTCCTCTTTTTTTAGAAACCGGTCAGCATGCGGAACCGAAGCAAATAAATGCACAAAACAAATAGGATGCAGCAGGGTGGTCTTTTCAATTCAGGTTGCCTGTCCTAGACGGACCCAACCCCTGTGTTGAGCCCCCTAAGTCAAATGCAACATGATGCAAATAAACGTTCCTACTAGGGATCCGGCATGAAGTTTCGTTATACTAGGTTTAAACCTTGGTATTTGTTCTAGACTGTGTACCCGAGCGGACCAACTCGAGTCGAGGAGGGGCTACGTACCGGGGACCCGCGAGATCGTCCGGCTTTGTAACTTGTCCGTCCTCTTTCTTATTTTAGGTATTGACATTAACAGAATAGGGAGTCTCGACCAGCGAGCTTCTCCCCGGAGGTAAGAAGAGAAGGGTTTCGGCACAGTTTATATACAGTTCAGATAATATCAAAGCGGTAAAAGACAGCATTTAGCACATTATGCAAAAACATGTAATAAAGATCAGATAATAAAGCCAAATATAACAATTATTCTAAGCTCGAATTCTTGAACCCTGAACCAGTGGTTCTGGGTCCATTAGTCCCCAGCAGATTTAACTTTTTGTCACACCTCCTTTTGCGCGCCCGCCCCGAAGGGTTAAATGCGCGAGGGAGTTTTTCCAATTTAAGTGACAATATTCGAAATGGGATTATTTATTTAATTCAGAGTCGCCACTTGGGAAAGGTTTGGCTTTTGGTGTCCCAAGTCACCGGTTTATCTTGAATCCCAAATCGAGGAAATTTTCGACTTTTCCAAATGAAGTCTGCGAACCAGAAATTCTAAGTAAGGAATTCTGTTGACCCGAGGGAAGGTGTTAGGCACCCTCGAATCCCGTGGTTCTAGCACGGTCGCTTAAATTGTTATAATGGCTAAATATCTGATTTAACTACATGTTGTGACTTACGTGCTTTTATTAAGTTTAAACCGCTTTTATTATTATCATTTATTTTTATGGAATTGCAACGTCGTGGAAATGCATCTCGAACCACGTCACAATCAATGCACCCGTGATCGTCGACACATTCGGACTTCGTTGAGATTCGGATTTGGGTCACATCAATGTGCACCCGAATTTAAGAATATGATTTAATTAAGCCGCGCCTTCAGAGTCTAACGCGTTATTATCTTTGCAGAAGGCCATGAAATTTATTAAATGACCTGTCTTGAATTCTAAATAATTATCATGGTTATTTATTGAGGGCCCCGCAATTTGCATTTTTTATTTGACGAGACTCATCTCTATTTTAGAAAAAGGATATCCTAAAGTGGCTACATTTCTAACTATGTTCAATCAAAAATAGAAGAAAGAAGATACATATCAATTCAAGTATATGCTTTGGGCCTAAATCTTATCAATTTCTGATTAGTTATTTGTGAAGTAAAAGACGTCCTACTTTATGAGAAATGTCCTACTTTGATAAAGAATTTACGTGACAAATGCTAGGCTCCTATCCAAAACATCTCTTGACTTGAATTCAAACTAGACTCATTTAGGCTAGGTTAAGGGAATTAACCCACTGAGCATTATTATCATTGGGGGTTCGAACGCGCTCCTATATGCTGCCTAGCGGGTTTTGACGAAAGGAACTAAAATAAAATGGAATATCGTTGTGTAAGGTGGAGTATCCTATCATTATAGCTAAAACAAGAATCTGATCAGTCACTGTGTCAAATATTTGTACATCCTACGTACCACACCATTACTTAAACCATATCAACAAACAACTACAAACTAAGATACAAGAGGCTAAAACTCAGCTTAAGCATTAACTAACTGGCATTTTACTATTGAATTATACACTGATCAATTCATACGAAAAGGGCAATAGACCACGAGCATTACAGACAGACATTTAAACTTCTCGGAATTCCCTTCATTTCATGCTTTCGAACGGTTACAGTTTACACCCACACAGGATTTGAAATGTGTACCTGGAATGCTGAAATGCCAAGAGGAAGAAGAGAATGACAGAGGAAGGTCAGCAGCAGCAGGAATCAAATAGCAGCAGCAAACAAGCAGGTAACCAAATAGAAACAGAACCCCAGTACGAGATGCAGTTATAGCCAATGGGCAAAAGTGACAGCAACAAGCAGGGAAGTGGGCTCAGGATTCAAACAGGTCCAATTCCAAAAGAAGGCAAACCAATAAGAAACAGAACAAGCAGAAACCTAGCTGATACTTGGGGGAAATCAGCACTTATATGAAACAGGTTAAGCAAACTGGGAATCGAACAATTAGCAAGAAGAAGAAGACAGTTTCTGCTTTTTTGTCTATCCACTCTCTATCTTCTTTCTTAAATATTCCTCACAGTGTTTGTATTTTTATTTTTTTTCTTTTTTTTTTTCTCCAGGGTTCTCTCACCTCTAATTCTGTATCTTTTCCTTAGGTGTCTCTCAATGTTTCTGTATGCTTTTCTGTGTATCATTATCAACTCTCTCTTTCAAAACTCCTAACAGTGTCTGTATATTTTTTTACAGCCCTCAAGGTCCAGTCTCTATATTTTTTCCTCCCCCTTTCTTTTATCAGATGTCCTCCCTTTATAAGCCCCAACCTCAAACCTTTTACAGCCTGTTAGATTAATCAGACACCCCTCCCATGTGCTGCCCCTTTTCAGTTTCCACTCATCTATTTTAAGTATTAACCCCCATCAACATTCCCTGGCAGGCTCATTTTTTAAAAGGTTTAATACTTCTTAAACTAAAACAAAGCATGGGCAGCAGAATATATCTGACAGCATATGCTGTCAAACCATTTTTAACTCAAAATCCCTTTTATGCAGGAAACAGGCTGTGCACAAAGCACATGAGGTGCACCAATGCACATGCTGTGCATGAGTGCACATGCCCTCCAATTCAAAGTTTAAACCAAACATCCCTTTTACATTACTGATCTAAATCAACAGCTATAAGTAAGCAAAACTGGTTCTTAATTGATTCAGGCAAATGTTCAACAGAAGCAAGTCAATTTGTTATTGTTCGGACAGTTGAAACTAATTGACGACATATGTCGACTCGACTATATTAATCATAACACATACAACTGTAACCAAAAATCAAACATTCAACAGTATCGACATATGATTTGAATTGTACTGGATAAACAAAATGGTGCTCGGGAAGCCATTTGATCAGTTCAATGTAGAGAATCAGCTAATTGCACACCACTTAACATACACATTATCAGGGCAAATAGAAAGACTCATTCAAACAAACAGAAGTTCAGGCAAAGTGGACAAACAGAAGTTGGTAAAATTAAAACAAATATGAACAAACTTTTAAAGACAAATCACACGGACTAAAAAAATAAGGAAAAGAAAACAAGACTCACCTCAAATCTTTGAAAAATCAAAACCTTGACTCGGATTTGGACAGACCTTTCTTAAGGCTGAATGGATTTTAATCGAAGTGTTTCTCAGATGAGAAACACTTTGATTAAAGTCCATTAGACCTTAACCTCTTCGGTTGAACCGGTATAAACCAGTGACGAAGAAATACAAAAATTTCCAAAATTCAGATCCGGGATTCAGGCTTCCCTGGTCAGATTCGGACCAAACCAAGTATGGTTTGGTCACGAGGGGGGTCTGGGGAGTGTCTGGTGTGAAGCTGGGGTTGGTTGGTGTAAACCGAGTTTTGACTCGAATCTTCAAATGAAGATTCGAGGACCTAGGGGATGATTCGAACTACATGGTTAACAGATCCATGTTCAGGATGGCAAGGGGGTTCTAGGGTGTTAAGGGGAAGGTCACCGGCGTTCATGCCGCCGGTTTTCATGGTGGGGGATACGGGGGCGGCTCTAGGGTTTGATGAGGATGAGGTTGAAGACGGAGGCTGGGGTATCGGATGGGGGGGCAGGGTAGGATCAAAGGGTTTATATATGGAATAGGTGAGTTGATCTCAGCCGTTGGATCAACTGAGATCAATGGCTTGGATCTAAGGGCTTAGGGGAAACGGTGTCGTTTCAACTAATGGGGGTTTGGGTTGGTCCGGGTGGAATGGGTCGGGTTTTGTTCGTGGGTTGTGGGGAATTGATCTTGGCCGTTGATCACTCTGAGATCAACGGCCCAGATCGGACTGCAGTAAAACGGTGTCGTTTGGAATGCCCCCTGAGGCCAACTGGTCTGGACCGGGTTTAACATGGGGTTTGGGCTGAGTTTGTTTGGGCTTGTTTGTTTTGAAATCGGACTGGCCCAAGTCCGAACTCCTTCTTTCTTTCTTTTTTTTTTCTTTTTTTTTTCTTTTTAATTCCTTAAAATAATTTGCCGAATAATACCATGTAAACATTGGACAACAATTATCACACAATTAATTATACTAAACACTTAATGACAAAATACAATGAAGGACGCACATATTTTATTTTTATTTTAATAAACAGACTACGGTTCACACGACATATACACATATATATTTATATATTTTGAATAAAACAAACATGGGCAAAATCACAAATAACCAGCAAAAATGCCACGTAAAAATCCAGCAAATGTACAGCAAGACCAATTGCTATTATTTTTTTTCTTTTGGAGTGATTGTCGCGTAAAAGCAAAAATCAGGTGCTCACACCAGCTGATCAGGTGGTAGTGCATATATAATGTCGTAACCTTTTCCTATTCCATATACATATATTTACATATATATGCGTATATAACGCCATCTAGTCATGGGTCAATGCACATGAATGCAATGCATGAAAAGTATGTCAATAGAATCATTCGGAAGGTCATAAGACCACTTTGCCTCTTGAGCAATATCATAAAGTAACATCTTTTCAACTTTCGTATTTTTCTGAGACCCATGAACAGATAATAAAATATTATGACACATGAGAATTAAAGAACATAGATATTTCTATTACTTCTATGAGTAGAGTCACTTATGAAATTTGTGCATTTGCACGTTTCTTTCATATCATATGAATCATGCCAAAAGAAAAAAGCTTTAACATACCTGGAGTGGTGGAAAAATCGTATAATACTCCATTGGAAAACCTTCGTTGATTGAGCAAAATTTGCCCGAGCTTCTTAGAAATTCGCGGACTAAATTTCTTTTGATTCCTTGAAGTTTTTGGAACGAACTACGTAAAGGTTTGGAAGGAATACGGTTCTGCTTCTAATATCTTTGAACTAAGGAATGAATTTAACTAAAACTTGGTTTGGTTTTGAAATGAAGAAACGATTTTGGTTTTTGAAATGAGAGGAAACGTTTCTGTTTCTTTTTAGTCTTGAAAGACTAATTTTGTTTTGGAGTTACTTTTTGATTCAAATGGATTTTTTGGCAGATAACTTAATCCTCCAATCTTGTTTATGCCTAGGTGGCATACTAAGTGAATACCTAGTCACTCCTTATCTTGGTGGCTTCTTGCCACGTGTGTTTGGGGATAATTATTTAGTTTTTATCCACTTATTAGTTAATCGGGTAATGTCCCGTTACCCGATAATAAATCAATTACCTGAAAAATTGAGAATTATTCTCACTTACTTAAAATATTACTCACTTTTCACATACATTATACACCTTTCTAGCATGGGCATGTAGTACCTTGCATGTCACTAGTCCATAAATATCGGGTATTTTAGCTCGGACCGTATTTTACCCCAATATGCCAAACTTGGGCAAAAAATTCATTTTCTTTGACTTGCTTCCCCTTTCACCTTTACAAATTTATTCCTCACTTGTGAAATAGCATAATCCTTATAATCTCCAAATAATCTTTTACTTGGACTGATGTCAATTACCTTACGACAAATCCAACATACAATACTACAGGATGCAACATCGTCGTAACTTAATACTGCAAAGCATAACGTCACCATAATGTAATACTGTTGGGTGCAACACTATCGTAACTTAATACTGCGAAATGTGACATCTCACTTTCGGGCTCTCATTAATTTATTTATGGCGTATTTTCATGTACGAAAATATGGGGTGTAACACTGATTGTCATATTTGGGCTTCATGCCAACTATTTGAACCCTCTGGGGAGTTTTATCACTATTTCCTCATTGTTTTGACTTACTACTTGAACTCTGTCGTACCGTTTTCCACTGTTTTTACATCTCAGCCACTTTTACTCGGTTTGAAACTAAAATGATATATTAGATGATGTTTTGTGCTATGAACTATTGTTTTACTAATGCTCGAGGGGCTTATATGATTTCTGGACTGAGTACGGCCAAGGGCGAAACGTGAGGATACTATGGGATCGGGTTGCGCGCCGCAGCAGTGTTATACTGATAGTGATACGAGGTCGAGGGCCTAGGTTTTGATGCCACGATATGGCTTGATATTGTGCTTGGGCCGTAAGGGGCCCCTCCCGGAGTCTGCACACCCCTAGTGAGCACCGTCGATGAAATATATGGATCGGGTTGCACGCCGCAGCGATATATAGATCGGGATGCACGCCGCAGCGGGTACTATAGGGTACCGTTTTATGTGTTGATTTCCTTATATGTCTGTCACTTAACTGCTTATTTGTTGTAGCATTACCATATTTCGTTTCCATTGGTTTACTGCTTTCATATTAATTGTTTAAACAGCCGCATTATAGATTACTCTGTGTTTTCCGTGATTTCTTATTCTCAGTCATTATTTATGTTTATTACTCAATGGGTCGGAGTACTCACATTACTCTGTTCACCTTGTGTGCAGATGCAGGTATTTATACACCCAATAGTGGGTTTTGGTTGGTCAGAGGCAGAGTTATCGGAGTTTAGCAAGGTGGCTGTCGGCGTTCGCGGCACCATTTTTCTCCCTTTTGCTCATTATTCCTGTTTTGTATAATTTAGACCTTGTAGTTGTATTTACACCCTAATAGATGCTCGTAACTTGTGACACCCCGGTTTGGGCTGTGTTTGGGTTGTATTCCGCATTTAATAAAGAAAACTTTTGTTTAGACTGTGGTTATTTAATTATGCTAAAATTGTTTATTCTTATTAACTATTCTGAAAAGGCAAAATGGGTTGGTTGGCTGGCCTTGTCTTCACGAGAGGCGCCATCACAACCGGATCGGGGTTCGGGTCGTGACAAGTCTAGTACAAGTTTAACAGCTTAATACATCATTAGTTTAGGAAATACGGATAAAACGAAAGGATAGAAGGGAGAGATCCGGGTTGCGGACGCCGTGAAGCTACCTCGATGCTCCCGAATATAAACTGATCGACTGAAAACCCTCACTCAACCTCTGGAACACCTGAATCTTTATGGGCTATGAAGTAGTATTATCATCTGAATTTTTCGCATATTTAACTCGTTGTCTTAAACTCTTATTAGGGTAATTTAGCAATTTAACTGTGTTAGCTGATAATAATTTTAATAAGAAAACGGATTGGGGTTGTTAGTTGGTCAGGCTTTCCTAGCAATGTGTTGGGCGCCATCACGACCGGGGTTGGGGTCATGACAGGCCAACAATATAAATAATATGAAGTTCCAATTTTAAATCATAATGTATGTATCTTACAATAAGCTCAAAACAAGAAATTTAATTGGAAACTCCTTCCATCATATTTGAGAATTCAAGGCACTTTCTTCATTTAACAACGGGTGGCCTTTCAAGCAGCAAATTATACAAACTATAAAGAGTTCTAGTTCTATTATAACACACAAATACTATCGAGGACTTTCAACCCGATCCAACATAAATATAAATTATACACTGTCGAGGGTAGAAAGGCGTGAACCATAGATGCATCTATTCACCCCGCTCATGAATCATACAAGCGACGCGGTCAAAACATAACCCCGC
The DNA here is from genome assembly GCF_000393655.2 of Nicotiana sylvestris. Taxonomy (NCBI): domain Eukaryota; kingdom Viridiplantae; phylum Streptophyta; class Magnoliopsida; order Solanales; family Solanaceae; genus Nicotiana; species Nicotiana sylvestris. The sequence continues at coordinate 17,748,030 of NC_091060.1, read as the reverse complement.
TCGCGGATCATATGTGTGATGCGGTCAAACATAATTTTATCATTTAAATCATAACCCTTTCTTGATTCTTTAAAAAATGAAGACAACTCAACTCGAAGCCTTTAAATCCTTAAAAATCCTCAACTTAATTTCTTTGGTTACAATTAGCACATATAATCAAATAATGGTATCCACAAAGCATGGTATGAACCTAAAACTATGCGGACATAACACGAATAGTAGCTACGTACGGACTCCAATCACTTCGTGCGTATGTAGCCCCCACAAATAATCACATATCAATTAAATTCACCTATAGGGAAAATTTTCCTCTTACAAGGTTAGAAAAGAGACTTACCTTGCTTCAAAGCTTACTTCTAAACTCAAGAATGCGTTCAAACCCTCAAATCGGAGCCGAGCAATCCAAACCATAAAAACCAATCATTATAGGTTCAAAAGTTCATATTCTAACTATTAAAGTAATTACCCACCCCAAAGGCAAGATTCCTAAAATTCACTCCCGGGCCCACGTGCCCGAACTCCGAAAAAGATTTCGAAGGAAGTTGTTACCCATAACCTAAGGAACCTGAATATATGATTATCACTAAGTTTCATGGCCAATTTCGTGGTAAAAATCTCATTCTTATCAAACCCTAGGTTTTTCATCTAACCCATGATTTCTACCAATTTTCATGTTGGAATCTACCCGAAATTTATGTATTTAACTCACAATAGGTAGAAAATACTTACCTCCAAAATCTAGATGGAAATCCCTCTCAAAAAGCTCCAATAATCGCCCAAGAGTGACGAGAGAAAATGAGTAAAAATGGCTTAACTCCCGTATTAAATGAACCTCACTGCCCCAGCGATTTTTGCACCTGTGGTGCGTGGGCTACACCTGCGGTTCTGCTTCTACGGACCGGGTGTCTGCTTCTGCGGTATTGGCTGGTCCGATTGGGATCGCTTCTGCGGACGGGCTCCCACTTCTCCAGTCCCGCTTCTGCGAAAAACGAGTCGTATCTGCAGAACCTGGGCTCCTCTCCTTGGGCCGCATCTGCGAGGCTTTGTCCGCTTTGCGGTCTAGCACCTGCAGCTAACCAACTGCAGGTGCGGTTATGATAGCAGCCGGAGCTTCAGCTCTTGCTCAAACGTTCAACTTAGTTCAGGCCTCGTCCGATTGATGCTCGGGGCCCTCGGGGCCTGCCCGAACATACCAACAAGTTTGGAATCATAAAACGGACTCACTCAAACTCTCGGAACGCCCGAAACAACATTAAAACTAAGAATCACACCCTAAAACCAATTGAATCAAACTTTTGAACTTCAAGTTCTTCAATTTACTCCCAATGCACCGAAACGTACTTATACTACTCGGACTGACACCAAATTTTGCGTGAAAGTCTTAAATGACATTACGGAACTATTTCTGATCTCAGAATTCAATTCGGACCTCGATATCACCAAAACCTTCTCCAAACTAAATTTAAAGAACTTCAAAGTTCTTCAAGAACAAACTTTCACTATTAGGCGCCAAAACTCTACCGGGTCATGCAAAACCCAATCCGGACATACGCCCAAGTCCGAAATCATCATACGAACCTATTGGAATTGTCAAATCCCGATTTTGATACCCAAACTCTTTAGAATCCCGAACTGACCATCCCCGCAAGTCATAAATCAGTAAAAGCGAGTGCATAAATTCTTATTTAGGGGAACAGGGTTCTAGAAAGCAAAATGATCGGTCGGGTCATTACAATTTTTTCCTCTCCGCTTGTGGACGTAGGTCACTTTGATCAAACCACATTAAATTTGTGTCTTATTTATATGCTTTAATTGTCGTTGTTATCAACTTACATTGTCTTTCTTATTGTTATTATAATATTATTTGGCTAAATTCTGCACTACCCGATTTTCGATCCTAACAAAGACATATAAAACAAGAAAGAATAATTATTTCAAAAGAAACAAGAGAGGGAGAAAAAATTTCAGGGGGAACCCATATGGAGAATTGAAGAAAGATGAAAAAATGAAGAACAAAGGTGAAAAAATGAGGAAGGGTGAAAAAAAATGAGGAAGAAAAGTGAATGCAAAGGAAATAATAAAAAAAATAGAAAATTAAAAAATTAAGGAGGTTTTACTATGTTAACTCGAATTAATATGCTTTAAATACTTAACACTAGTGTTATTCCGCGATTTGTTTTCCTACTTCATTAATAATGATGTTTTTTCTACATTTGCATTAGTAATGGATAAACCTACCGTCAACTTCACAAGTGAGTACTTGTATCCAAAAAAAATTGTGTAAATCAATATTTTTGGCAAATCACTAATCTTTGGCAAGTTGGGCAATTTGGGACACCACCTTGCACTACATCATGAAAGTATTAAGTTGATAAATAAATGGGAGAGAAAATTTGTAGGAAAAAAACTTTTATTAATTTATACTTAAAGAGAAAGGACAAAGAATAGGTGAAGCAAGAATAGAAGGGAAAAAAATGTATCAGAAATTAATAAAGTAAAAAGAATGAATTCACTTTCTTTTTTAATCCTTTTCGAAAAGATTGATCTCTTTCTAAATTTAGAAATAATGTAACTTTAAACTTTAAATTACCCTTAATGAAATAATCTATAGTCGTATAAATATTTATGATTTGTTTTAAATTACAAGTTTCAAAAGTCTTCTATGCTTTCTTAGAGAAAAGATTAGCAGGATTCTCATTTCAAATTGCGGGCAAAGAACAAGTTTTTTAGTTGTACTAAAGTTCTAGATATTAGAAAAAAATTAAATTCAAATTAAAACAATTTAATTCTAGATCAATTGTAGGGCTAGAATGCACAATTAGTATTTGATGCATTTAGTCGACCATGTGATAATTTAAGTTTCTTTTTAAATTTCCTTTTGTTTATTTTCTCATATAATATTGGTTTTATTAAGTTCACTTGTCAATTCTAGAATTTTCTTCTTTAATTAAGTCAGAAATTTCATGTAATGACGGCCGGTCGTTTTGAGAGTTAGAGCCATGATCCCCTATTAACTGCTTTTCTTGTATCTTTTTCTGCTATTGTGACTTGCCCAGAAGATTCATTTTGCGTTTTAAAGTGTTTTGGGACACTTATACCCTAAATGGAAGCTTAAGTCTTAGAATTTGGACCATAGTCAGAACAGTATGAAGACAGCTCTGGAATGGAATTCCATCAATTCCGTTAGATCCTTTGGGTAATTTTGGGCTTAAGGGCGTGTTTGGATTGTATTTTTGAAGTCCGTAACTCATTTAGACTTGAAATGGCGAAAGTCAAATTTTTGGAGTTTTGGGCCGGTAGTGGAATTTTTTATATTGGGATTGGAATCCGATTTCGAAAGTTAGAGTAGGTCCGTAGTATTGAATATGACTTGTATGCAAAATTTGGGGTCAATCGAATGTGGTTTGGTTGGTTTCGACCTCGATTGTCGAATTTGGAAGTTTCTAGTTCATTAAGTTTGGATTGGAGGGTGATTTGTATTTTATCATTGTTTGATATGATTTAAGCACCCGATTAAGTTCGTATGGTATTTTAGGATTGGTTGGTATATTTGGTTGAGGCCCCGTGGGCTTCGGGTGTGTTTCGAATGCTCAAGGGGTCATTTTTTGACTTAGAGAGATAGCAGATTTTGCTGGTTGTTGTTGCAAACGTTTGTTCTTCGCATTCGCGAAGAGGAGCTCGCGTTCGCAAAGAAGAGCTGGGTTAGGAAGAGAAATTTCTCTTCACGTTCGCGATTATGGGGACGCATTCGCGAAGGGGTGGCCATCAGTATATCGGGAACACGTGAATGGCATCGCGTTCGCTTAGAGGAAATGGAGCAACAGGGTCTCCTATGGATTATTCTACGCGTTCGTATGGTATTGGTCGCGTTTGCGAAGCTTTAGGAAACAGAGGGTACGCGTTTGCGAGAGGATCTTCGCATTCGTGAAGAGGTATTTTTGGATTAGTAAATGTCACAACCCTAAACTCGGACCCGGTCGTGATGGCGTCTCTCGTGAAGACGAGGCCAACCGACACTTCCCACTTGAATTTTTAACAGTTAAACCATAAGAAATAAGTCTAAATCATAATAAATAAAATCTCAAAGTAGCAGATAATAGCATAATTTGCGGAATACGACCCAACACAGCCCGATATTGGGGTGTCACTAGTCATGAGCATCTAAAAATCCGGAATACTCAGAAAAAGTCTATAGAGTTTAATACTAAAAAACTAAAACAAAGAGAAATAAGATAGGGAAGAAGCTCTGGGCTGCGAACGCCGGCAGCTACCTAGAGCATCTTCGGATCCGCCTGAGCTAGAAAGATCAACACTCGGGAGCGGGACCAGATACGCCTGAATCTTCACACAGGGTGCAAGGAGTAAAGTGAGTACTCCAACTCAGTGAGTAATAATCATAAATAAAGACTGAAATCATGAAATCACGTAAGGCACATTATAGTTTATAATGAATTAGTAAAACAGGTAAGAACAGTGGTTTAGTAAAGATATGAAAAATCGTATAAGTTCAGTTTAAACTACAAGAAATGCCTATTCAATGATTAAACAGGTAAATGACAGACAAATAACACAGATAAGCACATAAAGGATTGCCCCTCAGGCTACAATGTCAACAATACCAGCCCCTCGGGCTATCTCTCACATCACAATGGGCATCCACGCTCACTGGGGGTGTGCAGACTCCTGGAGGGGCCCCTTACGGCCCAAGTGTTATATCAAGTTATCTCGTGGCATAATCACTAGGCTCTCGGCCTCATATCAACAAGCCACCTCGTGGCGTACATATCTCAAGCCCTCTGCCTCATAATCATAACCAAATGTTTCCTCACGACATAGGCCATTGGCCTTACTCAGTCAAAATCCTCACAAGCCACTCAGGCAATAGTAAAACATGATTCTCAGCCCAAAATATCATTTAAAAGATCATTTAAGTGTTAAAATAGAGTAAGCATGGCTTAGTTATGAAAATAGTGGAATATAGCATGACTGAGTTCAAGTATAAAGTCAAAACAGTGAGAAAATATCAATAAAAATCCCCGAAGGGTTCAAATAGTTGGCACGAGGCCCAAATATGGCATTCAGCCCAAAACATGATGTACACAAATAGATTTCAGTCAAATACGCGGTAAAATAGTCATTCGGGATGGACTAAGTCACAATCCCCAACAGTGCACGACCCCACGCTCGTCATCAAGCGTGTGTGTCACCTCAATATAGCACAACGATGTGCAATCCGGGGTTTCATACCCTCAAAACATCATTTACAATCATTACTCACCTCAATCCGGTCAAATCTCTTGCCCGCGATGCATTTGCCCCTCAAATCGGCCTCCACTCTCATCGAATCTATCCAAAATCAGAATCACGACGTCAAAATATGCTAAGGGAATGAAGCCCAAGCGAAAATAATCAATATACAACACAAATTCCGAAATTACCAAAAGCCGACCCCCAGGTCCACATCTCGGATTCCGGTAAAAATCACATCAATGGATTCCTTATCACTCCCTGAGTTCATACATACCAAAAGCATCATAATCCAACCATAAATGACCCCTCAAATCCCAAATTTCTAGGTCTCCAATTTCAAGCCCTAGTTCTTCCATTTTAGGCTTAACTTCCATGATTAATTAGGTAGATTTCACATTAGAATCGAGTTTTAAATCCATGAATCTTAACTCCAAGATATTCCCCTTGAATCACTCTTCAAAAACTCCAAAAATGCTCAACAATGGAGGAAATAAACCCTAAAATCGCGGACAAGACGACTATTTAAACATTCTGCCCAGGCCTGAAATCCTTCTTCGCGAACGCGGTCAACGCCTCGCGTTCGCGAAGCACAAATCAACTTTGACCAAAAATTACTCTTCGTGATCGCAAACTTCCCATCGCGAATGCGATGCTTTCCTCAGACCACTCTTCGCAATCGCGTTACCCCTTTCTCCAATGCAATGAATAAAATACCTCAAGTCCAGCTGACCAAATTCCTCTACGCGAACGGGGTCCACTTCACGCGAACGCGATGACCAAACACCCAACCCTTCACGAACGCGGAGCCTTCCTCACGAACACGAAGGCTTAAATCCCAGCCTTCATCAACTGACCCTTCGCGAACGCGAGGACCCACTCGCGAACGCGAAGGTCATTTCTCTGCAACACTGATCTGCAATTTTCTGCAATTCCAAACATCATGAAATGGTCTGATTGACCACCCGAAACTCACCTGAGGCCCCCGTAACCTCAACCAAACATGCCAACGTATCTCATAACCTCATTCAAACTTGTTCCAACCTTCGGAATGCTCAAAACAATATCAAAACACCAAATTCGCATCGGATTCAAGCCTAAGAATTCCAAAATCTTGTAAATTACATTTGTGATCAAAAACCCAACCAAACCACATCCGAATGACCTGAAATTCTGCACATACATCCCAAATGACACAATAGAACTACTGCAACTCTTGGAATTCCATTCCAACCCCTATATCAAAATCTCACCCATCAACCGAAAATCGCCAAAATACCAACTTCGCCAATTCAAGCCTAAATCTACTCTGGACCTCCAAATACATTCCGATCATGCTCCTAAGTCCCAAATCACCTCCCGAAGCTATCTGAACCATCGGAACTCACATCCGATCGCTCTAACACATAAGTCAACATCCGGTTGACTTTTCCAACGTAAGCTTCCTCAAAAGAGACTAAGTGTCTCAAACCTTACCATATCCTTTCCGAACCCGAGCCAACCTACCCGATCACTCATAGAACCGATAGACAAAGCAATAAGAAGCATAAATATGGAAAATGGAGCGGTAACTCATGAGACAACTGGCTGGGTCTTCACATTCTCCCCAACTTAAACAAATGTTCGTCCTCGAACGAGTCAAGAAACATACCTGAAGCCTCAAACAGGTAGGATATCTGCTCTGCATCTCCCGCTCGTCCTCCCAAGTAGCCTCTTCCATAGGCCGACCTCTCCACTGCACTTTCACTGAAGCTATATCCTTTGATCTCAACTTTTGAACCTAACGCTCCAAAATAGCTGCTGGCTCCACATCATAAGTCAAATCACCATCCAACTGAACTGTGCTAAAATCCAGAACATGAGACAGATCCCCAATATACTAGCGGAGCATAGAAACATGAAATACCGGATGCACACTCGACAAGCTGGGTGGCAAAGCAAACTCATAAGCCACCTCCACAATCCTCTGAAGCACCTCAAAAGGTCCAATGAACCGAGGACTCAATTTACCTTTCTTCCCAAATCTCATAACACCCTTCATGGGCGAAATCTTCAACAGAACCTTTTCGCCAACCATGTAGTACACATCCCGAACCTTCCTATCAGCATAGCTCTTTTGCCTCGACTGCGCTATACGAAGCCTCTCTTGAATTACCTTCACCTTTTCTAAAGCATCCTGAACCAAGTCTGTCCCCAATAGCCTAGCCTCACTGGGCTCGAACCAACCAACTGAAGATCTACACCGCCTCCCATAAAAAGACTCATACGGAGCCATTTGGATACTCGACTAGTAGCTGTTGTTATAAGCAAACTCTTCAAACAGTAGAAACTAATCCCATGACCCTCCGAAATCAATGACATAAGCACGTAACATGTCCTCCAATATCTTAATAGTGCGCTCGGACTACCCGTCCGTCTGAGGGTGAAAAGCTATGCTCAACTCGACTTGAGTACCCAACTTTTGCTGCACAGACCTCCAAAACTGCGAAGTATATTGAGTTCCCCTATCTAAAATGATGGAAACTGGGACACCATGCAAACGAACAATCTCTCGGATATAGATCTCTGCCAACTGCTCTGAGGATTAGGTAGTACATACAGGAATGAAGTGCGCAGACTTGGTCAGTTGATCCACAATCACCCAAATAGCATCGAACTTCTTCAAAGTCCGTGAAAGTCCAACTACAAAGTCCATAGTGATCAGCTCCCACTTCCACTCTGGAATATCCATCTGCTGAAGCAAACCACCCGGTCTCTGATGCTCATATTTCACTTACTGACAATTGAGACATCGAGCTACAAATCCCACAATGTCTTTCTTCATTCTTCTCCACCAATAATGTTGCCTCAAATCCTGATACATCTTCACAATACTCGGATGAATGGAATACCGCGAGCTATGGGCCTCCTCCAGAATCAACTCCCGAAGCCCATACACATTGGGCACACATATCCGGCCCTGCATCCTCAACACCCCATCATCACCTATGGTCACATCTTTGGCATCATCATGCTGAACTCTATCCTTAAGGACAAGCAAATGTGGATCATTATACTGGCACTCTCTGATGCGATCATATAAGGAAAACCGAGAAACCACACAAGCCAATACCCGACTAGGCTCCGAAATATCTAACCTCACTAACTGATTGGCCAAGGCCTGAACATCAACTGCAAGAGGTCTCTCCCCAACTCCCCATACTTACCGCCTTTCAGCTCAAAGCATCGGCCACCATGTTGGCCTTTCCCATATGATACAATATAGTGATATCATAATCCTTTAGAAACTCCAACCATCTCCGCTGCCTCAAATTAAGATCCTTCTGCTTGAACAAGTGCTGGAGGCTATGATGATCAGTAAATACCTCACAAGACACACCATACAGGTAGTGCCTCCAAATCTTCAATACGTGAACTATGGCCACCAACTCCAAATCATGAATGAGGTAGTTCTTCTCATAGGGCTTTAACTGACGAGAAGCATAAGCAATAACTCTACCCTCCTGCATCAATAAACAACTAATACCAACTTTTAAAGCATCACAATACATGGTATATGAACCTGAAGCTGATGGCAAAACTAACATTGGAGTTGTGGTCAAAGCTGTCTTGAGCTTCTGAAAGCTCTCCTCACACTCGTCCGACCATACAAATGAAGCACCCTTCTGAGTCAACTTGGTCAAGGGCGATGTGATAGATGAGAATCCCTGAACAACCCGACGATGATAACCCACGAAACCAAGAAAGATGTGAATCTCTGTGGCTGTGGCCGATCTGGACCAACTCTGAACCACCTCTATCTTCTTCGGATCAACCTGAATACCCTCACTGGACACCATGTGCCCTAAGAAATCCACTAAACTGAGCCAAAACTCACATTTGGAGAATTTTGCATAAAGTTTCTCCTCCATCAATCTCTGCAACACAACTCTCAAATGCTCCGCATGCTCCTCCTAACTACGCGAATACACCAGAATGTCATCAATGAATACTATGACAAATGAGTTGAGATAAGGCCAAAACACGTTGTTCATCAAATACATGAACGTTGCTGGGGAATTGGTCAGCCCAAAAGACATCACCAAGAACTCATAATGACCATATCGGGTCCTGAAAGCTGTCTTAAGAATATCCGAGTCCCTGATCTTCAACTGGTGATAACCTGAACGAAGATCAATCTTGGAGAACACTCTCTCTCCCTGAAGCTGGTCGAATAAATCATCAAGGCGAGGCAAAGGATACTTGTTCTTAACTACTACTTTGTTCAATTGCCTATAATCAATGCACATCCTCATAGTGCCATCCTTCTTCTTCACAAATAGAACTGGCGCACCCTAGGTGACACACTAGGCCGAATGAACCCCTTATCAAGGAGTTCCTGAAGTTGCTCATTTAACTCTTTTAACTCCGCTAGTGCCAGACGATATGGCGAAATAGAAATGGGCTGAGTGCCCAGCACCAGGTCAATACCAAAATCAATATCCCTGTCCAGTGGCATGCCCGGCAGGTCTACAGGAAACACATCGGAAAAATCCTTCACAATTAGAACAGAAACAATACTGGGAGTCTCAACACCGACATCCCTCACAAAGGCTAGATATGAAAGACAACCCTTCCCAACCATATGCTAGGATTTCAAGAATGAGATTAATCTACTAGGAACATAATCAGTCACACCTCGCCACTCAATCCGTGGCACACCCGGTATTGCCAATGTGACTGTCTTAGTATGACAGTCCAGAATAGAACGACATGCAGATAGCCAATCCATGCCTAAAATAACATCGAAATCTACCATAAACAATAATAAAAGATCCACTCGGGACTCCAGACCCCCAATAGTCACCACACACGACCGGTACACACGGTCTACAACAACAGTATCGCCCACCGGGGTACATACATGAACAGGTAAAACATGAGACTCATGAGGCGTACCCAAATAACGAGCAAAGTATGATGATACATAAGAAAAGGTGGAACCGGGATCAAATAATATAGAAGCATCTCTGTGGCAAACTGAAACAATACCTGTAATGACAGCATCGAAAGCAATAGCATCGGGTCTAGCTGGAAGTGCATAGAAACGGGACTGATCGCCGCCTGATCGACCTCCCCCTCTGGGGAGACTCCTAGCTGACTGACCTCCACCCCTAGCTGGCTGGGTGGGTGATGATGAAGTAACTAGAGTTGAATCCAATGGCTGACTCCTCTACTGAGATGAGCTCGCAAGACGACGAGGGCACTGCCTCCACATATGACCCATCTCTCCACACTCATAACAACTCCCAGGTGCTGGAGAAGGGGACTGAAGGGAACCCCTTGCACCGGAGTGACTAGCAAATACACCTGGCATAGAAGAGCCCTGACCTGATGGAACACGGGAAGAACTCTGAGCTAGAAGGGCACTAAGTGATGACTGGCCTTGATGAGAACCATGACCCGTAATGCCCCACAATAACCTGGGTGAGCTGGCTGAGCATGCCTGAATGGACGGCCTCTGCCGTACTGAAACTGACCTCTTGAAGGAGCACCACTATAGCTACCAGATCCTCGAGGACTCTTGGCCTCCCTCTCCCCTCGCTCCTGGCGACGAACAGACTCAATCTCATGGGCAATATCCATAACCTCCTTGAAAGCACCAGTCACCCTCTTCCTGGTCATGAGAATACGAAGCTGATAAGTGAGGCCATCAACAAACCTCCTAACCCTCTCTCTATCTGTCGGAACCAACCAAATAGCATGACGAGCTAACTCGGAGAACCTCATCTCATACTGCATCACAGTCATCTCTCCCTGACGCAACCACTCAAATTCTCTACGCAGCTCCTCTCTACGAGACTGCGGCACATACTTCTCCAGAAAGAGAATGGAGAACGGCTGTCAGGTAAGGGGTGTTGCACCAACAGGCCTACCTCTCTCAAAAGTCTCCCACCAAGTGAATGCAGCTCCCGAAAACTGATAAGTAGTGAAAGCGACCTCGCTGGTCTCCAGAATACCCGTTGTACGAAGCATCTTCTGACACTTATCCAATAAACCCTGGGAATCCTCGCCCTCTGCACCACTGAAGGTCGGAGGCTGAAGTCTACCAAACCTCTCCAACCTACGTTGCTCACCCTCTGGCATGGTAAGAACTACATAGTCCTAAGCAGCTGCAACCTGCTAGGCTGGATGTTCCCCTAGTGTCTGAAGTCCCTGCACGACCTGCTTAGGTGTGCGAGTGGCGGGAGTCTGATTGCCTCCCCCGGCCTGAAAAGTAGTTGCGGCTATAGTGGCTGAAACCGCCTAAGCTAGGCCAATGCAAACTGATAGAATCTGAGCCAAGACCTCCTGAAGACCCGGAATCACAATGGGCACAGCTGGTGCCTGAGCTGGTGCATCCATAATTGGGACCTGATCCTGAACTAGGGTGGCTGGTGGATCTGCAGGTGCTGCCCTAGCTGCTATGTGGGCAACACCTCTTCCCCTAGCGCGACCACGACCGCGTCCTCGGCCTCTAGTGGCCACAACTGGTGGTATTGGTGGTCGCCCATCCTGACCGGTACTGCGTGTCCTCACCATCTGTGAGAGAATAGAATAGTAGAAGTTTAGTACTTGGATCAATAATTTGCACGACAAGAATTTCAAGAATATGAAGTTTTTCCTAAAGGTTCTGCAGCCTCTCGAGGATAAATACAGACGTCTCCGTACCTATCCGCGAGACTCTACAAAACCTGCTCATGACTCGTGAAACCTATGTAACCTAGGCTCTGATAATAACTTGTCACGACCCTAAACCCGGACTTGGTCGTGATGGCGCCTCTCGTGAAGACGAGGCCAAGCGACACTTCCCACTTCAATTTTTAACAGTTAAACCGTAAGAAATAAGTCTAAAGAATAATAAATAAAATCTCTAAGTAGCAGATAATAGCATAATTTGTGGAATACAACCCAACACAGCCCGATACCGGGGTGTCACTTATCATTAGCATCTAAAAATCTGGAAGAATACTCAGAAAAAGTCTACAGAGTTTAATACCAAAAAAATAAAACAAGGAGAAATAAGATAGGGAAGAAGCTCTGGGCTGCGAACGCCGGCAGCTACCTAGAGGATCTTTGGATCCGCCTGAGTTGGAAAGATCAACAATCGGGAACGGGACTAGATATGCCTGAATCTGCACATAGGGTGCAGGGAGTAAAGTGAATACTCCAACTCAGTGAGTAATAATCATAAATAAAGACTAAAAGCATGAAATCACGTAAGGCACATTATAGGCTATAATGAATCAGTAAAACATGTAAGAATAGTGGTTCAGTAAAGATATGAAAAATTGTATAAGTTCAGTTTAAACTTCAAGAAATGCCTATTCAACGATTAAACAGGTAAATGATAGACAAATAAGACATATAAGCACATAAAGGATTGCCTTTTGGGCTACAATGTCAACAATACCAGCCCCTTGGGCTATCTCTCACATCACAATAGGTACCCGCGCTCACTAGGGGTGTGTAGACTGCTCAAGGGTCCCCTTACAGCCCAAGCGCTATATCAAGCCATCTCATGGCATCATCACTAGGCTCTCGGCCTCATATCAACAAGCCACCTCATGGTGTACATATCTCAGTCCCTCGGCCTCATATTCATAACCAAATGTTTCCTCACGACATAGTCCCTCGGCCTTACTCAGTCAAATTCCTCACAAGCCACTCGGGCAAAGTGTTAAAACAAAGTAAGCATGGCTGAGTTATGAAAATAGTGGAATATAGCATGACTGAGTTCAAGTATAAAGTCAAAACAATGAGGAAATATCAATAAAAATCCCCGAAGGGTTCAAATAATTGGCAGGAGGCTCAAATATGGCATTCAGCCTAAAACATGATGTACACAAATAGATTTCAGTTAAATATGCGGTAAAATAGTCATTCGGGATGGACTAAGTCACAATCCCCAACAGTGCACGATCCCACGCTCGTCATCAAGCGTGTGCATCACCTCAATATAGCAGAACGATGTGCAATCCGGGGTTTCATACCCTCAGGACATTATTTACAATCATTACTCACCTCAATCTTGTCAAATCTCTAGCCCGTGACGCCTTTGCCCCTCGAATCGGCCTCCACTTGCGTCGAATCTATCCAAAATCAGAATCACAATGTCAAAATATGCAAAGGGAACGAATCCCAAGCAAAAATAATCAATATACAACACAAATTCCGAAATCATCAAAACTCGACCTCCGGGCCCATGTCTCGGATTCCGGTAAAAGTCACATCAATGGATTCCTTATCGCTCCCCGAGTTAATACATACCAAAAGCATCAAAATTCAACCATAAATGACCCCTCAAATCCCAAATTTCTAGGTCTCCAATTTCAAGCCCTAGTTCTTCCATTTTAGGCTTAATTTCCATGATTAATTAGGTAGATTTCACATTAGAATCGAGTTTTAAGTCCATGAATCTTACCTCTAAGTGATTCCCCTTGAATCCCTCTTCAATACTCTTCAAAAAGCTCTAAATAGGCTCAACAATGGAGGAAATAAATCCCAAATTCGCGGACAAGGCGACTATTTAAACATTTTGTCCAGGCCTGAAATCCTTCTTCGCGAACGCGGTCAGCGCCTCGCATTCGCGAAGCACAAATCAACTTTGACCAAATATTACTCTTCGCGATCGTGGCCTTCGCACTGCAAACGCAATGCTTTCCTTAGACCGCTCTTCGCGATCGCATTACCCCTCTAATGAACATGTTGAATAAAATACCTCAAGTCCAGCAGACCAAATTCCTCTACGCGAACGCGGTCTATTTCACGCGAACGCGATGACCTAACACCCAGCCCTTCGAAATGCGGAGCCTTCCTCGTGAACACGAAGGCTTAAATCCCAGCCTTCATTAACTGATCTTTCGTGAACGTGAGGACCCACTCGCGAATGCAAAGGTCATTTTTTTACAATACTGATCTGCAATTTTCTGCAATTCCAAACATCATGAAATGGTCTGATTGACCACCCGAAACTCACCCGAGGCCCCAGGACCTCAACCAAACATGCCGACATATCCCATAACCTCATTCAAACTTGTTCCAATCTTCGGAATGCTCAAAATAACATCAAAAAACCAAATTCGCATTGGATTCAAGCCTAAGAATTCCAAAATCTTGTAAATTACATTTTTGATCAAAAACCCAACCAAACCACATCCGAATGACTTGAAATTTTACCCACACACATCCCAAATGATACAACGGAACTACTGCAACTCTCAGAATTCCATTCCAACCCCTATATCAAAATCTCACCAATCAACCGGAAATCGCCAAAATACCAACTTCGTCAATTCAAGCCTAAATCTACTCCGGACCTCCAAAATACATTCCGATCATGCTCCTAAGTCCCAAATTACCTCCCAAAGTTATCTGAACCATCGAAACTCACATCTGATCCCTCTAACACATAATTCAACATCCGATTGACTTTTCTAACTTAAGATTCCTCAAAAGAAACTAAGTGTCTCAAACCTTACCATATCCTTTCTGAACCTGAGCCAACCAACCTGATCACTCATAGAACCGATAGACAAAGCAATAAGAAGCAGAAATGAGGGGAAACAGAGCGGTAACTCATGAGACGACTGGCCGGATCGTCACAGTAAAGTGTTACCCTACGCGAACGCAAGGGAGTCGTCGCGTTCGCGATGAAGAAATCTTGGCAGGCAGTATAAACATTTCAAAAATCGAGGGTTAGCCATTTTTATCAAAAATTGAGTTTGGGAAATCAGATTTGGATGAGATTTTGAGGAATTTTCAGAGATATCAATTGGGTAACAATTTCTAACTTGATCTTGGTTATATCTCACTAATCTATCGTTAAATTTCGAATTTGGGGTGAAAATTGGAGAAATTTGAGAAAAGTTCTTAGGCCGAAATTTGGGGTTTGATCAAGATTTTGGTAGCGGATTTGATTAAATTTGGTATGGTTAGACTCATGAGTGAATGGGTGTTCGTATTTTGTGACTTTTATCCGATTCCGAGATGTGTGCCCGGGGAGGCTTTTTGGGCTTTTTTCTTCTAATTTCTTGCCTTAGATTTGATTTCGTTAGCTAGATTAGCTTCTTGTAGCTATATTTATGTTATGTAATTAGTTTGTCACATCCCAATCTTGGGAGGTGTGGCTGCCACCCGATGCCCGAAGGCCCGAGCGAACCAACCATGAGATATGATCTAAAATATAATAACCTGCAGGCAGAAGAGCCCAAAATGACACACACACACACACACACACACACACACACACACACACACACACATATATATATATATATAACCTAGACCAACAAGTCTGCAACAACAATATGACAGCTATCTAGAAGGCCGATAGAGCCATACAAAAAATATATATATGCAATGACCGCTAGTCTGCAAGCCTCTAAGAGTGTAAGACAATCTCAACAGACCGGAACAAAACCCCTGACATGCCCAAAACTACTCATATACATCTGTAATAGTATCTATGGACTCATAGTCAGCAACTCCAAAGAAGTGGAATGTGAAACCCAACGCTGATCCTGGGGGTCCTACTGAGGAGGCACGCCGCTCTGTCTATCTGAACCTGTGGGCATGAACACAGCGCATAAAAAGGCGTCAGTACGAAATATGTACTGAATATGTAGGGCGACAAGTGTAACATGAAAAATGTAATTATTAATAGAAGAGATATAGAGACAATTTGAATTCTGAAACTAGCCTCGATAGGAAACTAAAATTCAACATGGATATAAATGTATGCTCGTGGAATCGTCGCTCACTATCGCTACTTATAATATATTACATTATATAATAATAAATCCCTCTGTGGGGCTACAATATCCATAGCATACCCGGCCATAATAAAGGCTCGGTAGAATCGTACCCGGCCATGTGAAGCTCGGTAATCCCAACTGATCAGTGGTTACACAATAGGTGTCATACCCGGCCGTCTATAGTGCGGCTCGGTAATGAAAGTAAATACATACATACATTAAATCATGAATTATATAAGTGCAATGCAAAATTAACCTTAAAAGACGTATTCTAAGAAGAGTCGAAGTGGCCTATCATAATTTTCCCCGACTATCATGGTTGTCGCTAAAATATTTAATTTTTCAACTACGAGCCAACAAGTACTAAGAACATGAGAGTTATGTATTATGAGTACCTTTGAAGTAAGTGTTACTTATTCATGATTTATATGAACGTCGAAAGGAGAACGAGTAAAAAGGCTCTAGTTCTTTTTAAGCAAGGAACAAGGAAAATCGAGAATTCATAGATATTCTCTGAAGTAAGCAATCTATGAGAAAGGATCGGGTCTAAGCATCTTTATAAGTTGAAGGTGAAATAACTCAAATCCGACGAAACAATTCGATAAACGTATATTCGAATTCTAGTCATGTCGAAAAGTATAGAGAAGGCCCTACATACCTTGTCGATGGAGTTATATACGGTTTCTGAGACCTCGAAAGCCTTAGGAATGATTTCCTACATAATACGAACCATTCAATATCAAATTCAAGCTCATATCTTATATAATTCTTCATTTAGACATTTAAGCGAACAACTTGCGGGCATGAATTTGTAGACTCTTTTGTAGCTTAATTTCCCCCCAACACACCACCAAATTTTTACTTTACTACATGTGCTCATTGACACGATTCCATCCATGTCTTCACAGATCCAAACAACACAATAAAACCATATAAAACAGCTCCAACAATTAAGTCATATTAAGAGAGGTTTCTTTTAAAAAAAATCAAGAACATTTCTATAGAGGTTTCAACTATTTCTTAAGAATTCTTATGGTAGAAGTTTACAAAGATCAAAGAGGAAGTTAAATCATACCTTATGTGACCAGAATTACTTTAAATTCGAGATTACTTTAAGGCAGAGTCTTCCTACGAAAAGTGAAACACCGAAGAATTCACGATTACGAAGCTACCATGGTGTTCTCTATCTTGAGGATAACTAAATTGTTGTTATGATTGGCTAGATGGATGGGAGGAGTTTGAGAGGAAATCCCTAGGTTTTAGGTTCTGTTTTGGAGAGGATAAAATGCAGGGGTTATGTTTTAAAACTGACTTAAATAAAAAAAAATTAACCAAAACCGACTATGCACACTATTCCCGTAACAGTGTGCACCCCTGTACGAAAATGTTAATATCTCTCTACTCCGAAGTTGTATTAACAAACAGTTTATTGTGTTGGAAACTAGGCTCATAGAAATTCAATTCGGTAGGTAGAACACACCATAACTCCTAGCATATTGAGAGAAAAGCTCATCAATATTTTATCCAAATTTCAGTGAAATTTAAAACCCGTAACTTGCGGCGATCTTTGTCAAATTTTTAATCACAACTCGAATGACTTCCAATCTTAATGTATAACTATCACATCATTTAAATATCTCATAGAAATTATCTTCCTATCGAATTATCCCCTTTACAGCATGATAATACCAAATACACAAGGTGTAACATTCTCCCCTCCTTAAGAACATTCGTCCTCGAATGTTAGCGGTTAACCTAACCTCTGAATTTTTATTTTTAAAAAAAAAAATTGCCAGAGTTTCCCCTGTAAATAGGACTATCCAAACCCTGTCATCAGCCCAAACATACATATCTAAGGCCACACAGGGCTACACATCATCATATTAATATCAACTTGGTCCCACACGGCCGTTTACTTATACAATAATGATAATAAGAAGGTTAGCCATAACTTAATTACCTCAACTATCACTGGTTGATATATGTGCAACACCTGCCATATTTGTCTCAAGCATATCACCTGAAGACTCAAATAAATGAGGGTATCTGGACTTCATGTCCTCCTCGGCCTCCCATGTCATTTCCTCTACATTATTGTTCCTCCAAAGTACTTTTACTAAGGCTACCTCTTTAGTCCGTAACTTACGGATTTGACGGTCAATAATGGCAACAAGTATTTCTTCATATGACAAGTCCTCGGTAACTTGAATATCCTCAATAGGGCCGATGCAAGAAGGATCACCTAAATATTTGCGAAGCATGAAAACGTGAAATACCTGATGGATTGCGTCTAATTCCGATGGCAAGTCAAGTTTGTAGGCTACTCTCCCAATTCTCTGAACAATCTGATATAGCCCGATATATCTAGGGCTGAGTTTTCCCTTCTTGCCAAATCTCATTACACCCTTCATAGGCGACACTTTCAAGAATACCCAGTCTGCCATAGCAAATTCCTAGTCTCGACGTCGGCTATCTGAATATGATTTCTGTCGACTTTGAGCTGTACGCAACCTTTCCTGGATCAACTTTACCTTTTCTACAGCTTGCTGTACCAATTCGGGTCCTAGTAACTTTGTCTCGCCAACATCAAACCAGCCAATAGGAGATCTACATTTCCTCTCATATAGTGCCTCATAGGGTGTCATATGAATACCAGCGTGATAACCGTTATTGTAGGCAAACTCAATAAGCGGTAAATGATCTTCCCAACTTCCCTTGAAGTCTAAGACACAAGCTCACAACATCTCTTCGAGCGTCTGAATAGTGCATTTGGCTTATCCGTCGGTCTACGGATGAAAGGTTGTACTAAGGTTAACAAGAGTACCCAAACCTTCTTGAAAAGACCTCCAGAAATTAGCTGTAAATTGGGCACCTCTGTCAGATATAATAGAAAGCGGAACTCCATGTAGCCGAACTATTTCCTTGATATACAGTCTCGTATAGTCTTCAGCTGAATAGGTGGTCCTAACTGGGAGAAAGTGAGCTAATTTCGTCAGCCTATCCACAATGACCCAAATTGAATTGAACTTCCGGCGAGAATTGGGCAATCCTGTAATGAAATCTATATTAATCGATTCCCATTTCCAAGCTGGAATCTCAATATTTTGAAGTAGCCCTCCAGGTTTCTGGTGTTCGGCTTTAACCTGCTGGCCGTTGGGACACTGAGTCACAAATGTGG
Organism: Nicotiana sylvestris; assembly: GCF_000393655.2. Classification (NCBI taxonomy): domain Eukaryota; kingdom Viridiplantae; phylum Streptophyta; class Magnoliopsida; order Solanales; family Solanaceae; genus Nicotiana; species Nicotiana sylvestris. The sequence continues at coordinate 17,728,830 of NC_091060.1, read as the reverse complement.
CTATATCTTTCTTCATGTCGTTCCACCAGTATAGCTAACGAAGATCATGATACATTTTAGTTGAACCAGGATGAACTGAGTACCGAGACTGGTGCATCTCTGTCATAATTTGCTTACGAAGCTCCCCAACATTAGGTACACACCATCG